>NW_027040651.1:600000-1024440 GCF_037179485.1 Ochlerotatus camptorhynchus
CAACGATGAATCGGGAGCTAGTACGGGTGATGGCGGTCAGGTCCTTCTTGAATTGGATTCCTAATCCGTTGCTTGCGGTACACTGGCGTGGGCAGTAAACAGCGATGAACCGGACGTTTCCAGTTGGTGATTCCACCTCCACACTAATGGCCTCGATGATAGAAGTGCGGATGTGGGGCAGAGTGCAAAACTTGATTCCCTTTCTGACGATGACCGCTACACCACCCCCCCCTGGAGCTGGTGCGATCAAGCCGGATAATGTTGTGGTCAGGCAACCAGAAGCTGTCACCGAACTTTAGGTGGGTTTCGGTTAGAAGACCCACGTCGATGCTATGCTTGTGGAGGAAGTCGGCAAGCTCAATCTGTTTAGCTCTTACAGAGCAAGCGTTCCAGGTAGCGATGGTTAGCGGTTTAGACACCATATTGGATGATGAACTTACTGAGCACTTGGATCTGTTTGGGCTTATTGCGGCACTTACGTAGAGCACCGGTCATGTTGATAAAAATCTCCATCAGTTCGTCTGCTGAGAACAGATCGGGATTGTTTGTTTGAGCTGTTGGTTGCCTCCAGAATCCAGGGGGGGATGGAGAGCTTTGTCCAGCAGAAGATCCAGACGTTTCTTGAGGGGGCGCGGATCGCACCCTGGGATTCGCTTGTCCACGAAGAGGTGGAAAGTCCTCTGTCCTGAAAGCCGGGGCCTTATCCTTCCTTCGTGCTGGTTGATTGTTGGTGGACGCTTGATTTCGGATGCGCTTGAAATCCTCGCGTTTAGGGCACTGCTTGTTGGATCCTTGGTGAGCACCACCACAGTTGGCGCATTTGGACGCCACAGCTTCATCCGCAGCACATTCGGAGGTGGCATGGTCTTGAGCGCAATTTCCGCAGCGTGGATTAATGTTGCAGTTGCGGGTACCGTGTCCGAAGTTCAGACACCGCTGGCACTGAGTCACATCGCGATGGCCGCCACGGTATGGCTCCCAGCGAACGATGATGGAATTGATGGACCGGATGGCTTTCAGTGCGTTGAGCGTCACCGTTCCCTTCTGGAAGTGTACCAGGAAAAGGCTATCCGGATACGCCTTCACATTCTCGTCTCTTCTTGTCATTCGATACACGGCACTTGGGGCCAGCTTGTACCGGTCCCTGATTTCTGATTCGATAAACTTCGGGTCGAAGTTTGGTAGGCCCCTGATGACGACCTTGAACGGCTTCTCACCGGGAATGTCGTGGGTAAAGAATTCCACCTTGGAAGTCCTCAGGTGGGCGACGACCACGTCAAACTCCGTTTTGGTACGGAGCATCACTTTAGTGCCGACTCTGCCCAACTTGTATTCGGCTTTAACACCCAGCGTCGCTAGATCCGCAATGAGCACATTAAGATGGGCATTTTTCACTACCAATGGAGGTAGCTTCACTTTTGCCGTGCTCATTTCGGCAGTATTCACGGTTTCGGCAGCGTCACCGAAATCTCCAACATCGCTGTTGTTCGTCGCAGTGACATCGGACTGGCCTCGATTCTTCTTCCTCTTCTTACTGCGTTTTTCCAACACAGCTGGCTGGATATTCCCATCCATGGGGAGAACAGCAAACCTGTTCGAGGTAGGCACACCGGAGCTTCCTTCTCCGGGGTTCTGGACCTTCGCCGGGTTTCGCGACCGATGCTTCCCCATTACGGAGCACACACACACGCACGACAAACCGCGAAAGAGAGAACACGATCACTATCGCAATGAACTTTTCAAACAACTCGAGAGAGCGAGCTAACACCGAACTGAACTGCTTGACGATCAAGCAGAGAATATATGATGAGCTAATGCCATACAGCAGCGCTCTTTTATATCTTTTCAGGTTAAAGCAGAATGATGTGCAACCAAGTGGTATAAAAGCTACAAAGACTCCTCATATTATGAGTAGTTTGCTATCATGTAGCGACACTGGCTCTTTTCCTTTTGCGTACACGGCGAATGAAAACGACCGAAATTTGAGTTAAGTTCACTCATAATCGCCAAAAGTGCAGGAGCTCAGCAATGAGTAAATTTGTCTCATGGTTTCCTGTGAAAACCTAAAAAATCTACCAGAAAATGAGGAAACTGACGAAAATTTTATTCAGTCTCGGAGTAGTACCAATAGACTGAGTGAATCCAATCTTTACTTTTCTCAAATTCGGGAATTTTTCCCTGGTAAATCCTTTGAAAACATGAGGCAAATTTACTCATCGCTGAGTTCCTGCACTTTATTTCTTATTTCTGAGATAACTAAACTCAAATTTGGGTCGATCTCATTCGCCGTGATATCACCTTGAAAGATATCGGCGCCGGTGGTTAGCGTGATTACCTCTCACCCCAGCAGGCCTGGGTCCAATCTCAGTCGGCGCCACCGGCATGTTCTAAGGCATAACATCTCTGATCACGCCTTCCTTTGGGAAGTAAAGCCGTTGGTCCCCGGTTGAGTTGATGGGTCGATTGGTAGGGTCCAGGTGTGGGAGCTGCCTCCCTGGTGTCGGTAGCATTGGTGCTCAGCACGGAAAACAAATCTCGCGTCACTTTTCAATAGGTCCTATCTACATTGATCGATTCTCTTCATCGACACTCTCTTTCGTAAATGTTTCTGCCGTCTTCGTCGAATTAGATGCTAGATTGTTGCTTCTTTCATCGAAAATATCCAGCCGTGGCGATTCAAAGTTGATCAAGGTTGATCAAAATAATTTGTACCCCTGCTTCCACTTTGATTACATGAGCATTTTGTGTGATCGTTGGTTCGGAATATGGACAAACAGGCAGATGAATTCTATTCCTACTCTTTACTGTAATAAGCATGGTTGCCCTGAAAAGAGCCGTTTTGTTGCCAAAGTTGGTGATGATTTAACCTCCGAAACCAAACAGAGTGCGTCTCTGTCACTTCAAAACGTAGATGACATCCATGGCCGCTTACGCTTGGCGTGTTTAGTGTAGGTGACAGCATCACGGATCTCATTTTTCAGCACACCTCGTAAATCAGACCGGAGATACGTCAGACACCGCCACGGCGAGCCAGACGACGGATGGTGGTTATCTCGAAGAATTTGCGTTTGGTTCTGAATATGGCGATGAGTGTGCAAATATTACGCAATTCCATCCTCCCTATTCGCACGCGCCCGAGGATCAGAGGCAAATACCACTTCGACTTGTTTCGTCTACTTACTACTTAAACGAAAGAAACGAATCGTGCGGAATGAAAGCCGAGGAAAAACTAATTGCACCAATATATTCAGGCCTACAATTCCACACCTTCTATAGACAGGTTGAGCCTTGATAGCTAGCTGCTTGCGGGAACTGATGATCTTGACCAATGTCCAAATAATACTCTTTAACAAATTTTTGGTGGCCCTGAAAAGGACCGTTTTGTAGTGATGGTTGAGGAATTCTGAGCTGGGTGTTCAACACGGATGAGGCTGTCGAGCTGTATATCGTTTGAAGCGAGGGTGACACGCTTGGCATAGATGACCGACCCGCAGCGACTCACAAGGGCTACTGATTCCGATCCATAGCATAGCGGTGCAGCTTCTTCCTCCTTTGATGGTTGCTTATGTGGGCTCTGCAGTTCGCTGTTTGCAGGCAGCCTTTCGTTGTTACTGAAGAACAATTTTCAACGCCACACGCCAAAAGCACTGCTACTGCTGCTACTAATTTCGACGACCGAGCACCACCACACAGTGGTGTGGTTGTTGGGAGCGTGTGGTTCTGAGTATGGCGATGAGTGTGCAAAATATTACGCAATTCCATCCTCCCTATTGGCGTTGACGGCGACTCTGTAGCTCTTTACTCCTATGAGAAAATCCATAAGAAAACATCAGACTGTGCATGAAACATGGCGGAATTTGTACTTTCCTTTCACTCCACCGAAAATTCCCATAAGAAACTGTCTAAATTTGCTGGAAAAGCAAATTTTTCGACGGTGCCGTCAACGCCAATTCGCACGCGCCCGAGGATCTAAAGGCGAATGCCACTTCGACTTGTTTCGTCTATACTTACTACTCTCTGACGACTGTGCTGGGGAAGCACCATATGCATGTAGGTAATTGGTGGATTTGTTAGTTAATTCGACGCTTTTGGACAATGCTGGACATTTACCAGTTTTTCAATAGTTTCTTGTTGAAAATCAACATTTGAAAGCATTGTTATCGATGCGTAGCCATATTTTTGATCGATTGGTGATAAAATTATTGAAATTGGACCAGGGGCAGCTGAGTTATTAACGTTCATAATCTTTCTTAATTTGTTACATGTTCAATTTTCAGTTTTCACAAAGTGTTACACCCATATAGAAATCAAAGACGTAGTCCTACGTAAAAAAAAAAACAAAGTCCCACCGAGGGGTGCTAATAAGGTGATTTTTTCTAATGTAATCGCACTAAATTAAAATAGTTCCAGTGTACCAATATTGATGGAATATTGGATTTCGGTTTAATTTTTAATGCATATTACGATTATGTATTTACCTCAAATCCCTTAATAAACCCAATTATTGAAAATTATTGATTTTCTCTCTTCTCCCATACTGAATTTCAACCATGCCTACGCCATGTCTGGGAATATTCTTTATGGGCCTCACTTAATTGTGTGTACTTAATAGTTCCGATACTTTATTTATGGTTTTGATTGCAGATTGCACTTGCTAGATTTGCGTGTTCAGCAGTGTCAAGCAAAATTTTAAATTTTGTCTCTCATAATTCACAAACTTCACATTGTTCGCTAAGGGTAATTAACCAAGCTTGTGCTGGAATTCGGCCATTTTGACTCACACCTGGCGTATTCGATATTTTCAATAAATCATAGCACGTACACAGCAAAAAAATAATTTTGATATCACATCAAAGTGGATACACTCAATCGTGTCAAAAATATGGTGTAATATTACGCTGCTTTCACTGCATTTTTTTTTATTTTTTTTGGCCATAAAAATTACATGAGTTTTTCGACATGATTGAAGTGCATCCTCTTGGATGTAATATTGAAATTTATTTTTTGGGGTGTAGCTTTTTTTTTACGTAAAGACAATTTAGTTTCTTACAACTTTGTCTCAGACGTCATTTCGGTTTGATGAGCCGTTTTCATGCTATGATAAATTGAAAAATTTCGAACACGCCATTTTTTAAAATGACCGAATTACGGCATACATTTGGTTTATTTCCTCTGGTGAAAAATGATGTGAAGTTTCATGAATTTTGGAAGGAAATATAACATTGATTAGTAATTGGCGTGGAACTGCTCTGCTATTACTTAACTCAATAACATTCAAAGTACTAATATATTTATAAGGCAAATATGGAATATTATGCCCCAAGCCAACGGCAACAAACAATTAGACATTTCATGATGAGACCATCACAATCACCATCTGTTGTTTGTTGCTACAACACGACATTGGTGTCACCGCCCAAACATCCGAAAACCAGAAAAAAACACAAATATAAAAACTCTTTGATCTTAATCGTCTGGTACCACATCTTATTACCGCATATCATTTATGTGTACATGTTTGCATGATCATCGGAGTATGTACTTAGTGAACTTAACATTTTGGTTGTTTGTTTCAGCGTGAAGTTATCCAACTGCACGTGGGCCAGGCCGGCGTACAAATTGCGAGTGCGTGCTGGGAGCTGTACTGCCTGGAACATGGCATCTATCCGGATGGACGCTTTTGCGACTGCACGATCTACGATGACTGTAGTGCTTTTTTTAGCTGCGACAAAATGGGCCGTTGCGTACCGCGGGTAGTGATGGTGGACCTGGAGCCGTCGGTAATTGACGAAATTCGAATCGGAGCCTACAGGCATCTCTTTCATCCGAGTACGCTGATCACGGGCAAGGAAGATGCTTCGAACAATTTTGCGCGCGGTCATTTTACGCTGGGCCGAATGATGATCGACGCCGTGATGGACCGAGTGCGGAAGGTTGCCGAGGGGTGCTCCACGGTACAGGGGTTTATGATCTTTAACAGCTTAGGCGGCGGGACGGGGAGTGGGTTCGGTACGTTGGCACTAGAAAAATTACTTGACGATTACGGCAAAACGACCAAAATAGAATTCAACATCTTTCCATCGCCGAGGATTTCGCCGGTAATTGTGGAGCCCTACAACGCAGTTCTTTCTACGCATGTTGGGATGGAATATAGAGATTGTTCGTTTTTGCTCGATAACGAAGCTATTTATGACGTATGTGATAGAAGTTTGAACGTGCCAGATCCTACGTATACGAATTTGAACAGATTAATTGCGCAAATTGTTTCCTGCATTACTTCATCGCTTCGATTTACGGGTGCCATCAACGTGGATTTGCTTGAATTTCAAACGAACCTGGTTCCATTCCCGAGAATTCACTATCCCCTGGTAACCTACTCCCCGTTGATTCCGTTCCGGAATGCCAAACACGAACAGTTGACCACCTCGCAAATCACTTCTGAATGTTTCGAACCGGCCAATCAACTGGTCAAGTGTGACCCCCGAACCGGAAAGTACATGTCATGCTGTATGCTGTACCGAGGGGATGTTTCTCCCGTCGACATAAATCGTTCGATCCAGGAGCTGAAGTCGAAGCAGACAATACATTTTGTGGATTGGTGTCCCACGGGGTTCAAAATTGGCATAAACTACCAGCCTCCGATTGCCGTTCCGGGAGGAGACCTGGCCAAGGTGGATCGCGCTGTCTGCATGCTTTCCGGCAATACGGCCGTTCGATCCGCTTGGGAACGAATCAGTCGTAAGTTTGAACAAATGTTCGAGAGGAAGGCATTTTTCCATCATTTTTTGGACGAAGGTTGGTACATTTGGTTGATTCGATTTGAATGGAAAAAAAATGGCTAAAATTGATCTTATTTCAGGTTTGGAAGAAAGTGACCTGTCCGATGCCAAGGAAAACATATCGACTCTCATATGCGACTACGAAGAGGTCGAGAAATAGCAACCGGAGATTGACTGGAATACTTTACGGGAAATTATCGTCATCGTTGTATGCAGAAATAATGCATTTATTACATGCTACGTGAATCGAGAAAAAGCTTTCCACAGAAAGTTGACTGATTTGGTCAGTTCAACAAAAATTAAAGCATTTGTACTATTTTTTTAGATTTGTGACCAAACTTCAGTATTTTGATTTGGGGTTACTTTAATAATGCTCGATGAATGTAGAAAAAAAAACTGGTGAAACTCAAACAATTTAGTTCTTTAAATATGAAACTTTGAATGAGTATATAATCAGGATACTTCATAAGCAATAAGAATACAACATTGCATTTGTGATGGCTGTATCGGAAATACATTTCATAAGTGATAGTTTGAGTGCTTTTTCAAAAAGGCGAAAAACACGAAAATGGTTTATTAATATTTTTGTAAAATATGTAACACATACTATATAAAAACTATATACCATATCAACGGAAATACCCTAAGCTACAATATGGAACCAATGTTTCTTATTTGGAAAAAGCACAGCGAGTAAATTTATTCTTTATATTATACTATCAAAGTTACCCACATTATCAAAGATACCCCGTTTTACGGTACTTGTTTTGTTATCAACAGGAAAAATTGATATCAAACTGAGTTTTCAGTTTGCTCTCACTGATAGAAGAAATAGTTTACAATGTGATGTCACAGGAAGATTTTTTTGCTCTCAATTTTGATATTTTAACCGTTAAAACGACCAAAACGACAGCACCCTGTGTAATCATTATCAGCGAAATAACAACATCAAATTTAGATTTCAATTTGATCTCAGACTTTGATCCACCAAGCCCGTTAACTACCTGATAATCGCCATTTTTGCGATATAAGATAAATATAGGGTTAACGAACTTTATATCAGTCGTACATCAGCCTTATATTGCAAAAAGGGTGATTAGGTTTGTTGGTTACTTGGGCTGGGTATATGAAGAAATTTCCATCTCTTAGGAATTCAGCTGCTAGAGTGATAATTCTTGACAATATAGCTAAATCACCAATGCAAGGGTCTTCACTACAGTGAATGTACAAATTTAACATTAGCATTAGCATTAGCATTAGCATAAGCATTAGCATTAGCATTAGCATCGAACAAGTTGCACAATATCGTAGGTGGTACGAATTCAAAACTATTAAGAGCAAGACGGATATCTGTAACTGGACAGATAGTAAGTAGGAAATAATTACTATCTCCCAGATAAAGACATATCCCGCTCCAACAGTTAAGGATTGTGCTGGCCACGTCCTTACAACTGGTAGGGATAGGAAAGGTATGTTAGGCCTACATTTACTTAAGAAAGATGCAGAGAACTCTACGACCCCTCATAAATGTCTCGGGAATTTAGGAATTATGTTTGTAGGGAAGGTAAGCCATAGGATACACCCAGTCAGTGTTGCTGGCATATGTAGATTTTTTTTTATAAATGTTGAATTTGCTGTCTGCTGGAATAAAATGAAGATATAACATGGTGAACTCATCATCGTTGTCACATCCGTAGCTGAATAATAGGAAGGAATTATGATGTGTTGTGTATATTTTTTTTATTGATAGAGGGTAAAACCCGCGGCAGTGAAAATAATTTACCTACCTATTCTCCCGTAGGTACAAAACCTCTATGTCTTTTCAACAATAAATCATTTTTCAAGTGGAAGCAATAAAGTTAACAGATTCAAGATGATAGATGACATGTACGATACATGGCATGGCAGAACTCCCGCTGAGGTGTCTTCAAGGTTCCGTAGCGATCGGCAGTAATATGAAAGATACAAATTATACTGCAACAAATTTGCTAATATTTGCATGCTTCTACAATAGTGTAACTTTCAAACCAACAAAACCAAGTGGATAAATAGGCATGAAGGCTCGATCGCTGTCCTAAAATAAGGGTGTTAATGTTCTGTAAAAATGAAATAAAATGGTCAACCGATTTCGAATTCAATTTGGTCGATGTAGTGTTGAACGGTAGAGGATATTGAGGAGAAATTATTTAGTTATACTGCGTAAAAAAATAATAAAAATAAATCCAAAAGATAACATAAGTATAAGCATTAATCAATATCATAATAAACATAATTAAAAAGTATGCAAACACTAAAAAACAGTGTAACCATGATTGATGTTTTGTTTATGTGGAGTCAATGTGAGAGTGAATGATTGTGATGATTTCAAAATGCTATTTAACAACTTATTTTAACGATGCCGTTGGATTTGATATTAAATAAGGTTTTATGTGATGTGAGATGGATTGCAATCATGTGCAGAGAAAAAAATCACCTAGAAAAGATGGTGATACTTAAACATAAATAATTTTGCTAATATTAATATGTAAGTTCCTATTCTGCCGCTATTTGCATAACAGTCTCATGTCAATTTTTATCAAATTTGTTTTTTTTTCGCGTGAATAAGCTTAACTTTACCTGTAGTGGAAGAAGAACTGATAAAATAGTACACTTTTTTCCCGAAATAAACAAAAACAAACCCCACTTGTTTTGAACCATGTTGAAAAAATTCGCATAACAGTCACACTTATGTTTGCTCGATATGCTGTGAAAAAATAAGTTGGAATAAAGGCTTTTTTCATCAAATTATCCTATCTTATCACAGTTAGAGACCTTGAACTCGTGTCGTTACGTATTTTGATTCGTTTCATTGGGTGTACAAATGAAATGAATAATGTGGGAGGAGACATACTAGGTGACAATTGTCACCTCACCGGTGACTGAGAGACAAGACTCGAAAAATAAGTCTGAGTGTGATGCTATTTTTAGAAAGTGGAAATTAATACAAATAGCATTTAAAACAAAGCATGTTAAACTTAAATTTAATTTTATTTCGAAGAATTTCTGTATGTGATTCGAAGTTAACAACAGCGTTCAGTTATGTTCCCTTCCGTTCAGGGAGATTAATCAAAAATTGCTTTTGGTCATCTTTAATGACGGGCAAAATTACATTCAGCAGCGCCTGCATGCGATTAGTACATATGCCGACCGGATCAGTTCGACGTGTAAGGATGCTTTCAATAACAAAATCACTATCAGTGACCGTCTTCATCTGTTTCTTAGAAAGGATGCAGCAAGTTCTCATTTCTTCGCTGTCATCCACTGAGCTGCTGTAGTTCATCTCGTAACTGCCTTTCTTTAGAATGATTTTCCTTATGCTCTCTATATACGGGCGTGGTTTACAGTGATTCAATGTGTACTGAGAAACTGTCAACTTCATCTCGAAGAAATCGTTAGCTGCCATATCCATCGTAAGAACATTCTTCTTCGCTTTCTGGACCACATCGCTAAACTCTGGGAACGTTGATGTAGGTGGCCCGTGACGCATGGCTTTCTCGACAGCCGCGTGAAAACTGTCGGCTGCCATAAACGTATGGCCAGACTCGAAAAACTTGAGCAGAACTTCCTTCACTTTAGTTTCCTTCGTATTGAGCAAGAGAATTAAATAAAGGAATAAATTCCAATTCTTGTTCTGGCTGGAGCAGTTGTCCAACCAGAACGTAACCTTTTCCATTCCGTTACACCACATCATAACTTTGTTAAAACAACTCGTTATGTCACCCGCGGACCTCCAAGAGGTAGACTCGTCCCAGACACACGGAATAACCGGAAATTCCTTGGCTGGTGCGAATGTTTCATTAAAAGCCAGCACACGCTGAGTGAATACAATGGACTTCAAACCTTCCAGACGAGGAAGTTGGATGACCTGTGATAAGAAAACAAATGTTAAAAGATTAAAAATTTGTATAATTTTCTTTATAAAAAATCACGTTTTAGAGGTTCACAGCAAATACGATCTCTTTAGGCTGGATTTCGTCTCCATCACTTCGATAAACTGATCGTGAAAGTGTTACCAACCGTAAATGTTTAATATGCGACTTACAAGCAGAACATACAGTGATGAAACGATCTTCTTCCTCGTGTCCATGTGAACTCTGATGTAATGCCGCAGTAACACAAACCTCACATTGCTCGTGACCGAGTTTTACGAGTGAAATGTTCATTCGCGACATTACTTTAGAATAAAACGAGTAGTTAACTTTTAAGGCAGGGTTAACTGAATCTTGGTAGCTATGATGCATCGAAACCTGTGTTAGGTCAGATGGAAGGTAGTAACGATTCGGTGCGTGTGCTCGTCGGTAGTGTGACACAGTCGGGTTGTAAGAAAGGATGTGCGATTTCACATCTTCCTGTTTGGCTTGACATCTTTTATATTTTCCACGCTTAGTAGGTTTCGGATTCCCCTCGTAATCGCTGTCGACACATCGATATATAATGTTTCTGAAATTGAACAATTTAATTAATATGTATAATTTAAACAGGTCAATACAATACTATTTACCCGCAGTTGTCTCCATAGCCAATAGTATTCAAAAAGAATTTTCGACAAACACGCACATCAGCTCCATTCATCAAACGGAGGGAGAAAATATAGTCGAATCTTTTTTTTTGGATCGTTCGCTGTGGTTCGGTTCTTGTGTCGAAGTGGCACTGGGCTTCGGTGTACATTTTCCCTGATGTAAAGGATTTGATTGGTTTTATCCAGCTTCCAGAACTGGTCATGAACATTGAGCCGCTCGTCCTTTGATACAATCTGGTCACAATTTCTCCGGCATCCACATTTTGCAATAAGAAATTTGTGAGCCAGGTGGCGATTTTTCACATTACTTGCATTCTGTATTTCTTTTTTGGTTCGTTTTCTGTTCTCAATTTCAAAAAAACTTCCGTCGGAATCCTCCAACTCTTCCTCTTCGCTGTTTGAAGTATGCTTTGTGTTCTCCATAGTGTATTTATCGAGTTTTTGAATTCCGTCTGCGCCATATTTGTCCAAAAGAAACGTTTTAAATGATGAAGGATCACCGGCTGGTTCAACATCAAATCCGATGAATTCATCGTCATAAGTTTCCGTCTCACTACCGTATGCTTGCAATAATTGCAATGCAGACATTTTAAAAGTGTTACACTACTGTAAACGCACGCAAGCATTGCTTTTCAGCTCGTAAGATGAACACAATAACATAACAAGTAAGATGATCGACTACAACAACTCACTTGTCAAACTGAAGGCACTAGAGCAATAGACTGGCGGATGCGAATTCTATGCATCCAAATCAACTGTCAAACCCTAAATAAGAGTTGCTGATGTTTATTATACGTACATTACGTGATGTGTACATGTGAAGTCCATAAATTATGTCACGCAACATGGCCAATTTTTAACCCCCCTTTACCTATGTGTTTTTTTGCGTGAACATTTTTAGTGTGTAGAATGTAATGGCTTCCAAACCCCCTCCCCCTAAAATCGTGACATAATTAATGGACGTTCCCTCTGATGTAAACATTACACAAGAGATAGAGCACGATTGTTTTCTCTTTCATTTTGTTTGCATCCGCCAAGCTATTTATTTTAGGTCTGCATATCACACTGTTCACAGCGAGACTGGTATGCGAATATTCTGCTGATCAAATCAAAAATTATTTGCATGTCAGTCCCATCGATATTTTGTTCAGATACATCGATCATCCAGGATTTTTTTATTAGAAGTCGATAGAACTTGTTTATTTTAACAGATATATAGCGAACATACGATTAAAAGTAACATACGGAAGCGAAATAAAGGATAACTGATTAAATATTTCAATTGTCTTTTTCTCAACTTGCTGTTTTTCGCCAATTATGCGAATAGCGGCAGTATAGAAAATGATCTAATACGAGATGTAACTTTGGTGCATTAAATTTGAGGCTTGTTATTGAAAAAATTGAAAATCCAACATATGAACATATGATTAAAGGCCGTCCTATCAAAAGTCTATCGAAACTAATTTTTATCAGGGGCGACCCCGGCGTAGTGGTTCACATCCATACCTCTCACGCCAAAGTCACGAGTTCAACTCTCACCCCCGGACAAGTCACGAATGACCCAAGAATGTTAAAGGGACTATAAAAAAAAAATATATATATCATTTGTAATTTCTGGTAATTATTATTAACTATTCTTATTTTTGCTTATGATACCTGCTTAAAACACATTACAAACTAACTAGTATAGTATTTTAAAGGTGAATTTTGGGTAAGGTTAGATAAAGTTTAGAATCGATTTACACTCATTTCTATTAATAAGCTTATTATATAACTAATTGACATTGACATTGACAGGGTCGTTGTTTGGCAGACGAGCATTGCTATTGACATTGACATGGATAGAAGTAAGTTCGGTAATCTACCCAGCAGCCCTAACGACTGGAACCAACGTTTGACTTTTGTCCACAAAATATTAAACGTCTGCTCGAATCATCAAAGGCCGCTCAGCCGATTAACGCAACATCAATACACAAGACGAAGTCCAATCTATACCTGACGTATGTCAGACGAACCTGAATAATGGGATATACCTACTCTCTTAGTGCCCATTAGACTGATGCAAAATCCAACACTTCCGCTCCACAGCGCTCAACGGCCCCAAATCGGGCCCCAACTAGCCCCCAAAACCCGAACCCATCCGGTAAGAGAAAGACACGGCACCAACCGTCCAAAGTCTACATGGAAATTACTATGGGAAAAGCAAACATTCTGCTCCCCTATCCATCCATCAATTCACCGTATCGCTCCGCTTCAAAAACGATAACTGAGCCTGAAGCAAACTCTCTCAGCCACAACTCTGCGTAAGACCACTTGTCGATAGAATGTAAGCATCAAAAGCTATTAATGATCCAAGCAACTACCGCCCAATGATTCAACTGTCCAGCAGGAAACACTGGTGTTTCAGGCGCGTAGAATAGAGCAGAACATCATGGATACTATGTCACACTGCAGAACACAGTGTCGCCCACAAAACAGCAGCCCCATACTACAAGACTATCAATCCCTATATTCTGCAAAGTTATAGCTGAGAAAATTCTCCACAAGTACAGTTACAGAACTTTTGAACAGTGCAACACGGAAAAGGCCAGAAAGCAATGAACAAGAAGTCCGGATACCCCACAGCAACCCCCATACAATCCTCCAACGGCCTGCGCCAAGCCAGTCCCCCACTAAACGAGTCCAAAAACCTGGAGGCCAATCAGGACCCTACCCGGGACCGTCCGAACACTGCGGAGCGAAAATGTCAAACCCATCATGCAGAAAGAGCTGTGATCCAAAATCTTAGCGATGCACTCTCCGAAAGATAGTGAATATGCTGTTGAGTTTTATATGCTGGTGGATAGATAGAGAGTATCCTCATTCGTCATCTGTTTCAGATTCGGGCAAATTGTATATTTCTTTGAGTTTCGTATCCAGTTTTTCTTTGTCGTCTGCCAATTCATACCATTCCTCAACTGGTATGTTCTCAAATTCCCACATACTCTGAGCAATCGTATCCCACCAAGTAAAAGCAGGTCTACCTCTCTTTTTGTGTGGTAATCTATACTCCGCAGGCAGCTTGAGCAAATGATTCTCTTAACTGAAGAATCCGGATCCACTTTGTTATCGATCTGGGACCATCCTTTGAAGACAAGTTATCCTCCACCTGACACAGTGATTTAATTTGACCGTAGATTTGCTTTTGGTACCTTCTTAAAGATTTCCTAGACCGCTTCGTAAGAACCGTGGCTTGCATCGTCGGAGCTATTACGGTTTCATATAGTAATGAACCCAACTTCTCTGATGGCTTTCTTTCCTTGTCTTCACTACAGATAATGTACAAATTTGTCCATAAAATCTAAATTCATCATTCAAGATTCCATCAGATTCAATTAGCTGGAAAACTTTAGAATTCTTCCTGAACAACCTACAGTCTTGAAAGAATATTTGAATATTTGGAGATCCTCTTGAACTTGATAAACCTGACCATTCTCTTTGAAACATATCCAGAGAACTTTACTTATATCTTCGTTTATAACGATATCTTTTGAATATTTCCCGCTGTCTAGGAAGAATGTCTGAAGGAATATCCTGTAACTTATGCAACGTTTCCTGAACATCTACAAAACTCCCAAGTTTTAGAAAATTTCCTCTACTTCTACGAAGTTCCCTGAATTTATTCCAAAGAAAATGTTTTTTATCCATCTCTCTTAACCCTTAAATGCATAGTGTTGCCATTTGGCAACATACCTATGTTTGTTTTTAAACATAGTGAAACAACATTTTTTTGAGCCGTTTATGCATTACAACGAAAGTTTACACATAAACCGACAACTACGGTAGGATGAAGTTACACAGGTAACAATTAATTTAGACGTATCATGCATTTTCCATTCATTTGCCTGATGTTTACCGTCGCAACGATTCGTATAGTATATTTGTTGGGTTTTTCTTCAAAATACGTATAATTATTTGCTGACTGTGTTGTAATATGTGTGAGTTACTGGCATGTTATTTCAGAACGCTATTGTACTGTCCCTACTTTACAATATTTAGCACAATTTATATGTTGCCAAATAGCAACACTATGTGGATACCGCTTGTATGTGTATGGCAAAAATGCGCATGCAACATAAACTTTGTACATAGGGGAAATGCAGGTAATGTCGGCCTAAGTGTCCCTAATTTGGGCCCATACATAAATTCAGCAATCGACTAAATTTTCAATAGCAACCAAAAATATCCATTAGTAACGTCCCAATAACGTGTTCATCTAGATAAAATTGATAAATAGCAGATTTTTAGCGATGGGCCCAATCTTAGATCCATAGGCCAACATTAGAGTCATTTCCCCTACTTTTTTATATTTTTTTCCCTTGATTTGTTATTCGTCGATCTTGTTTTCCGTGCTGAATTTTGAGAATCGATAATATAATATGTAATATGATATCGAACAACATAGAGCGTACCTGCAGGACGGTTCCATATCGGAGGATCAGGCAGATTTAGCGGTTGTCAATGAATTTGATTATTACCTTCACGGTGATGATTTGATACGTGATTTGGAGGGAACATCTAACTCGCACGAATCAGACGATGAAGAACCTAACAGATTTTGTCGGAATTCGGGGAAAACGATTCGCCGAAAGTCAACCCTGAACGTCCAACAGGAGTCAAGAAGCCAGGAATCAGTTAGTTGTTTAGGAAAAAGGGTAATCTCAATTATTACGATGATCGGATAAAATTTACCGGAAACGTCGAACCCTATACTAAGAAAATTCCAAAGATTGTTTTTATGTGTCCTACTAATGATTTTTTGCAATATGATCAACAAATGGTATATATGTGTCAGACACATACATAATATGTGTATACATAAAAGCCATGTGTGACCACACATACTATTCATTTGACACATAAATTTCATGAGTACTTCCGAGTGGATTCTGTGTATGTGTAGTCACATGCAAATCATGTGGAATTTCACATGGAAATTCGTCAATAAAAATTCGTTGAATTTGTTAAGTGTACGAAAGTACACAGCAAAAAAATTATTTTAATATCACATCAAAGTGGATGTACTTCAATCGTGTCGAAAATATGGTGTAATATTACTTGCGAAAAAAGGCAAAACTATCATGAATACAATGCATGAACTGACATTACGTTGCGTTTACTGCATTTGTTTATTTGTGTGGCCATAAAAATTACATGAGATCTTCGACATGACTGAAGTGCATCCTCTTGGATGTAATATTAAAATTTATTTTTTGCTGTGTAGAACAGCAATGCAATTCTTCTCACTGTTATGACGGACGATATTTTGGTAGAAATAGTGCAAGAGACGAATTTGTATATTGCTCCATTGGGAATTTCACACTGCCAACTGGTTACGTTGTAGGAAATTCGAAAGTTTTTTGGTATTCTTATCGTCATGTCTATTTGCCATTATCCTAATGAGATCTTATTTGTCAAAATATGGTTTTGTAACGATGATTCATTTCAGTGATGATGATCTTCACAAACTTATGGCCACCCCGATCATGACCGCTTATACAAAATTAGACCTCTCATAGATGATATGAGTCAGATCCGAGTTGTACGATTCCCTTCGGGCTCGAGGTAGACAATCTAATGTCCCAGTTCGGGATATTTTTGCTAGACGCGATCTGGAGTTTATGCAACTCATATATGTTTTCTTTAAGAATATTAAGTTTGATTAACCTTGTGTTTAGTTTGTATTTTGTGTGTTTGTTTTTTTTTGTGTGATTTGTTTCTGTAATAATTGTATGATTACAGAGTTGATATAACGTTGATAGGATTAGGTACATGTTTTAGAAATAGTGAATTTTTTTAATCATAAATCATATTCCAAATCCCTTTCTCTCTCTCCCGATCCATACAATTGTCATCCATTAACCTCGAGAAGACCGCGAGTAATCGGTCAAATCCTTTAATTTTAGATTTAAGACATTTATAATGTATAACGAAAATGATAACTTGGCTCTGTAAAGTTTAGTCGATTGAGCCTGTACAAATAAAGTTATTAACAAAAAATAGATTATATGATCAAGCCTTTTGCTTCCGTCACTAATTTCGAGCAAAGATTGTCTCTTGATGAGCAAAGGTGTGTTACCAAAGTTTGCCACTTCATGAAGCAATACTTGCCAAACCAGCCTTAATCTAGTATGTATTACGCTCCTTGAGTGGCTATGCTTACAGGTTTGTAATAGGGGAATTTACGTATTCTCGACAGCATCGACAGGTTGCTATGATTTTCATCCAAAAATAAGTTAAAAGTACCAAACGGTGAAAACATGACGGTTGAGTACTTTTAACAGAAAATTGAGTTCTTTTTTACTTAGAATTGCAGCATGTTTTAGTTAAATGAAATTTATGATAAATATTTCAAGATATTCTTCGTTAATTACTTTATGCAACACAATTCACAAACGAGTAACTTTTAAACAAATACGGACAGTGTTATATGGGAAGTGGATGTAATTGTGCCCATACTTACATTCAGCAATCGACTAAATTTTCAATAGCCACCAAAGGTATCCATTAGTACCGACCCAATGACGCATTCATCTAGATAAAATTGATAAATAGCAAATTTTTAGCTATGGGCCCAATCTTAGATCCATAGGCTAACATTGAAGCCATTTCCCCTACCATCTACAAATATTCTTGAACGTCTGGAAAGTTTCTTGAAATTTAACGAAGTTCTTAAAACCCCCAAGACGTTCATGGAGCTTTTTTGAAGTAAGATCCCTGACAAAATGCAACGAAGTTTTTTAAACTGAAGCGAGAATCCCTGAAGTTCTTGAAGGTTTATTGAACTATTTTTAGATCTTCTACAAAATTCCTTGAACTTTTTCAAAATTCCTTGCACTTGTATGAAGTTTTACGCAGCTCCTGAAAACTGCTACGAAATTTGCAAAACTTCTATAAAGTTTGCTGCACTTTTTTTTTTTTTTTTCCTCTGTTCGGGACATAACACAACTGCGACCAGTAATTTGATCTATTGTAGTATATCCCGTGTCCTTAGTTTAGTGCATGTCGTATTACTCCATCACTATTGAGAAATGATGAAGTATTCGGTTTTGATACAGTTGTCATTCTTGCCTTCATCGCAAGGAATCGATTCTAACTGAAAGGTTCCGCTATTTATACCCTTCGGAGTGTTGAAACACCATCCAAAGGCGCGCTCCTTTGTCAGTCAAAATTGGATTCCTTAACAACAAAAACAAGCTTTGAAACCGATAATGACCATGCATCAGAACCCTAGTCTTAACCACTTCAAACTAGGGAACAACGATTAGAAGATTAGGAATCACATAGGTGAAGACTAACTAACTCATTTTTTCCTTGTTTTAAGATCATCCTCGGTCCAGGCAACCCGAGGACTTATCACTATCAACAAGGCATAAAAAGTAACAAGGACTTAGATGTGTTCCTTTGATTACTGAAAAATCCTGTTCCCCTAGTTTGAAGAAGTTAGGACTAGGAATCGGTGGTAGATCTTACATCCCGTAACGTACCACGAAAAGGTGATCTACCCACGTTACGGGGCTGCACTTCTACGATTCTCGTTGATTTTCCGCATTCCACGAACAAAATTTCTTGAATTTGTACGTAATTTTCACAAGTCCATGAGGCTTCAAAAAAGTGCCCTAAAAATATATAGAGGTTCGCGATAAATAGTAAGCTCTCCTGAAATAAAATAATGTTACCTTAACTTCTACGAAGCTCCTCAAACTAAAATAAATTTTCCACTTCTACGCAGTTTTCAGAACTTTTCCAAGTTCCTCGTTTCTACGATTTTGTTTTTGAAGATCTATGAAGTTCTCAGAATTTCTACTTAGATTCCTCAATTTAATAGATGTAACCAGAACCTCTTAGAAGTCCTTTAAGTTTTAAGAAGTTCCCAAAAGTTAAAGAAAAATCTCTGGGCTCTTGTGTAGACCCTAAAAACAGACTTATTATACCATCCATTAAATATCTAAATAACATTTTTTCCCAAAATTGTTTCTTCTAGACCACAACATAAGAAAAGTAGTCACCATAAAGGACTTTAAAAAAATAGTACTTTTATAAATCGCTGTTAAATAGTATCATCGAACATACTTGACAAAATACCGGCGTGTCAAAAATCAAAAAGCACCACAAATTATGGAGCTACGCCAATGCCGTTAACCTACTGGAAGGCTGTGCGTTCAGCCCTCTGATGGTCATGTCCGAGCAAAAGGGGAAAGGTATTATCGACGGAGTACTGTGGCCGTCGAATAGCCGTGGAAGTGTTGGAGGTGCCACCGGTGTTGTACTTTGATTCCATCGATCCGGAAAAACTCTTCACGCTGATCATTGTGGATATGGATGGAACAAGCACCGAGGTTTGGCTGTTTCTGCATTGGACCGTGGCGAACGTTCCGGTAAGTGCGGAATACATATCTGTTTTTGTTGTGATTATCATCATTCTTCATCGTCATCGAGCGTGTGCCATAAGTGCGCGATAGACGCTTGCAGAATGATTCGAAATTTATGTTGCCTATTCTGATAATGGGATTTTAATTGAGGCTCGTTTTCCTTGTGTGTAATATGATTATCATGTATTTAGTGGAGCAATATTTAATTATAAGATTGCAATAGCATTATAGGTTATGCTTAGCGTAAAGTAAGACACTTATTTTGAATGTTGCTATATTTATATTTAGCAGAAAATAGACCGACTGAAACTTCAAATTTATAGTATATTTGTGATTTGCTGAGCATGGATGAGTTGTAGGACTACTTTCACAGTTACACACTAGTTTAATCCACTAACGTTTTAAAATGTTTGGTTTTCAATGAAGTCACATTCGGTAACCGATGATCGCATCGTGCGTCGTTCATGCAAGATTTCACTGCTGCCTGCAAAGTATCTATTACCTATCCAGATACGACACTTGCTTTTGTCCGAAGCGTAAATACGAATCCCGTGTTGTTCCTGTATGTTATAAAAAATACAATTTACGTAATTTATCATCTTGTGATAATTTCTTCAACAAACAAAGGTAGCGATGGCTTTTTTCAACGTCATAGAGTTCTCATGATGTTGACATTGAGCAATGTTTATTTTCGTGTAGAGCATTAATTTATTTGTAATTTATCTTATTGTGTTCTGTTTTTCTTTTTCGTTCGATCATTTTGTTAAACACTTGTGATTTGGTTAGATCAGCGGTCCTCAAACTTTTGTTGATTGTGACTCACTTTTAAACATTCCAGGTCTGTCATGATGGTTGCTGATGGCTACACCAGCTCTGAAAATCGATTCAGGAATCCATATTGTCCGATCCTTATTGCTGGGCTATCCGCGAATAAGGATGCTTTTTGCTTGATTTGATTTCCGTCGATCTTGTTTTCCATGCTGAGCACCAATGCTACCGACGCCAGGGAGGCAGCTCCCACACCTGGACCCTGCCTATCGACCCATCAACTCATGAACCGGGGACAAACGGCTTTACTTCCCCGAAGGAAGGCGTGATCAAAGATGTTATGCCTCATAACATCCCTGCGGCGCTGACTGGGATTGAACCCAGGCCTGCTGGGGTGAAAGGCAATCACGCATACCACAACACAACACCACTGACACCGCTGTCCGCGAATAAGAATGCCCACAGCTTATGGTATTTTCTCTAATAGGGGCTGTGATGGATTATATCATGTAACAAACCCTTTTGTTACGCCCGCTCAGCCCACAAGTGACTCCAACCACACTCTGGGTCGGCTTCTTTTGCCAAGGTTTGCGAGATTAGAGGAAAAACCACAAGACAATTAATTTACTTACTGACGGCGATTTATTTAATTTTTGCCCTAACGGTCCCTACCAGCCCTATCTCTTCCTATCTGTAACTACTTACGGTTTCTTTTTGTGTGTGGTGTCAGTGTCGGGCCCGTCGATGAACGCTCGCTGGTTGGTTCCGCAACGGATTGCACGATGTCTCCGTGCCTAGTCGTATCCTTGGTATCCTTCCTTGCCGTTCGCGCCAATCGTGCCGATTGCCCCGATTGCGCCGATCTGGCCTCCCCGATATCTGGTGATGATCGTTCGTGACAATCGTGCTGACTGCCCCGATTCCACCGTGTGTGTCGATTACGCTGATTGTACGGATCACACTGGTCTCGTTCTCTTGGGTTCGCAGGTTTCAAGTCTCGCTTCGTCCACTTATGTCAGCTTACCGTTGTTTGTATGGCAGTGACGACTCTGGCGGTTTCGTAGAACCTTTCCACCGATTTATGGAGAATAAATTCCTTCACCAACTTTTTCTTCGTGAGCTAACGTGTGGGTGCTTTTCTGGTGCTCAAGCAAGTGACCGAGCCAATATATTTGCAATCCTCAGGAACGGGCGAATAGGCCTTTTTCTGTGGTTGTTGTAGGTAGCATCCACCCATCAGGCAGTACTGCTACCAAAAATACCAGCGTTTATGGGTGTATTGTGGGTGTGTCGTGTTGTTGAGGCTGCGTACAAAACCTTCACAGTGTGTTGTGTTTTTTTTAATTTAGTCGTTAGCCGTCTTTTGCCTCCTAGATTAATTTAGTATGATACTTAGTTTAATTTATTTATTTGCATGAATTTTATTATTTATATAGCTTTTATATTTATTATTTTAGTTTGAATTAAGTCCCTATCTAGCTAGTTAAGATTTTATTTATGATTTTTCCTCTATACACATAAACAAATCCCCATTTGTGGTAAGAAAACTATGGACTGAGTGAACGAACGGAGTGACTTGTCACACTTCCCCACAGCTCGGATAAAAATTATTAATGAATTTAATAATTTTTGGAAAACTAAATAACGACTCTCGCCATACCGCACCTGTACCACAATACGGCTTTTGGTAAATAAATAACGTATAACAAAAAGACAAATAATAAATTTTAATGGTAAATTTAACGAAACATCCATATCAAGAAAGATATCCGATAGTGTACAAACCAAAAATAGCATTCAGTAACAAAACATAGAATATATACAGTTCCGGAACAACATTTATTATTCTACAAGCTTGTTTACAAGGTTCTCGAATCCTCGAATTCCGAGATAGCAATATTAATACTTTGTCAAAGCCATTGATAAATGAGAAATAAACTTTGGAAAACTTGGTAAGTAATTGATTGGTCTAAGTATTCTATTGTAAATTAACGGTTATATGAAAGTTTCATTATTTTGATTCGATTCGGATTAGTAAATTACTAAATTTTTGCCGGCGTGACATTGACGAATAATATCGTTTTAATAAATAAGAATGGATCCACGATCATTCACAGGAGTTCTCATCTTTGTCAATTTGTAATTTTCTAATCGGCTTCAAATCAAATTTGATGAAAATGTGTGCTCTTGTGAGTAGTAGAATTCACCAATGTGGTTTTACCTTGATGGAAATTATCATGGAGCAAAACTTGGAATCCATTTAGTTTTTCTATTAGTATGCTATTGTAATGTTTCCCAAAAGTCACCGCATCTTTTCTCATAATCAATTATGATTTTGAAGATTTAGACCTCTTCGAGTAGCTATAGCAATCTATTTGCAAAGATCAAAGGATTATTGACGATCTTATTGGCAAGTAGCACAGTGAGCATCTCAAATTGATCATATTAGAACTTTCAATAATTATATTATAAAAACAGCTGTATAGGTACCTAATATAAACATTACATCGATGAAAGGCTTACTAACCTTAGAAACATTTCATTTCTTTGTCTCGAAACATATCCAATTGCGCCGCAGATAGTTAGAACGATGCACAGGATACGGCAAACGTATGGACCATCAAACAGTTAGATGACGATGGTTGCATCTGCATATTGGCTTATCCACATAATCTCTGTCATCCACGTCACATTACAGAACATTTTATAATCCTAGGCTTTTAAATCGCCTGCGGAAAATACACCAAGGCTGTTCCCTTTGAGGTCAGTAACCTCGTACGAACATGTACCTTTCTTCGCCAGTATAATACATGGCTCATACACTTCACCTAACTTGGCATTGAAATGGTCGGCAGCAGAAGACTGACGAAAACTACGTTTGAATACTCTCTGACCGATATTGAACGTTGGAGAGTATCTTTTGTGCCTCAGATCGTACCTCTGTTTGGTACTCTCGTGACCTTTTTGAAGGTTATCTACTACTTTTTCGAAGATCGCTTTATTAACGATCTTCATTCGTTCCATCCTCTCTTGCTCTGATAATTCTCCGTTATCCGGAGCACGATGTTCGGATCCTTTCATCACAATCTCGTGACCGAATATCACTTTATAAGGTGTGAATTTAGTTGTCGAATGCATCGTATTGTTTAAAACGAACTCTACTTCTGAGATCTTTGAGTCCCACAATTTTTGGTTCTCACGTACGTAGCTACGAATCATAGCGTTGATCGTACGGTTTAGTCGTTCCGTGGGGTTCGCTTGACTACGGTGTCTGGCACTAGCCCAATGTTGTATTTCATACTTTGCTAACAAGTCTTGGAACTCTTTTGATCGGAAAGTAGTGGCATTGTCGGAAATTACATATTGGGGCACTGATAAGCGTCGGAACCATTGCTGTTCCAGAATCTCACAAACGCTACTGGAGGAAATCTTTCGCACAGGAGTTAGGAGACAATATTTCGAAAATACGTCCATTAGGACAAGCAGGTGAGCATTGCCTCGAGAACTCCTCGGCAGGGATTGGATGTAGTCCATTGTGAGAATCTGGAATGGCTTGGTTGTGACGCGTTGATTACCCATTTGTGGGACAACAGACGTAGTTGAATGCTTGATCCTTTTACAAACTTCGCAATTGGCAACATAGCGCTTCACATCTGCTGACATTCGTGGCCAGTAGTAGCGCTTTTTGATTTTATCAATCGTCTTCTCAAAACCAATATGGAAAGCGTTATCATGTTCTTTGGTGAGTATTTCAGTTCGTATCAACTCAGGGATGCATAGCTTCCAGTCGAAAGCATAATCTAGCACATCGGACTGTGAAGAAACATATTTATAAAGTTTGTTTCCCTCGATCTTAAAATCCATAAATTTTTCAGGGTCACTTTGTACTGAAACGAATAATCGCGAATACCAATCGGTTTTCGTATCTACTTCCAAGACTTCCATCGATCTCGACAAGGCATCTGGCACGATGTTCTCCCGACCCTTACGATGCTTGAGTACCATATCGTACTGTTGTAGCTCAATACTCCATCGTGATAGTCGAGATGATGTCCGCCATTTGGATCGCATAATAAAAGTTAAAGCCGACGAGTCGGTCACTAGGGTAAATTGGGTTCCTTCGATGTAACATCGAAATTTGTCGATACATCTAATGGCCGCCAATCCCTCCTTTTCCGCAGCGTGGTAGTTAAGCTCCGCGCCCGATAGTTTTTCTGAGTGGTATGCGATTACCTTTTCGTCGCCGTTTTGTATTTGAGTCAAAACTCCGGCGATTGCATGATCGCTCGCATCTGTCTGCACTGTAAAGGGGAGGTTAAAATCGGGGTTGGCCATTACGGGTGCACTGATAAGTTTTTCTTTGATCGCCCGGAATGCCTGATCTGCCTCTGAGCTCCATTCAACCTTTTTCGGTCGATTTTTAAGTAAATTGGTCAAAGGGACAGTAAGTGCACTGAATTGCTCAATAAATCGTCGGTAATAATTTACCATACCTAGAAATCTGCGAAGTGCACGGACGGACTTTGGCACCTCATACGCAACAATCGCATGAACACGATCTGGATTGGGCCGAAGACCATCTTTTGACAAAATATAGCCCAGGTAAGGCACTTCCGGTACACAGAATTTTGATTTTGTTAGGTTAATCCGTAAATTAGCCTCCCTTAACCTCCTTGCTAACTCGTTCAAGTGAGTGATGTGTTCTCTGAATGTTTTGCTAGCCACAACTATATCGTCTAAGTAGACAAATATGTTGGGCTCTAACTCCCCAAATCCCAATACTCGGTCCATTAATTTGCTGAGCGTCGCAGGACTGTTAACGAGCCCGAAAGGAAGACGCTTGAATTGATAAAGTCCCTTTCCAGGGATGGAGAATGCGGTATATGGACGAGATTCTGGACTAAGTGGAATTTGCAAGAAAGCTTGACTCAAATCTATTGTCGTGAGGTATTTGAAAGATCCCAATCGACTGAGAATGCGATTTTGATGCGGAAGCGGGTACGCATCGCGCTTTGTGCGCTCGTTCAGCTTTCTGGCATCTAAGCAAAGGCGAACTGCGTCGCTGTCTCGCTTAGCGACTGGTACCACAGGTTGTGACCAATCGGAGCGAGACCGTTCGACAATATCGTCCTTGATCATGTTGTCTAAAGCCATATGAATTTTACGCTGCACTTCAGGGCTCCATGGATATGGATTCTTACGAATTGGAGGGTGCTCACGAAACTCGTCCCTGATTTCAATTGTGTGAGTGAGTACCTTGGTACATCCAATATTACCAGGTTCGGGAATCAAGAACAATTGTTTTATTTCGTCCAGTTCATGTTGTTCTTCGGGAGTCAACGACATTTCATCTTCGAAAGTCTCTTCGGAATCGTCGATAGTTTCGATAAACGAGTCTCGGAGAGAGGGATAAATTCCAAATTGATCCCAGAATGACATCCCCAGATAGCATTGTCGCTTCAAAGAAGGTGCAACGACGAAGGAAACTATCCGCGTGACTCCGTTGAACAACACAGGAACTTCAATTTCTCCTAAAACAGGTACTGGATGCCCTTCAGCAGTTATGAGTGTCAAATCCGAAGGTGAGTAAGCTAGATTCAGATTCGTGACAAGACGTTCTGATCCCTTACCCAGAATATTACGATTAGTCCCGCTGTCCAAAAGTGCTACTAATTTTATCCCTAGCAATTCGATTCTCACGAAAGGTCTGTTATCTCCTTGTGGGTGGAGAAATATGGTATTTACCTCCTCACACTGGGAATTAACAACCATAGGATGATAACCGAGCTGTGACAGGATATAATTAATAGAATTAACTTCCTCATTTCGAGGGCTTTCGGTGCAAAGATCAAGACTACCCTGCCTCACTGAGCAGTCTTGCTCAAGTTTTTTGTAGAACAGAATGGACACTCCTTTTGTAAGAAGCCGGGAAATCCACAGGCTTCACAGAAAGTTTGTTTCTCCTGAGTACATTGCGTGAAGTTGTGTCCAAAACTATGGCAATTAAAGCAAGTACCCTTCTTCATCGGAACATAGCTTTTTAAAATTTTCTCTAGCGTGTTCAAGTTTTTACTTGGCCCTGGTTTCTGATTATCAGGTTTACCAGACGGTTTTTCCTGCTTCTGATCAGGTGCCTGATTGTTCGATGGGTTCGGTTTCGAATATTGATTGTGTTGATAACTTCTGAAGTTAGATTGTCGGTTTGAGTTAGAATACTCTTTTTTGTAGTTTTCTGCCTTATTCCACGGTCTATCGTTATTCGATGGTGGTCTTCTTCCATCACCTATCTCATTAACTTGCCTCTCATTTGGCTTATACCCTCTCACATTTTCCCTATCACTTCGGGCAAACCATTGCCAATTAATGGAGTCGAAGTTTTTGCCGAACTCTCTCATCTTCGAAATAGTGGAGATGTTTGCTGCCAACATGGCACTCTTGTACTCAGAGCGCAGATTACGAAAGAGTATTTGGAACTTTTTCGGTTCGTCGAGTGGAACACTCATATTCCTGAAGATTCGCGTCATTTCTAGGTAGTAGTCTTGAAAACGTTCTCTCCCACCTTGCTTTCGCAAGTGAGCTTGTCGCTCATATTGATAGTCCAAATCGGGTGGCAGAAACTCTCGTTTCAATTCGCCCACGAGTTTATCCCAAGTACCTAGCTCATTATGTGCATTCACCTCCATAAACCAGGATCGTGCTTTACCCACTAATAAGTGATATGCAGAATTGTACAACTCTCGATTAGAATATCCTTCTGATCGGGCACTGAATTCTATTTCTCGCAAGAATTCATTTAGACGACGGCCGTTATCAGCACCATCGTAGTGAATTTTCCATTTATGGATTGGGAGGCGTTGGCTACAATTTTCCCGAATCGGATTACCACGATCAGAAGGATCCATCTGCCTAGGGGGTTGTTTCGGAACCGCACCTTTCCCTGATGTATTTGTCGGTTTGCTGTTTTCCCTAGATACTTGTCCTAAAAGGTTCTGATCTTTCTCTAGCCAGTCAAGAAATTCTTTATACGATACTTTACGCTTAACTGATTGAACAGGATCTGACTCTCCTTCATCTAATTCATCACCTAAGTTTACTCGAGTGCTGTTTTTTGAATGATGGTGAGATTTCATATTTTGAATCTCAATATCCATAGATTTCATTCTGGTTAGCAGTTGATCCACAATGGACTTCAAATTTGAATTTTGAATTTTTAGAATTTCCAATTCCTCAGTGGGTTCACCACCTACAGCTCCTTCTTCTTCCTCGTGCTCATTTTCTTCTTGGACGGGTAACAAACCTTCCCGTACATCGGGAATCTCATCATATTCTTCCTCATCCTGGGCTCCTTGTTGGGCACCAGGGTTTGGATTCGGTGTGAGATTGCCTGTCCCAACATTATCCTCAGGAAACGAATAGCGCAGTCTAAGCAAACTATCGTTCACAATACTGATCTCCGCACTCCGAACTTCAGGGTACGGTGATGCAATGGAGTAAAATGTATTTAAGAGTCTCACGCATTGTCCTGCAATCTCGGCAATGGTGTTTCGTTCTGAATTCTCTGTTGTATGAACTTTTGCTCGTAACATGCGGAAAAGATAATGGAGCAATCGAGATTTACATTTTTGATCAGGAGCTTTTTTGTACACTCTGCTTTCCAGCTGCTGTTTAATGTCCTGCACATTTTTATCACAATTTTCTAATTCATAGATTAACGATTCCCAAACTTTATCATATTCTTTTGCAGATGTATCATCTGCTCCTTCTCTTTTAAGCTCAGCTCTACATTTTCGTTCCTGCACTGATCGTGACTCACTATGCGCGTCTATTCCGCGGATTGCCAATTCGTGTGTCAGCTCATCGTCGAACAAATGAGCAACGTTCATGCTATAGTACTGTGAAATGAAGTGGTCCATATTGAACACCGAACAAAAATTATAAAAATGTGCCTAAAAATTTAGCGATGAAATAAATATTCACCCAATACTCACTCGTAAGCAATTTTCATCAAATTTGATAACCTAAGAAATTTCTTCGCTTTCTCTGAAAGCTATTGTTTATCTCGCGATGCCTTGTAATAATAGAATGTTCAATTCGATTGTCTACCAGGGTGGTGACTTTGCAAGTGGATATTCTTTTTGTTTTACACAATGGGATCACGTGTCTAGAAGTACGTTTCCCGATTCTAGAAGTTTGTTAAAAGATTTATTACAATCTACTTTTGAGCAGGTTGTTTTACAAAATTCTATCCACCAAAGGTCGTATTTGGAATCAATTACCAGAATCACCGGCGTAAACGATTATCACTATCGTTCTCCTCCCTCGCTTACCTCGAAAAAAAAATAGGAAGTATTTTTTTGTTGGTCGCCAAAATGTAACAAACCCTTTTGTTACGCCCGCTCAGCCCACAAGTGACTCCAACCACACTCTGGGTCGGCTTCTTTTGCCAAGGTTTGCGAGATTAGAGGAAAAACCACAAGACAATTAATTTACTTACTGACGGCGATTTATTTAATTTTTGCCCTAACGGTCCCTACCAGCCCTATCTCTTCCTATCTGTAACTACTTACGGTTTCTTTTTGTGTGTGGTGTCAGTGTCGGGCCCGTCGATGAACGCTCGCTGGTTGGTTCCGCAACGGATTGCACGATGTCTCCGTGCCTAGTCGTATCCTTGGTATCCTTCCTTGCCGTTCGCGCCAATCGTGCCGATTGCCCCGATTGCGCCGATCTGGCCTCCCCGATATCTGGTGATGATCGTTCGTGACAATCGTGCTGACTGCCCCGATTCCACCGTGTGTGTCGATTACGCTGATTGTACGGATCACACTGGTCTCGTTCTCTTGGGTTCGCAGGTTTCAAGTCTCGCTTCGTCCACTTATGTCAGCTTACCGTTGTTTGTATGGCAGTGACGACTCTGGCGGTTTCGTAGAACCTTTCCACCGATTTATGGAGAATAAATTCCTTCACCAACTTTTTCTTCGTGAGCTAACGTGTGGGTGCTTTTCTGGTGCTCAAGCAAGTGACCGAGCCAATATATTTGCAATCCTCAGGAACGGGCGAATAGGCCTTTTTCTGTGGTTGTTGTAGGTAGCATCCACCCATCAGGCAGTACTGCTACCAAAAATACCAGCGTTTATGGGTGTATTGTGGGTGTGTCGTGTTGTTGAGGCTGCGTACAAAACCTTCACAGTGTGTTGTGTTTTTTTTAATTTAGTCGTTAGCCGTCTTTTGCCTCCTAGATTAATTTAGTATGATACTTAGTTTAATTTATTTATTTGCATGAATTTTATTATTTATATAGCTTTTATATTTATTATTTTAGTTTGAATTAAGTCCCTATCTAGCTAGTTAAGATTTTATTTATGATTTTTCCTCTATACACATAAACAAATCCCCATTTGTGGTAAGAAAACTATGGACTGAGTGAACGAACGGAGTGACTTGTCACAATCATTTGTTTCAATATATAAATCTATACTGTCTTGGACAAAGTTGTCGTACAGGGGTATACCGACAAGCCAATGGATTCAGGTTTAATTGGGAACTACGCCGCTAGAGGCACTTCACTTTCATATTACTTATGACGGGTGCTATAAAATATGGAATTTGGGTTCGATGCCCAGTCCGGTCTAGGATATTTTCAAGTTGTAAAATTTTTCGACTTCCTTGGGCATAGAGTATGATTGTAAATGCCACACAATTATACAGCCATTCCATAGAAAAACGATACAGTGGTTTTCAGAATGTCGTACAAATTTGTAGTTTTGTATCTTATTGCAAAATATCAGACCCGTATTTTAATATTTTGTCATTAGGATGACTGATTTATAGCACAGAGAACAGGCGTCCAACACAGTAAAGATAAGTAGCAACATCGCTGTTACGAGGCGCTAGCATCTCCGGATTTCCTCTATAAATTTTCCACTTTCGACCAATTTGGAGTATCGATAATTTTTCTGTTGAAAATTGCCACTTGGCGCTACTAGCACTTAGTGTCTTATGTAAGTTGTGCAACGCCAGCACCATCAAGTTGTCAAAGAGTGGCGCTTAAGTCGACAAGGCATCTTTACACACTTAGATTTTTCACAGGAGTCTGTATTTTTTACTGTTTTTTTTTTAATTACTGAAACACTCGGTCAAAATTCAAATGACCGTTATTCGTAAAGATTCGATCAAATCGATACATTTTATTTTTCATCATTAAACGGGGTAAGTACGTCTGTACGTTTTCGTAACACATTTTCTCAACTTTGAATTTTTCACAGATTTTTTAAATTTTACCGAACAGTTCCGCATTTCAAAAACTCTGTAAAAATTACTGATTGGATAATTGTGTACACTAGTTCTTAGAAAAATTTTGCTCGAGCCTCAACGTATATTCTCTGTGTTTATAGCTACATTAACATGGTCATGACGCTTGGTAGCCTAGTCGCATAGGAGTATTGAGCGTAAACCCAAAACTTGATAGCTTAACAAACACATCGCTAATTTTTTATATGTTGGGCCTTATAACGGGTGTCACTACACGGTGATAATGAAGTGATACTCAGAATAAGAACCGTGATTGCCGTACAAATCAAATAGGAATCACTTCACCGTGACAAGTTTTCACCGTGAAGTGACATCCGTAATAATCCCCGTTGTGAAAAAAGCCTAATTTTCCAATGAAAAATGTAGAAACATATTGCACCCTCAGTATACCAAATCAAAATTTTTTAATATCATTATATTTTTAGGCTAAAAAATGGTTAGTTGACAACCTGGAAGGAGCGGAATACCTAGTTCTGGTCCTCACAAGTTCCTAGTTCACACCTCCCCGAGTCATATGACAACAAAAGACTACCAGCTGACACATGGACACAGCTGGGTGGCGTAGCCTAGGTAATGTTGCCAGTCCGGTAATAGCAAAGTGAAGAGATGCGACGCGAACACTGGCGCGGTAACCATAGTACGGTGATAGAGGAAATGCTTCACCAAACCCGAGCGTCTGTTCACCATGGAGGTGCGGCTCAAAACGGCGTCTGTTCTCCATGTTAGGAGCGGCTGACGAAGGGAGACCCGACGACGAGAAAGAAGCGTTCTATGCGCAGCTGGAGCAGGTGTACGATGGATGTTTGCAACGGGACGTCAAAATCGTCATCGGCTACATGAACGCTCAGGTAGGACGGGAGGCAATGTATAGACCGGCAATCGGGCCAAACTGTCTGCACGCCGTATCGAACGACGATGCGTAAACTTTGCAGCCTGTCGGGGTATGGTAGTTCGAAGAAGTACCTTTTCTCTCGCAAGAATATCCACAAAGCCACTTGGATATCACCTGACCAACACACAGAAAACCAAATCGATCACATTCTAATCGACGGGAAATTCTTCATTATCAACGTCCGCACGTACCGCAGTGCGAACATAGATTTGGACCACTACCTAGTTGCAGTATGCATGCGCTCAAAACTCTCGACGGTGCATAACACCCGTCGAAGTCGAACGCCGCGACCCAACATTGAGCAATTACGGGACGCCGGAGTTGCTCATGACTACGCGCAGCAGCTGGAAGTTGCACTACCCACGGAAGAGCAGCTTGGCGCAGCTTCTCTTGAAGATGGCTGGAGGGACATCCGTTCCGCCATAGGTAGTACTGCTGCAGCGGCACTAGGTACTGCGATCCCGGACTGAAGAAATGACTGGTTTGACGGCGAATGCAAACTGTTAGTAGAGGAGAAGAATGCAGCACGGGCGAGAATGCTGCAACACCGCACAAGATTGAATGTGGAGCGATACAGACAAGCGCGGAACAGACAAAACTCGGTTTTCCCAAGGAAGAAGCGTCAGCAGGAAGACCGAGATGATGGAAAAACTGTACCGCGTAAACGAAACACGGAAGTTCTATGCAGCCGGCGCCGGTGGTGTAGTGGTAAGCGTGACTGCTTTCTAACACCCCAATGGGTTGGTAGGATTTTTCTGAGGCATAAAAATCTCTGGTCACGTCTTCCTTCGGAAGGGAAGTAAAGCCGTTGGTCCCGGCCCATGTGTGGTGAATGGGTGCGATATCCTACGCAGGTGTGGAAGCTGCCTTCCTGCACATTCGATTGCCGTCAATGGATGGCAATCGATGTCCGTCGGTGATTGGCACTAGATTGCGGAACAGAGACCGACGTTAAATAAAGGAAAGAAGTTCTATGCGAAGCTAAATAGTAGGCGCAAAGGCTACGTGCCGCAAGCCGATATGTGCAAGGACTTGGACGGTAACCTTCTCACAAACGAGTGTGAGGTGATTGAGAGGTGGAAGCAGTACTAGAACGAGCACCCCAACGGTGATGCAGCAGAAAACGAAGGTGGCATGGCAACATACCTTGGAGGACGCACAGAAGACGACAGGCTACCGGCCCCTGATCTTCAAGAAGTTGAGGAGGAGCTCGGTCGGATGAAAAACAACAAAGCAACTGATATGTGCTATGTGAGCTATTAAAATACAGTGGTGAAGCAATGGCTAGGGCGCTGCACTGGGTAATTGCCAAGATTTGGGAGGATGAGATATTACCTGTGGAGTGGATGGAAGGTGTCGTATGTCCAATCTACAAAAAGGGCGACAAATTGAATTGCTGCAACTACCGCGCGATCACACTGCTGAGCGCCGCCTACAAGGTACTCTCCCAAATTCTATGTCGCCGCCTGTCACCATTTGCAAGAGTGTTCGTGGGGCAATACCAGGTGGGATTCATGGGTGCGATTCGGCAAATTCTGCAGAAATGCCGCGAATACAACGTGCCCACACATCATTTTTTCATCGATTTCAAATCCACATACGACACAATCGATCGAGATCAGCTATGGCAGTACGGATTTCCGGATGAACTGACGCGATTGGTCAAGGCGACGATGGATCGAGTGATGTGCGTTTTTCGAGTATCGGGGACACTCTCTAGTCCCTTTCTCTAGTCCCCCTCGAAGGGGGTTACGGCAAGATGATGGACTTTCGTGTCTGCTATTCAACATCGCGTTAGAAGGTGTGATCAGAAGAGCTGGGATAGACACGAGTGGCACGATCTTCAGGAAGTCCATCCAGCTTCTTGGCTTCGCCGATGACATTGACATCATGGTACGGAACTTTGAGACGATGGCGGAAACGTACATCAGACTGAAGGCTGAAGCTAGGCGGTTTGGACTCGCCATCATCGCATCAAATACAAAATACATGAAAGGAAGAGGTTCTAGGGAAGACAATGTTAGCCTCCCACCCCGAGTTCAGATTGCCGGTGACGAAATCGAGGTGGTCAATGAGTTCGTGTAATTGGGCTCACTGGTGACCGCCGAAAATGATACCAGCAGAAAAACTCAAAGACGCATTATGGCAGGGAATCGTGCCTACTTTGGACTTCGGAGGACGCTCCGGTCGAATAAAATTCACCGCTGCACGAAGTTGACTGACTTAGACCGGTGGTCCTCTACGGCCACGAGACCTGGACTATGCTCGTGGAGGACCACGACGACCCAGTGAAAATGGTTCTAGAAAGTGACCCAACAGGAACAAGAAGAAGAGGCGCGCAGTGGGCAAGGTGGATGGACCAAGTAGAAGGCGACATGCGGACCCTTCGCAGACTACGAAGCTGGCGATGTGTGGCCTTGGATCGAGTAGAGTGGAGACGACTTCTTCGGACAGCAGAGGACAACAAGGCCTTAGCCTGATTGGTAAGTAAAGTAAGTATATTTTTCCTAATAATAAATATTAATAACCTTTCATTTTATACTCTGATCTTTGAAATCGGCCTAGTGGTTCAAAAGCTATATAGGGGAAATGGCTCTAATGTTGGCCTATGGATCTAATATTGGGAGATCGCTAAAAATCTGCTATTTATCAATTGTATCTAGATGAACGCGTCATTGGGACGGTACTAATGGATATTTTTGGTTGCTATTGAAATTTTAGTCGATTGCTGAATTTATGTATGAACGATCGACCAAAACAATCTGTGGGCAGTGTTGCGATATACACGGCGAATGAGAACGACCCAAATTTGAGTTCAGTTCACTCATAATCGCCAAAAGTGCAGGAACTCAGCGATGAGTAAAATTTGTGTCATGGTTTCCTGTGGAAAACCTAAAAAATCTGCCGGAAAATGAGGAAATTGACGAAAATTTTATACAGTTTCGTAGTAGTATCAATAGACTGAGTGAATTCAATCTTTACTTTTCTCAAATTCGGGAATTTTTCCCTGGAAAATCCTGGAAAAACCTGGGAAAACATGAGGCAAATTTACTCATCGCTGAGTTGCTGCACTTTTGGCGATTATGAGTGAACTAAAGTCAAATTTGGGTTGTTCTCATTCGCCGTGTACCGTTAAAAAAAGGTGATGCATTGTCCAATACTCATATTGTTCGTTTAACTCGTATAACTTAAATTATGCACTCATAATGCTTATAAACAAACAAATAATGTTAAAATCATAAAAGACCTATGTAACTGTGATTATAACCAAACGTCCTATATAACATGTCCAATGTACACCTGACAAGAGCAAAATGTCCTATGTAACATTTTTTCACGTTTTCATAGAAAAAAAAATGTATGAAACGGGTAGATTATAATTTCAATTTCAATTTGACTATCGCATTTTACTATTAAAGGTCTTAAAAATGTCAAAAGTTGATTTGGTTTAAAATAGTATCAAAAAAGATTTTGTCAATCTTCAACATCGTTTTTCTCGTGAAATGTTAGATAGGACCTTTTGAAAAGTTAAGCGAGAATGATCCACACTACTACAACAGACAAACAGACATAACACTCGCAAGTTGTTCATCGAACAAGCATTTCACGGACAATTTAAAAATATCGTAGTTGGTAGTACCGCCACCTGTGTCTCAATTCCCTTGCGTTTGACGTTTACACACTACCGCCATCTGTTCAGCGTACTACCCACCACAGTGTACTCAACAGATGGCGGTAATGTTTTAGCGACGATGTTTTAAAGTGAGAAATATTCAATGTGTTATGTCTGTTTGTCTGTGCTACTACACTCAGAATCATTCATTTTACGCTCAGCTGTCTGTTTTGCTCAATTCATCGTTCATCGAAGAAAATAGAAGCAAAGCGAATGCGAACGAAATCAGTGCGGCTCGCACAAGCTGCTGTTCGTTTCTGGTGTTGTATGCATGTGAGTGAGTAGTAAATGCAAAATAAAACGATTTTTCCCATGCTTGGCCACCACCATTGGTAGTGTCAGCAATGTAGTCTTCAGTTTTAATACTATGTTTATATGCGCATTGACGACGACACGTATGCGTTAAAAATTCTTATGTGAATAATCATTAATGAAACTTGTATTTTTCATGATTAGCTTGCTTAAGAGATGAACTAGCCTATGGCTAAAAATCTCTTTAATAAAGATAAAAAAAAGATTAGCTTGCTTAGTTAAAAAATAAATATAATAAATATTTAATTCCTTAATGTACGCGCATGTTGAACATTTATCACGTTTATTTTGTCACGCAACAAATCAAACATCTATGTGGATGGTCTAGAGATGAACTAGTCTAAGGCTAAAAATCTCTTTAATAAAGCTTTAAAAAAAAACTATGTGGATGGAGCATAATTTCTCAATGTTTGCATCAGCTGGCTTAGATTGACAGATAATCGAGCCAAAGAACCAACAATTTTGGCTTCAAGCAAAATGTTGGTGGATGACGTTTCTGTCACCGGAGTGGTATTTTTGTAACGTGGACAACGTGTAGATTTCAAAACTCGATGTCTTCTGACATTTTGGAGTGCAAGATGTTGGCTTGGTTTTAGGAATACTATCAAATTCCCAACAATACGGGTATTTACGGAACGAGGATGACGTGTAGATTTGAAAATGTGATGTCCGCAGCCATTATGCAATCCAAGATGGTGGCCACCGATAAAAAAAAAACTGTTAAGTACCATCCCTACGATATGGATATTTTTGGAATGGATATGACTTAGAGGAAGTGACATTTATGTCCCCTGCCAATTTGGAGTTAAAAACCCGAATTTATCCACCTATGGTGTGATCAGACCCTTCTTACTTATTCAAGTTTATTTATTTTATTGTCATTATCAGTGACCGAGCCCCCCAACCCTGTGTCATCCAGTGACGCTACGCCACTGCCTGGGGGTACCCGGAATATATCCGGGTGTAGTCTATTTGGTGAGGCTACCAATCACCTTATTGTCGTGACCGGACCGAGGTTTCCAGCCTCGGTCACGGCTACACGAATCTCGGCTGCTAAGCTTCCACTGCTACTGCTGCTATTCCTGTTGCTGTTCCTGCTGCTGCTGCTGTTCCTGCTGCTACTGCTGTTCCTGTTGCTGCTGCTGTTCTTGCTGCTGCTGTTCTTGCTGCTGCTGCTGCTCGTCCGTCGCCTTCAACGTTCGTCACAAGAATGCCTTCTGCGAGTTTTTTTTTTTTTTTAAGTTTAAATGATCTTTATTTTAGTTTAACTTGGACGATTACCATATAAATTTTTACTAAGTGATTTAATTGCTTTCTTCATCTTTAGGTATGGGCAAAATTCAAAATTTGTTTTACAGAATTAGTCCTAGACTTAGTACACGGTCGACCACCTTGGTGGGATTGGTTTGTTTTGTTTTTAGAATTTGAAGAGAAACTACTTAATACTACTATTTACAGCTTAAAACTAACCTACTTTACTATATACACTTAACCTACTATGTACAAATTGCTTATTAAAGCATGTTCAGAAAGATTGCATTTTTGAATAAATTTAGTTGTCATATCATCAATTTTGGAATCTACTTTGGGAATTTCTGCCTCTTGATGGAGGTCTGCTATTCTTGTGTCGAATGGACGATCTAGGATCATCCTCAACACTCTATTCTGTGCAACCTGGATTTTGTTCCTGTGGGTCTGAGCGCACGATTCCCACACCGGGGCGGCATAGAAGATCGCGGGGGCTATGATCTGTTTGTAAACAGCCAGTTTGTTTTGCCTTGAGAGGCGGGATCTGCGGCAAATGAGCGGATACAAACACCTAACCAAGGCGGAGCACTTAACTAGGGTTTTCTCTATGTGCGAGCGGAACAGGAGCTTCTCATCGAACAACATCCCGAGATAAGTAACATCAGTGGACCACTCGACCCTTGTACCATCCATTATTACGGTACAGGAGGGAGACGGTTTAAGTTTTAATGATTGTCTGTGAAGGAACATGATCGCTTGGGTTTTCGAGGCGTTGATTTTGATTTTCCACGTGGTGGCATAATCAGTAAAGGTGTCAAGGCATCGTTGGAGCTTGTTCGTAATTTCACGAGGCATCCTACCCTTGACGGCTATCGCGGTGTCATCTGCAAACAGAAAGAACACGCAACCGTCTCCTAGAGGAGGGATGTCCGACGTGTAGATGCTGTAAAGCAGTGGTCCCAGCAGACTCCCTTGCGGAACACCTGCTGGGATCGGAAATTGTCCCGAAAGGGAACTATTCAACGACACCCTGAACGACCTTTGCTGGAGATAGTTACGGGTGATTTTCACAAGGTATGGTGGAAAGTTGGAGTTACAAAGCTTGTATATAAGTCCGTCGTGCCAGACATTGTCAAACGCCTTTTCGACGTCTAACAAGGCCATGGCTGTGGACTTGGATACAGCTTTGTTACTCCGGATGTTATTCATCACCCGCACTAGCTGATGATTGGTGGAATGCCCCTTACGGAACCCGAACTGTTCCGGAAGAAGAATGTCATGTTCCTCCACAAACTTGTTTAGTCGACTGAGGATCAATTTTTCGAACAGCTTGCTCAGCGCTGAGAGCAGGCTAATCGGTCTGTAGCTTGACGGTAGTGAAGGGTCTTTCCCAGGTTTGCGGATCGGGATGATTTTTGCCACCTTCCAGATGCTTGGAAAGTAGTGCAGCTCCAAGCATCTGTTGAGGATGGCAGCCAGCAGCGAGTGCACCCTCGCGCTGAGATTTTTCAACTCTAGGTTGAATATTCCGTCAAACCCGGGAGCCTTCATGTTCGTACTGTGTTTCAGCGCTGAGCAAATTTGTTCCTCTGTAATCCGTTCTTCTGGAGGGACGGCACAAGGGGAGGCATCTAACGTCTGGACGCACTGCACAACCTGGTTCTCGAGTGGACTTGGGATTGTAGAGCCAAGCAAATGCGACTGGGCAATGTGCTCCCCAATTGCATTGGCCTTCTCTTCGTTGGTGATAAGCCGTTCGTCATTGACTCTAAGTGGTGGAATGGGCTTGGGGTGAGACTTCAGCACCTTGGCAACCTTCCAGAATGGTCTGGAACGGTCGTCCAGGTTCTGAACGAGCCGCCCGAAACTCTCGTTCCGGATTGAGACCATTCTGGAAGCGATCTGCCGATTCAGATCGACCATTTCGTATTTACGCTGCAGATCCCCAGTCCGCTGAAACTGGCGTCTACGAACGTTTCTGAGCCGAATCAAGAGTTTGGTGTGGGAATCAATTGCTTGAAACTTACCCCTCACAGGAACTCGTCGAACGCACTCTTCGTCAGCCACGGATATGGCTTGATGGAGACCCTCCAGGGCCCGGTCGATGTCATCCACTGTGTCGAGCGGTGGGTTGTCGTCGATGTGGCGGTCGACCACGCGTCGAAACTGGACCCAGTTGACTCGATGGTAGTCCTTCCGCTGGCACGGTGCAGGGGCCACGTTGTAGTCCAGCTCGGTCAGCACCGGTTGGTGGTCCGAACTCAGGTCGTTGACGGCAACCGGCTTGGCTAATCTGGTGTTTGCCAAGAACAGGTCCAGCGTCGATGGGTTGCCCGTCGGTGATGTGAAGGTTGGTTCGTCCGGAAACCAGACGGAATAGAGACCATGCTGGGAATGGTCGAATAGCAGGCGGCCGTTCTGGTTCTGCTGGTAGTTCCACCAGGCCTCGTGCCGGGCGTTCAGGTCCCCTCCGATTACAAAGCGGGCATTGGTGTGGGTTATGATGGCAAGGTCGTTCTTGAACTGCTGTGCTGTACCATTGCTAACGGTACATTGGCGGGGGCAGTAGACAACGATGAACCGGACGTTTCCGGTCGATGTTTCCACCTCAACGCCGACGGCCTCGATGATGGAAGTGCGGTAGTGGGGTAGGGTGCAGTACTTGATGCCTTTCTTGATGATGACCGCGACACCGCCCCCCCTGGAGCTGGTGCGATCAAGCCGGACAATGCTGTGGTCGGGCAGCCAGAAGCTGTCACCGGTCTTGAGGTGGGTCTCGGTGAGAAGGCCCACGTCGATGTCGTGCTTGCGGAGGAAGTCTGCAAGCTCAATGTTTTTCGCCCCTACGGAGCGAGCGTTCCAGTTGGCGATCTTTATGGGTTCACGGTCCATAATTAGCGACGAAGGAGATGATAGCTTGGAGCTGTTGTGTTCTTGTTGCGCAGGTGCGCTTGATGATGATGGCCTGGGCCAACAGTGTGACGATCTCATCCGTTGACAGCGGAGAATCGTCTGTAGCTTCACCGGTTGTACCGGCCAATCCCGGAGCAGGGGGATCCGTCGATGGCCCGGAGGCTTGACCGGGTACTGCAGCGGCAGCCAACTGTTGGTTGAGCGGGAGCGGCGGCAACACTGGAATTGGCCGTGATTGGACCGGTGATAACGGAGGAAAGTTCTGCGCGTTGTTTTCTGGAACCTTCTTGCGACCGGGCTGGCTGTTGGACGAGGCCTTCTTCCGGATCTCGGCGTATTCGGCCCGCTTCGGACAGGCCTTACTCGTGGCCTTGTGGGCGGCACCGCAGTTGGCGCATGTGGGAGTGGCTTCCTCGATGCTGTCGCAGTTGTCGATCTTGTGGTTTTTGCCGCATTTGATGCAGCGGCTGGCCATGCGGCAATTCCTGGTGCCGTGCCCGAACAATAGGCAGTTCGAGCACTGAGTGACGCCACGGTGGGTGGGTTTATACCGCTCCCACTTCACTACGATGTGGAACAGTGTGCGTGTCGTCTGGAGATCCTTCACGGTTGTGGAGTTCTTCTCCAGATGGACCAGGTAGAGCTGGTCACGATACTTGATGGCCTTGCTGCGGGTCATCTTGTGGACTTCGACCGGCTTGAGGGCGTTCGCCTTAATCTCGTCCATTAAGGTGGTGGTGTCCATGTCGTGGAGCCCGCGCAGCACCACTTTCAGCGGCTTGGTGGCCTCGATGTCGTGGGAGAAGTACTCCAGCTTCATTCTGTCCAAGAGGGCCTGAACTGCGTTGAAGTGTTTTTCGGCCGGGACCATCAGTTTGTAGCCTTCCGTGCACCGTTGAATGGTGCAGCGAAGGCCCTGCTTAATGTAGAAATCCAGCTGCTCCCATAGCCCGGGAGGGAAGCCCTTCACATAGAAGGGTGGCAACTTAACTTTTTTCGGCACCGTCTCAGGGTCCGACTGCGGCTGCGCTCCGTTCTGCAGGGCGGAGAACGGATTGTTGCTCAGCAGCTTTTTTGCTGCTGATACGGTGGCGCTGCTGTCTTTAGGTCTGGGTCGTTTAGTTCCGGGAGGCCCCGGCTGCGGGTCCGCAACGCCTGTCGGGATGGGCAATGGGGTTTTCTTCTGCTTCTTCTGGGCTGGCTCGGTGGTCGCGCCGTCTCCTGGGAGAGTCTGTTTTCCCGGTAAACCGGCACTCGCGTTACCGCGCGATTTCTTACCCATGGCTGGGTCAGCGAGAGCGTCACTACACAACGCGGAGCTAATTCGACTTGCGAACGAACGAACGAAACTAGAGAGAATTCATGCCTTCTGCGAGCTTAGTTAGCCCATATTTATACCAAAAGAATGTTCCCTATTTTACACAGCACTGCTAGCTGTCTCGGGATTTGCCCTCACAAAGCAATGATAGTTAGATTTTATTCGCATTCACGCTAATTTGGGTTTACTCAAATTACGCGTTTCATTAATGATTTAATTTTCCTTTTTTTTTAATCATTATTATTTTACACCAACTCTATACACCACACTTATCATCGTATTTTAATGTGATTTAATGGGTTTTAATTCAATTCATATTCAAGCAACTTCCCCGGGGTACCCGGAACATGTCCAAGTGTGTCCAATGTGGTCTGGAACACTTAACACGACTTGCATTGATCTTATTTTTGAATTCCGTAGTAATTTGATGTGTCGCATGATGGTTTTGATACGTTTTCCGTTAAATCCAGCGTGAAGGCCCATATTCACCGGATCTTATTCCGGCCATATCTCCGGAACCGGTTCACCTAATTTTCAGCCCAATTCCAAAACCGTTCAATAGCGTTCATGGGACCCCAAGACCTATCATTTGGTGCCAAGTTTGTCCAAATCGGTTGAGCGGTTGCTGAGAAACGAGAGCGCATTCATTTCGTTACATACACACACACATACACACATACACACGTACACACACACACACAGACATGTTCCGATCTCGTCGAGCTGAGTCGAATGGTATATGACACTCGGCCCTCCGGGCCTCGGATCGATAGTCGGTTTTTCAAGTGATATCTATACCCTTCTTTGTAAGAAGGGTAAAAAGGTGGCCATCGGATTATGAAAAAATATATCTATCAAATACAGATGGATCTCGATTTTGGCTGGTTTTGATTTTGACAACATATTGCAAAACGATATACACAGCAAAAAAAGTTGTTGAATATTACATCGAAACTGATGCAACCAGGTCAATCCATCGGTTGTGTAATATCACATTGTACGATGTACATCGATTTTGCGAACAAAATTACATCCATTGATGTAATATTGTATCTACTTTTTGCTATTACATCATTATTTCATACATCAGCTTGAATTACGTTGATCGATATTACATTTTTTTTTGCTGTGTAGTGGTTCTCAGAATTTCATTTATAGTTTTGTTCCTTATCGCAAAATATTAGACCTTGTTTTTTGTCATTAGGGTGATTTTTTCTTCGTTTTTTTTTTCAACAATGACTTTTTAAAAAAAATCATAACTTCATTCAAAATATCAAATAAAAGGTAATTAAAAATACAACGATATAAACAAATTGAGATTTTGCATAGAAAAAAAAAAACATTAATTGTATTTGTTTTTTATGGTTGTCATGATTTGTAGATAGAGGCCACAATATATTTTTATGTTTTTCCTTGAAAATTTAGGCTTTTTTACAAATTAAGAGAAATTGATGTCGACCTAAATGCCCCTATTTTGGGCCCATACATATATTCAGTAATTGACTAAATTTTCAATAACGACAAAATATATCCATTAGTACCGCCCCAATGACGCGTTCATCTAGATAAAATTGATAAATAGCAGATTTTTAGCGATGGGCCCAATATTAGATACATATGCCAACATTAGAGCCATTTCCCCTATACATATACACACTTATGGCGGTAAGCTCCAACTCGGATTAACTTTTAATACAGTCCCTGTTTGGATGATGTGCAAAACATTTGCTTAAAGTTGCGTTGATTAACACTGATGTCGACATCAAAGCAGCCAGACATTCTTGATCGGGATTTAATCCGAGGATAATACCGGTTGGAGCTTACCACCATTAGAAATACCTAATCTTACAGGTGACGGAATCCATCTTTGACACAAAGGATGAGACGTAAACAAAGATGTCATGTAAAATTAAGTGCTCCAAGTCTGAAAAGTTCGAAAGTACACAGTTCGAAAAGTAGTGTAAATTTCTGTTCAATATGATGCACACAAATGGAGCGTCATATATCATATAAGTTTACATTATATATCATGTAAAGTTCTAGCACAATTCATGCAATGTAGCAAATATTGTATACAAAAGCCCATCTTTGTAAACAACATTGTTTACAAGTTGCTCGGTTGTGTGAAATTAAATTTAAGTTTACGTGAATGAATGTTTACATCACAATTAAAATTCAGAATTTTTATATGTGTACTTTAGCAATCTCTATGTCAGAAGTGGAAAGCAATGATGAACACACTTAGAAAAATTGATATAAATTTAGGTGCTCTGAGACTGACATATACGAGCGTCAATTTTGACATAAAATTGAGTCATAATAGACGCGAAATTCAGCTCAATCAAACGTATATTGGCAGAAGATTAAACATCTTATTCGGGCCAATTGTAACTGACGCAACAGATTCCACCGTCCGAGCCATCCAGTTGTATGGAACAGCTGACACGTATTGCATAAAGCCCTACAGTAAAAGTATGGACGTCTGTCAAAAGTTGCACCGCTTTGCTCGATTGGAACAGCTTTTTTCAGTTTTGTGGTGACAGTCGTCCATACTTTTACTGTAGGGCTTTAGTATTGCAGGGCAGCAGCTTATCACCAGCGATGCACACCAGTGGTGGCCGTCAACTTAACCAGATTGAAAAATTCTGTCTCCCAGACCGGCAAGATCACCAGCGACAGACGTAAGTTTCACCTTCAGATCCGATCAACTTGAGTACCTCAGCCAGCAGGTAGTCCATGACAGCGGCGGTGTAGACGGTTGTCGACATAAATAAAGTCGTACAGTTTTCAAGAGTTGAAAGACTATATCATACTTTGGGGCCTGATGTTCAGTGCGGGCCAAATGGGGAAAATTAAATTGTCTTTCGCTTTCCTAAATCCTGCCCAGCTTTTCCACCTGTCTATATACACGGAAAATCATACCAACTCAGCAACTGAGAATAATTTACTAAGAGAATTTTCTTTCCATAAGAAATTTACTCAGATTTGGAAGAAACTGCAGTTACTCATAAGCTATGAGTAACTGCAGTTTCTTCCAAATCTGAGTAAATTTCGTATGGAAAGAAAATTCTCTGAGTCAATTATTCTCAGTCGCTGAGTTGGTATGATTGGCCGTGTATCGTACACATAACAAGTACCAACACTTATAATTAAAGCACAATTTAATTAACAAGCTGTCAATAGATCAAGGAAATTATTCACGGTCGTGATATTTTAACGTGAAATAATTTTGTCGTATTTTCATCAAAGGACGGTTATCCATTTCCCGCTTAGTAATTTCACACATCACCGCCTCTGGGATCAAAGTTAGCAACTACTTAAAGCTCATCATGAAGCTTTCACGATGAACCCAGTCGACGTATGCTCTTTTGATGGTTGCAGATTGGTAGGCGTAAATCATTGCAATAAATTATTGAGCTACTACAGCTGCGATAAAAATTCCACTGGAAATGTATCGGACTCAATGCTGCTATTGGAAGATTGCCGTAAAAGCTCAACGCAGATGTCGCCACTGCATGATGATGATAATGTTGACAGACTGCATATAAAATTCGGGAAAATTAGCGTTAAATCATAATTTTCATCAAGCCTGTGTAAAATCCTTCCAATATAACATTCGAATTGAAGAAGAAAACGTTATTACGATCAGACTGATGTGCATTTTTGACTTTTCCAGTTGAACTTTCATAAGATATACCCGCATAAACGCGAACCATCACATGACCTTACCGATAATGGTTATAAATTGTTTATAATCCCTGCTAAACTTCAACTGAAATGGTTATGGAACTTTACATGAACGTTTGTGTGATAAAGTTTTAACCTTATGTATTATGGTTTTTTGGAAGCGGACCTTACAAATAATGGGTTGTTAAGAACCATTACCATTCCAAATTCTTGTTTTCTTCATAGATTTTCGGAAAGAGAACTATATTAGAACGTTTTTACTTATGGTTTGAGAACGTTAATGGTTATGGTTATGGTAGTCAGTAAGGTCCATTAATGGTTTTGTATTATCGCTCAACTTTACGTAAAATATATCGTGAATTGGTAATCAGTAATTTACAGGCAACCAATTCGCGATATATTCCACATAAAGTTGATCGATGTTATAAAACCATGCATGGACCTTACTGGTTACCATAACCATTACCATTAATGTTCTCAAACCATAAGTTAAAAGGTTTTAGTATAGTTTTCTTTCCGAAAATGTATGGAGAAAACAAGAATTTTGAATGGTAATGGTTCTTAACAACCCATTATTTGTAAGGTCCACTTCCAAAAAACTATAATACTTAAGGTTAAAACTTTATCATTAAACGTTCATGTAAAGTTCCATAACCATTTCAGTTGAAGTTTAGCAGGGATTATAAACAATTTTAACCATTTTAGGTAAGGTCAATTTATGGTTCGCGCTTATGCGGGTATTCATTTCATTTCGCGGCTCCATCAATGCTGCATCGTAAATATGATGTATAAACAGAAATAAATTGCTCAATTACTCAAAATAAAGATGATTTGTCATCTTGTTATCACTTTGAAAACCATCTAGCACCATTTTATAGTATGGTGCGTGTTGAGTAAAGCAAGTTCCGTTGCGTTTTCCGTCGAAAATTGTGAGTATCACTATGTTTGCTTAGAAAAGGCCAAAATGAACATTTATTGAATATTGGCGTCCTATACAACCAATTCTCCATTACCACCAGCATGATACAACCTTTCCTAAGTAAATTCACTTAATTTCCACTCTCATCTTAGTGGAAATCGCACATATTCACAATTTTCCGAAAAATGCAGCTGCGCAGGAGGTAACCTCTCGCTGTGGGTGCAAACTTGTTATGCATTATTTTCCATGAAAACATCTCCGATCCATACCGAAATAATAACAATTAGTTTTCAAACACGTTTTCTTACACGATTCAAGCAAAAGTTTCCACGGGAAATTATTAGTTTTTCTTTATGGACCGATTTGCCCCAAAAATCGTCTGTTTTACTTGGAAAATTTGGAAACTATCCTCCTTCTAGTAGTTCTCACTTCGAAATGTAGGAGGCGAAAGCTTGGAAAAGTTTCACTGCAAGACGCCAATTGCGCTTGGAGCAAATAAGGTGCACTGAGAAGAACATTGAATCGAAGATTTTCACCTGCTACCTGCTACATGACCTCCACTATTAAACAAATACATACTCTGACCAACTGATGAACGCTTCAACATCCACTTATAGTAACAACGTTACTTACACAGGTAAATCAGCTCAAATTATGTGTCTTACCGAAGCCAGTTCGGGTACTGCTTCAACCTCAAACATATCTCATCACGTTGCAGATGCTATTTATTCCTTGCTTCCTGATTTTGTCCAGTCAAATTAAAATTTGCTCCCACCATGCTCCCACCAGTACTCTTGCCAGGTAATTTGACAACAGGTATATGTCCCACCGGAGCGGGCAACGGTACAGCACTTCTAATTCAAGTCCGATTCCAGCGACGATGGTTCGTTAGCCGACAATGAGCGAAACTAGGAAGAAATCCTCTGCAAGAGCCATCATCTAGACCACAAACATCCTTTCCATTTGCATTATTTCTATGCCATACTGGTTCTTACCACCGCACAGTGGAAAAGCGTAGCCACATCCTGTAGCGCCGTGGTGTGCACCGTCATCGTCATATCAGCAGCATACAAATTATGCATCAAACCAGTTTTACATCAAACCATTCGACCCTTCATCAAGTGCTGAACATATCGGAACCATCTACTACTTTCTACATTAAGGTCTAAAATTTATGATCTTTGGAAAATCCCTTTGGGTGAATGATGTAACATAAAAAAAAATCATTCAATTTTTGTCAACATGTTATGCGTAAATTCAAAAAGGCTGGTTCAAAACTTCCTTACAATGTTTTCTTTAGATAATGAATCATGATGATAAATGTTTATAATTGTGATAATGATAATTAGGATAATATTAAATCTATCCGAATTTCTCACTTCTCATCTATTGGTACACTCTAAAAAATCTTCACGTCCGATTTACGTGAAATATCACGTACCTGATCTGTATTCAGAAAATCTCAAATGTTACGTGATGTTAGTAACTTTGGCCTGCATTGCATTTCATGTCCACTAAAAATGTTGGTAAAATCGACCGCATATTCACGTAAACAGATTTCGTGTATTTGTGTTTGTGTGTTTGGGACTTCGATATTTCCGTAAAACGGGATTTACGTGATTTTCAGGTACGCAAACAAAATCAATATGGCGTCACCGAGCGTGGTGGAAGAACACTTCAAAGATTCAAAATTTTCCAGCAGCTTGGAATTGATATATGATTATGTGTCGCATTTTTCTAGTTTTATAATTTCAGATGGTGGCATCACCATTTTGAGGCTGCAAACCTCGCTGCAAACGGTTGTTAAAATTTTGTCAGAAATAAAAAAAAACTCATACACGTTTCTACATCATAATAATCAATTAGTCAATAATTTACAATTTTATGAGTAGACATAAGCACGTGGATTTTATATCTGCCCGATAAAATTGCATAATATTGACTGCTTTTATATATACGTTCCATTATTATCATTCAAAATTCACGCATTTTAAACAAAACGGAATGTCACGTAAAAGTTACCAGTTGTCCAGTAGTTTTCACCTCGATTTCACGTAAGCAGTATGTGAAAATCAGGTCTATTTACCTGACTAATCACGTAGATAATCGAAGCTGGATTTTGATCGGCTACGTGTAATTCCGGTAAAATTTACGTGAAAAATAGGGTGGACGAAAACCACCTAGTGTAAGAATTTTGTCCCATCTCATTTTCGTTTATTATTTTTTGAATTTCATAATTTTATGGAATTAACTAGAGCACTTCTTATGACCTAATTGTTTAATTGTTTAAGCCAGACGTGGAGTAGATCATCATTGACGTAGAAACAGCGATTACCAAGACGCTTCCAACAACATCACAGAATACGGTAAGGACTATCACATTAAACATAATCAAGGACGGACAGGAACAAAGTCTTCGTTGGCGTCGGATTCTAAAGGAGCTAAAAAGTAAAGCAGTATACTACGTGAAGGCAGACAAGGTCGTTATCATGGACAAGGACGATTACGATAATCAAATGACAACGAAGATTAACAACGGACCGTATAGACAGCTTCGAGTAGACCCCTTACAGAACATAGTGAAACGCGTGGAGAAAGCACTGAAGGAGTGCAAATCGATATTAGGAGATGGAGCAGGTCGTTTACGGGAACCCAATCCCATTCTACCCAGGATCAAAGGTCTCCCCAAAGTCCACAAACCAGGAAATGAAATGCGAGACCCAAGTAACCAAAAGTTCCGCATTCAACACTTCCAAGTTCCACAAAGTTCAAATAAAGTTCCGACAGAACTTTCAAGTTCCATAAAGTTCAAATAAAGTTCCGACAGAACTTTCAAGTTTCATAAAGTTCAAATAAAGTTCCGACAGAACTTTCAAGCCACATGAAGCAATCCGCACAAATCTTTTTTTGTAACAAAATTTAATGTACGTAAATATGAAATATTCAGTGGCCCAAATAAATCATAATTCTTATATTTATGCAACATTCTATCCAAAAATAAAAAAAAAAATTAAAAAGTAATTTCCTGGATTCGAACCCGTGTACTCGGCATGTGATCTACGATTGCTAACCACTGCGCCACAAGTGTGATGGAATACCATGCGGGCAAACACCAATTTAAATTCATCAAGGTGTTGTGTTTCGTATTCAAGTCAGTCAGCTGGCTCAGAAAACTCCAAGAATAGGCGGGACAAAAGCTCACTTTAATATATTTCAGATGACGTAGTGGTTCGTGCTGAGACTCTCACGCAGAAGGACTGGGTTTAATTCTTCCAACAGCTCCATTACTACTACTATTGCTGATAAATCAATACACATTAATACCTGCCTTCAGGAATAACTTTCATAAAAGTGCGAACTAAATATAGAATTGGTGTAGGGGACAAAAACCTTTTTTAATTTATTTTCTAAAAGTTCCGTTCAAGTTCCGCCTGAGGCTGCTTAGAATGCTCTTCAATTATGGCACCGGAACTTTCAAGTTCTTATAACGACTTAAAAATGAGGCTGCTTAGAATTCTATAGACCACCTTCAACCAAGGTGCTTAAGCCATAAATAGCCTTTTATCAGAACTTTTGGTTACTTGTGGAGATCGGGTCTGCAGTTGGTTCCCCCACCCACAATCTAGCGAAGTGGCAAAGAGTTCCAGAGTATGCCTAATCAGTTCCAGAGTAAAGCAGTTAGTAACACCCAGGAGTTCGCCCAGCAACTACAATCTTCAGGAGACATCAACGCGGACGAGATTATGGTATCTTTCGACGTCACAGCTCTTTTTCCCAGCGTACCGGCCAAGGAAGCGATCAACCATTTGGAGGACTGGCTGTCAACACAACGAGAGGATGCAGCATGGAGAACCAAGGTTCGGACGTACCTTAAGCTGACCCGCCTTTGTATGGAAGAGAACTACTTCTCTTTCCTAGGTAACTTCTACAAGCAGACGAAAGGAGCTCCAATGGGAAACCCCCTATCCCCCTTCTTGTGTAAACTTTTCATGGCCAACTTGGAGACAATCCTGAAGGAGAAAGGACTATTACCAAACCGTTGGTGGAGGTTTGTTGACGATATCTTCAGCGTAGTTAAACGGGAAGCCCTTCCACAAATTTTAGATGAGATCAACAGAATTCACAAGGATATCAAATTCACTCACGAGGTAGAAAAAGACGGGAAACTCGCACTTTGAAAACGAAATTTACAGGAAACCAACAAGCACCAAAAGAGGTATCCCCTATACTTCCAACCATTCGTTTCAGCAGAAAATGGCCGCCTTTCACCACATGATTCACCACTCAGCGATACAGGAAAGGTTGAGGAATTACAGTACATCTTCGAAACAGACAGACTCAACGGATACAAGGAGACCACAATCCAGGCAATCATCGATAAAAAAGCGAGAATTCTACAAAGGAGATTCTTTACAACCCTCACCGCAGCACCTGAACCATTGAAACGAGTGTCCATTCCATTTGATCAAGATATTACTTGTAAGCTAAGACCACAGTTAAAACAATTCGGTTTAGATTTAGTTTTCACCAGTAGACATAACCAGTTGAAATCATTGTTAGGATCCACTAAAGACCCAGTTAATGTTTTAGGTAAGGCAGGTGTATATAAAATAAGCTGTAATCATTGTAACAAAGTATATGTAGGACAAACCTAGAGAACTTTAGCAACTAGATTTAAAGAACATATAGCGGAGGTTAATAAGGCCAAAAAGCAAGAGGAAAAAGGCCTAAGATATGATTTCAAATCAAAGGTTGCAGAACACATCTTCACAGAGGACCATCAACTATCGACGGAGGACATCACGATTCTACGAACCGTATCTACACCATGGAAATTGAATGTTGCAGAAAGCCTCGAGATCAACAAACAACGTAATTCAACTTTACTCAACAGGGATCAAGGAAACGGACACACATGGCTTTTCAAGTTACTACCTAGGACACATCAACGAGTAAGCAGCAGAGTACCTGTTCCTATAGAAAATTAAATTTAAGTTTACCTAGTTTCTAAGTGAAAATGTTGGCTTCGGCAATACCTTAACCTATCATCGTCAGGGAGGTAAACAAAGTCCTAGAGCACTCAAATTTGGCCAATAGTTGCTCTGAAATACAATGTATCCACATGCCAAAATTGAGCTCTCAAGGACGTTGTTTACCCCCTCACGATAATAGGTTAAGGTATTGCCGAAGAGAACTTTTCCCCTATATATTCGGTAAATGCGATGTTTTTTTCAGTCGAGTATTAGTACAAGACACTGAAAAAGTCTGCACATTGTAGATGAAATACGCGTATCTGTCAAGGATAAGCAAATAAAGTAGTGGAATTAAATGGAAAATACTAATCCTTCTCTCACTCATTATACAGGTATTCCACTAAGACGCCCACATTCATCAGGAATCTAATTGTTGTTATTAGGGATGGTCCATTAATTATGTGGAACGCCCCCCCCCCTCCCCCCTTTGTCACATTTTTTGTATGGCTCGTCACAGTTTTCAAAACCCCCCTCCCCCCTAAATGTGTGACATAATTAATGGACGACCCCTTATGATCTATAAATGATTGATTTGATATAATGTTTGGGATCTCACAATTTGGTTCTGTAATTTTTGAACTTTACCTGTACAAAATAATTCGAATTTGCGTCTGTTTTGGTGAATTCGACATTTTTCAATATATCGTACATCACTTTTAATCGAAATGACGTCTGAGAGAAAGTTGTAGGGAAAAATAAAGTCTTTCAATGAATATTTTTTTATTATAATTATGTGAAATACAGAACAGAGACCGGCGTTAAATAAAGGAAAGAAGAAGAAGAAGAGGTTTTTTTTTCATAAGTCTGTGAAAACAGTCCAAGTTTTGGATTATTTTAATCCTTCAACACTTAAAAATAATGAAGAGCTTGTTTAGTGTGTTGATTTATTTCCTTTGAATTTCATTATAATTGCTAATTTTTTGACAGGTAGGCGTCGTATTTTGTCTACTTGCAGACTTCATTAGTGTCAAGTACTCAACACCACTGAAGAATCCAAATTTTATCCAAGACTTATAAGTATAAGTACTATAAATCCAACTGCTATGTTGCATGTACCTAACCAGTTTGGTTTGTACATAAATTTAGCCTCCAACAGGAAGAGGCATGTCAATGTGTGGTTTTAGATAGCATGCTAAAGAGTCTCGAGTATCCGTTTCGTTGATCTCTGTTAAGCAATGTTGATGAATTATATTTAAGACTAAAAACACCGTCACTAAATTTGAATTCAAGCAAAACTTTCTTTTTCTCGTTCTTGCCTACTGAACTGTTGTTTGTTACTGGTTGTTTGGTAGAATCCATGTTCAAGGCAAGTGATGTGCAAAGGTGAAGCCAAAAAAAAAATCAATATTAAATTGCAAATGCAAATGCACTGAAATTTTCTTTTTGAATCGAAACAAAAATCGAATGAAAATGATCGATCCAGTCGATTTTTGTCGTGTTTAGGATCGATTAAAAAAATCGATTAATCGAACCAAAAAAATCGATCTTTTGAGCTACGATCCAAGATCGCCCATTGCTATTCTCCATCCAACGCTTTCTTTGTGGCTTGCGATCCATCGAAATGGTTTCTATGTACTTTTTCAGAACACGCCATTCGGTATTTCTGGGAAAACCTAACACCACAAACGAAGTGACAGACGGAGTGGCTCGAAAACTTTGGTGACGCACCTGCTATTGCAATTTTTCAGTGTACCACATTTCAGCACCACTACTACTGGATTGTACCACATGGCAACACTAAATGTTCTATCTCTTTCACTCTACTCTAAACTGAAATGCATAAAAAAAATGACAAAATGATACACTCTTTGCACACTGTCAAAGATCATATTGCACACAAAATCAACTATGTTCAAATCAAAACAAAAATACTAGCCCATCTGGTGGCGGATGGCAAAAGCTTCTTAGAAAATTCTATTACAGCGAACCACATTATTTTAATTGATTTCTTCGCCAGTTAGTCGTCTGTCACTTCGTTTGTGCTAACACTTTTGCAAGCGCAGGTTCAGCCCACGAAGGGTTTTCCAAATGACAGCGCACAATTATTTTCATTATTTCTTCTTCCATGTTGAATTTCTCTGGAGCACGTTCGAACTGCGCTGTGAAAAAAATCTTCTGATGTGGTTATTGTTATAGCGAAGACAACAAACCAAGAAGACTGGCAACTCTTCCATTTTCTCATACACTCAAAAAATTCTACACGTCATCATCATGTGTCTCACACTTAATTTTGCGCTTATTGTGAAACACATCCATTTCATGTGTGAATCTTATGCTATGAATCATGCCTGAACACTATGGATTTGAATTGTTACACGTTTGGATTCTATGTACCTCATATGGTGATATCAATAGCTTTGCACATCATAGTTCAATATTCTACAATATTCTACATTATCGACTACTACTTTGCCGACTCTAAAAACGAATCGACAAATATATATAAACAAAACTGCCAGAGGCCAGAGCTTTCACATATCTTTTTAATGGGTCTGATTTGGGATTCGATCATGGACTGTTGAGGTGAGCTGCTGCCGGAGTCTTCGTTCGATCCCTTTGTGCCACGATTGTTCTCATATATGAGGCGGGTTGATAGGATAAAGTCACAACTCTTGTTTTCGATGTTTACCTTTCTGAGCAAGCAATTCACATCGCATTGAAATGCACAACACTTTAAATCCATCTGTTTTGAACAGTAATCCAATGTGCAATACACTTGAATAGATAGTGAAATAGTTTCAACATTTCAAAGCTTGAAACACTAGAAAATAACGTGTATAACACATTGAGCCAAGGTGAAATACACTTTAAGTAAATCTGATTGTGCATTTAAAAAATCAAGTGTTTAAACACTTCGATCAAACGTGTGGAATTTTTTGAGTATACGAACGCTATGAGCCAGGTACAATCGCGTCATCTGCCGCATAAAGGTAAATGCTTCGAACGAATTTGATAGCAAAGATTACATCCTCAGAAGAAAGGTTTGTGTATTTGCTAATTTTTCTATGCGTTGCTTCCACCTTCACTCAAGCGCAGCGCTATTGTATCTGTCGTTTGCATTCTGGCAAAGTTGGTGTCTTCGGTTATAGGAAACACATATTCGTCAAAAGTTTCCAAATCCGACCACTAGGGTCGATGTCAGATTAAAAAATGTTTGTTCCAATTAACCACTTTATTCGAGCACTTAAAATGACGTTTACTACCACTCGAACATTGAAATAAAACATCATTTTGATATTTTTTCTTCTATAACCTCGAGAAAACTTGCCAACGCACAAATGTTTCATAAAAATATATAAATTATTTGGTCCAGTTTTGTGAAACCGCTGGTAGAAAGTCACGCCAAAACTGCTTGACAAAGTGGTCAATTGACCAATCTAACTTAAACTAATGCACGCCTGGTGACAGGAATAAGCACTATCCGAAGGTGATCAGATAGTGACAGCCCTTGGAAATTTCATTATTTTTATGGAAATTTATTAAATTACCGTGCTAGTTCGTGGTGTAGTGGTAAGCGTGATTACCTCTCACCCCAACAGGCCTGGGTTCAATACCAGTCGGCGCCGCCGGGATGTTCTGAGGCATAACATCTCTGATCACGCCTTCCTTCGGATGGGAAGTAAAGCCGTTGGTCCCCGGTTCATGAGTTGATGGGTCGATAGGTAGGGTCCAGGTGTGGGAGCTGCCTTCCTGGCACGTCGGTAGCATTGGTGCTCAGCATGGAAAACAAGATCAACGGAAAAAACAAAACAAAGGAAAAAAAAAAGTGCTAGTTCGTGTAAATATGCTATTAAAATGAATGAATCTTGTACAAAACCTAAAAAAACTATTGTGATATGTGTCTATTCTATGTAATGTTAACAGCCATACCACATCGATTAATGTTGATATGGAGACACAATAAATAAAATTTTATGATTAATTTGTTTAACGACGTGTTCAAGGTATCATCCAAACCATTTGTTGAATAGTTCAATGATTTGGGTTATCGTTCGTTTATGGTAATTTTTAATTAGGGCGTGAAAAAATAGAAAAGCCCCTTTGCAAAATGTATTCCAATGCAGACACCCGATGCTGGTTGTTGGTTTAATACAGTAGGATTGTATTCGGATACGATTTGCAGCCATCGATCGAAGCATGCAGGGATTTAGTTGGTTTTATCATGTTTGTTCTACGATTTTTTATTGATTTCAATGCTATTTCAATAATTTAGCACTTTAATATCTAATTCTACTTACCAGAGAGATTCTATTTATGCCAGAGAAGAAAGGGTTTCCGTTCGGCTATATTCCTTCAGCTATAGGAAAGATGATGTTCCTGCGGATGGAACAATATATTGTTTTGATTGCTTCAATATGTAAAATTGTTCTAACAACTCACCTCAAACAGCAAAACTAATTGATTTAATTCAATCTCCGATGGGATGATCCTGCAGGATTGCATTCTCAGTTTGAATACTGTAAAAATATTGTTAACATTATTTGTTGATGTTTTGCTGAGAGCAACATATTTTTCATTTTGAAGAAATCTCAATAAGTTTGCATTTAAAAATTAGGATTTACTTACCGTTCTTACCGGCGCTACTTTTCTGTTCATATTTGCTTTCTGTTATTGAATAAAGCGATTACAATAACACGTAAAACATAGTTTTCTTATCACAAACTTGAAAATATATGCAGTTTGACAGATGATCTCAAGTTCATCACCGCTACGATTACAGCGCCGCGGTGGCCGGCATAAACTAGGATTTGTCAATTCTAAGTGGGCCACACCTTATGTTCAACAGTTTTGGAAGTAGATCAGTAAATTCTTAATGCTGCTTGAAAGCATCGTGAACAAAACTGTGGATTACCCAAGTAACCAACAAGCCCGATAACGGTCCTTTTTGCAATATAAAAGTGATATACGGCAGATACAAAACATGGGAGCGTTATATTCAACTTATATTGCAGAAAGGGCTCTTTTAGGGCTATTAGCAGGCTTCGTGGTTTCTTGGGTAGCTATTCCAGCACCACTTTCTCGGCAATTCGCTTCACGTTGGTAAGTTTTGTCTTTTATTTCCCAAAGAAAATAATGCTCATAATGTTGTCCGTTTTCAATGATTAACTCAGATTTCGAAGTTTGAAAACTACAATATTATTTACTTTATCGTGTTATTGTTTTTCAAAGAAGTTTTCCGTTGAAAAATCTTAGCATTGGAGAGTGGTTTCTTAAATTTTCGTCTACATTAGCTTGTTAGAATTCCGGGCGTCTAAACTGAGAGGAGGATTTTCTCATAAAAGCATACCACGATTGAATCTGACTGAGTCTTTATTTCCACAACATTCATCTACTTATAACAGGAAATGTGTTACCATCAGACCATCAGTAAATCTTACCCAACAAGTTTACAAGACTAGTTTTTCTTTCTATACATTATGATTTTTTTCACAAGGGTTGATGCATATATTGTGTCACGCTCTAAGGGGGGAGGGGAGGTCTAAGATTTTGTGACAAGCAATGCATTAGGTATAGGAAAAACGTCACGATAGGGGGGGAGGGGGTAATTTTTTGCTCGATTTAGCATGACATAATTAATGCATGGGCCCCAAGTAACATTCCATATCGCTTGGGTATAGATGCTTTTGTTGTCTTCTCAGCATATTGGTTACTCTGACTTATCTAGTTTAATGAAATGTAGTTATAGTAATATCTATTTGAGTAACAACTTCACCATAACGTGACCACCATTCGTGTTTAGATAAACTAGTTATGTTTTTGTTCTTATTTGTTTAGTGGCAACTCATTATGATTCCTCCAACCCTAAGTATTATACTCCAGTCTACTCGTCTGGAATCAGCTCACGTGCTGACTTCAGGGAGAATATTCTCTTGTCTCGTAGGTTTTGTTTCTTCTTGCGGAATTCTTCGTTCGTACCATGTAGGGTGTCCCACCAACCGAAGGGTCCGTAGCACTGGTTGAATCTATCAAAGAAGGGAAAGTGAAGCAGATAAAAAAGGAAACATTCATTAGTCAACTGGCAGATTAGGCACGGATTGATTGGAAATTGGAATTGTTTAGCAATGGTAAACAACCCGAGCAAAGTCGGAGAACAAATTGAAAACTAAATTCGATGTTAAAAGCCTTTTCTTTCTTTATTAAAAATACTTTTAGCCATCGTAAGGTTGCTATCGTTTTGGTCGATTTAACGGTTAAAATATCAATATTAAAAGCAACAAAATCATCCTGTTACATCAAATTGAAAACTAATTCTGCTAGCAGTAAAAGAAAACTGAAAATTCAATTTGATGTACCTCTTTCCTGTTGATAACAAAACTAGTATTAAATTTGCCAAGGCAATAAAAACAGAATTGCAACAATATTTTCAGTTGTTGATTTGCTGTAAACACTACTGTTAAAAATCAACAGAATGTTAAGATATTGATCAAAAGTACAGTAAAACGGCGGGTAGCTTTGATAGTATAATGTAAAGATTAAATTTACTCGCTGCGCTTTTTTCCAAATTAGAAACTTTGGTTCCATATTGTAGCTTAGGGTATTTCCATTGATATGGTGTATAGTTTTTATAAAGTATGTGTTACATTATTTTCAAAAATTTTAATTAACCATTTTCGTCGTTTTTCGCCTTTTTGAAAAAGCACTCAAACTATCACTTATGAAATGTATTTCCGATATAGCCATCACAAATTCAATATTGTATTCTTATTGCTTATGAATTTTCCTGATAATATACTCATTCAAAGTTTCATATTTAAAGAACTAAATTGTTTGAGTTTCACCCATTTTTTTTCAACATTCATCGAGCATTATCAAAGTAACCCCAAATCAAAAAACTGAAGTTCGGTCACAAAACTATAAAAATAGTGCAAATGCTTTAATTTTCGTTAAACATATTACTAACGAATTGACTCTTGGATCCTCAGTACTTGTTTTAAAAATATAAAATTTGAAAAACATCCATTGCTGTAAAGATTATTTAGAACATACTTTAAAAAACTATGTGACCCCGTTTCATGGTACAACAAAATGAATTCAAAATTTAATATTACCGGTAGGGTAAACGCGCCTATAGTTTTTTTTCCTTGATTAGTTTTTCGTCGATCTTGTTTTCCATGCTGAGCACCAATGCTACCGACGCCAGGGAGGCAGCTCCCACATCTGGACCCTACCTGTCGACCCATCAACTCATGAACCGGGAACCAAAGGCTTTACTTCCCTCAGAGGCGTAATCAGTAATGTAATGCCTCAGAACATCCCGGCGGCGCCGACTGTGATTGAACCCAGGCATGTTGGGGTTAGAGGTAATTACGCTTACCACTACACCACCGGCACCGCTGAGTTCCACTATTCGTCAACATAACAAATCACTGGCCAGCCGGCGCCGGTGGTATAGTGGTATGCGTGACTGATTTCTCACCCCAATGGGTCTGGGTTTAATCCCAGCCGAGGTCGCTGGGATTTTTCTGAGGCATAAAAATCTCCCGGCCCATGTGTGTTGAATGGGTGCGATATCCTACGCAGGTGTGGAAGCTGCCTTCCTGCACATTCGATTGCTGTCAAAGGATGGCAATCTATGTCCGTCGGTGATTGGCACTAAATTGCGGAACAGAGACCGACGTTAAATACAGTAAAGAAGAAGAAGAATCATCCTGGCCGAAACAGTGCGTGTGCAAATTTTTATTGCTTCGGTGATTCGTACTCCAGTATCCGGTAACGAGTCCTCGAACCACGAGAAGAGGTTGTGGACGATTCAGCTGTCGAAACATGTAAAGAAAGTATGATTATTTATGGAGATCGCTGATGGTCTTTGAAACAATTTCTGTGCAACCTGGTATCGTGGGTGAATAAATTGTTGGGCAGTTGAAGCTCTTCAGAATTACACTAAATCATCCTGAAGACATGAGAACATCCTGAGAAGTTTTTGGAGATCTCTGATCTCCTGAAGGCCTTTGGGATATTTCACCTGCTGGTATCATGGCAGAATATCTGGGAGATGTAATTTGAATTGTTGGATAGTTTGAGATCTTCGTCAGAATTGTACCTGATCAACCTGATGTCTTGAAAACGTATCCAGAGGACTTTATAGACATCTTAAAACACATGGAATAGTTTTTTTTGCACGAGAAAAAAAAAAGAGTTCCATTATCACCACAGTCGTGAACCATAGTTCACGGTATATATTTGAGAAAATTTTGTTCTGGATAGTTGGCCGTGATTTTTAGTTCACGGTCCGGATTTTTTCCCGGTTGGTATCATATGAGAGGATATCTGAGAGAAGTGATTTAGATTTTTGGATAGTTGCATAGTTTCAAAATGATACCAAATCAACCCGAAGCCTTGAAAACATATCTAAAGGACTTCATAGAGATCTTAGAACACCTGCAGATCATTGGAATAATTTCTGAGCAGTTGGTATCATGGAATATCTTCTTGATGTAATATACTCAAGCGTATTAATGAAATTCTTTGAAGAACCATGGATTTGTGTAATATACTATAAAAATTTTAGAACTGCTATGATGTTCCCCGATCTTTTATGAAATACCTCTCATTTCTTTGAAATTACCTAAACTTCAATGATACTCATTGAAAGTTTTTTTTTAAATACAATTTCTATACAGTTTACTTTTCTCTATGAAGTTATCAGATTTTTTTCTATAAACATTTCTATAAAATATCTTCACAATTTTTTTGGAAAATTCTCAAATTTCTATTGAATCTTCTCAACTTCTATGAAGTTCTCGGAACCTTTGCAAGAAACATCATTAAATACAGAGTTGGTTGGAAATGCTAACATGAAGCTTTAGTGTGATAATTTATTAGCTAGGGAATGATTTTTAGAAGAGGGTAGGTGGATAGTTCCGTTAGAGTACACTGAAAAAAGTTTTCATATGGTTTCCAATATCAAAATGAATGATTTTAATCTGAAATTCACATAATATGCATATGATAACATGAATTCTATGTGAAAATGTTGAAAATGAGCGAAGGGCCATTAATGCGACAGTATAAAGACAAACGCACATCTTTCGCCTAACCCGTACGATGTACACGGAGAATTGAAGTATGTCTTCAAGTCTACAGGCAAAAGATATGCGTCCTCCTTTTGCTCATTACTGAACATTACAACATCCAAAGAAATTTGAAACAGAGTTGCATTCGTGTTTCGTGCTCGAATAATGAAACTGCAACTCAGCATAGGCTCTTTTGATGCACCATCAATGTAGGGTGCGCTAGGCAGTTATGAGAGGAAATGTTATCCAAGCCGTTTACATCAAAATTTCTATTGGTTAAACTCAAAGAATGCATATTGAATCCATCGGGAGTGCTCTTATTTTAAGATTGTCTACAGATTATGATAATGATGAATTCTACCAACTGCAATGGATAAATTAATCAGGAAATGTGAAAATAGTTTCCCATCCTAATGCTTGACGGTGAAAAAATCAGCCTTATCACTATTTTGATGGTTCCCCTATTCATCACCAGAGGCTGAAACAATCGCTTAGTTTCTAACGAGTTTGCCTATTGGCAAATCAAAGTTGGCACTCGGCAAAGTGTGCCTATTGGCAAATCAAAGTTGGCACTAAGAGCTATGAGAGTGATAATGGTTTCAAAATTTTACACGGTGAGTTATACGAGTGCAATCTTTAAATGCTTTTATTTTGAAAATGGAGCATTTTATGTAAATATGGTTAATGCTACCAAATATATCATATTAACAATATGATCCATTCATGCCTTTTCCAAATATTGCAATGGCGACCCGCAAAATATTGCTGCACGCATCATCTAGCGTTGAAAAAGGTCAGCAACAATCATTCAATTACAATTGAGGGGTGCGAATATAGCACTTATTACAAAAGTAAGAGTCACATTATTTTCATTAATTACATTGTGTATATTACTTTAAAAATTGTCTGGCATGTCACTGTGTCATCAAATAAAATAATATGCTGAAATACATTCATTTGAAATACTAAACAAATTTTCATTTGGTTTACCCCTCGTGACGATAAACAAATACATTGGTAGCCTTTTTGGCCACAGAGGTGCTTTCATCGCTAAAAATATGGTTCGCCAGCGAAGCGAAAGAGTGGATCATATTGTTAATATAATATATTTGATGCTACGTTAGTAGAAAACTTAAGGACTACTCAATAGACATGTTATATAGAAAAAATAGTATGTGTATACATAGATTTCAGCTTTTTTACCACTGTAGCAGCAACCAGATTTAAATAAAATGCTCCATTTGCAAATAAAAGCATTTTAAGATTGCACTCGTATACCTTCCCGTGGAAAATTTTGAAACCATCATCACAAACGAAGAGACTCGAAAAATTTGGTGACGAACCTGCTATTGCAATTTTTCAGTGTACCACACGGCAACACCACTACTACTGGATTGTACCACATGACAATATAGCATTTTCACCAAATGTACTAGAATGTTTTGGATCTATCTTTTTCACTCTACTCAAAACTGAAATGCATAAAAAAATTACAAAATTATACACTACTTGCACACTGTCAAAGATCACTGCACGCAAAATCAACTTTGTTCAAATCAAAACATAAATACTAGCTCATCTGGCACAAACTTCTAAGAAAATTCTGTTACAGCGAACCACATTATTTTAATTGATTTCTTCACCAGTTAGTCGCCTGTTACTTCGTTTGTGCCATCATCACTTTCATAGTTCTTCTATTCTACACGAGTGCATTTCTGTTCTAGCTTCAAATTAAAACAGTCCATATAAAATACAACAGCATTGCGAACGGCCTAATGCAATAAATTGTACCCATATTCTAAAAAGCTTCTGAAAACACCCTCACTGATTTTCTTTTAAGAGCTCTTAAAATATTGTTTGCTATATTGACTATACTCGAAGACAACAAATCAAGAAGACTGGCAACTCTTCCATTTTCTCATATGAACGCTATGAGACAGGTACAATCGCGTCATCTTCCGCTAAAAGGTAAATGCTTCGAACGAATTTGATAGCAAAGATTACATCCTCAGAAGAAGGGTTTGTGTATTTGCTAATTTTTCTATGCGTTGCTTCCACCCTCACTCAAGCGCAGCGCTATTGTATCTGTCGCTTGGATTCAGGCAGAGTTGCCAGTCTTCTTGATTTGTTGTCTTCGCTATACTGCAGCTCATGGCAAGTCCGTCCCATAGCTAGTCGAAAAAAACGCGTTTTATATTTGCGTCGCACAATTGCGTCTTTTGTAATGGGACAACCCGTTTTACTGTTTTTCCAAACATTTCCAGAACAAAGTTATTGAGCTCATCCAGTATTATGTAAATATGGGTGATTAGTTACCATTACCATTGAAAAAATAAATAAATAAAATAAACAGTTTTGATAAACCGACTTGCGATGAGTGGCAGTATAGTGATAAATCACCAAGGTGTGTTACTGCTACCACAGAGAACAGACATTGAGGCTCGAACAAAATTTCTCTAAAAACTTGTGTAAAGATTCCTATTCGACTTAAGCGCCACTAACGGCGACTTCCCCACTTAAAAACCTCTTTGACAACATGATGGCACTGGCGTTGCAAAACTTACACTAGACACTAAGTGTTGGTAGTGCCAAGTGGCAATTTTAAACAGATAATTTATCGATACTAGCGCCAAATTGACCGAAAGTGCAAAATTTATAGCGGAAATCAGGAGATGCTAGCGCTACGTAACGGCGACGTTTCCACTTAACTATACACAAGTTTCTGACCGAGCTTGGACGTCTGTTCTCTGTGCTGCTACTCTGCAGATTCTGTTGTCAAGCAATGTTGTAACGTTGTTGTGCCAAGTAGCGATATACTTACTTCGAATGATGATAATCGTGCTGTTCGGAGCTTGCAAGCACCGGCAGGTGATAACCGGAATGATCAACAAGGGTGTCCATCATGACAAACACGAACCAGATGGCGATCGTCACTGGATGGGGAACCAAAATAGCGGGTCCAACGTACACCGGCAGCAGATCACTGATGATGAACTCGATTGGATGAGCGTACATGGCGGCCCAGGCGATTGGTGCTGACCACTCGTGATGCTTCTTGTGGATGTGCTTGTACCAGAAGTTGAGATGCAGCAGTCGATGGCTGTAGTAGAAGGTGGCTTCCCAGGCCACGATGCACACCAGCATGTCCCGAATGATGAGCTCAAGCGACGGGAGGGGTCGCAATTCTGGTACATCCATAGAAAGCCACATCCGGCCATGGAACGTTAGGTAGGACGTCGGGAGTCCAAACACCAGTTGGTTGATGATAACGGTCTTTATCACTGACTTCAGTTTACTCCATTCCAGTGGCTCATGTGTACCGGGTTGGTTTTTGTATTTGCGCATGAATTTCGGCTTGTTGGTGATGTCCATGAACACGAAGATGCCACCAATGGTCCAGAAGAGGCCGTAGGTCCAAATCGTTAGACACCAAACGTAGATGAACCCCGGGTCATCACCTGGTCATGGGAAGGACAAAATAACATGCTTTGAATACTATTTTTAATAGAAAATAAGCGATCTATTCAGTCTCTGGTGGTGAATAGGAGAACACCAAAAAGATTGTTGTGTTTTGGGGGCTCTCCTATTTTTCCTATTATCTCCAGAAATTTCTGCTGTGAGACAAAGGAAGCGGAGCACATTTTTACTATTCCTGATCAATTAATCAAGCTGTATCGTTTTTGCAAGAGCGCTGCTGGTGTTCATGAATATTTTTGTTGAAAAAAATGGAAAATTAGAATAATGCCTAGGTGGTTATGACCTTCTGGAATTCTTGTGTATGAATAGTTGAGATACAAATCAGTTCAGATCTATGGAAAATCGTGAAATAGGACAATTACTGATGGAAATTGGCATGATGTTATATGAAAAATGCCTTAATTTGCATTGTGAAAAATCCTTATTCTGATGTAAACAAATGGTTTGGTTGACGTTTCCTCTCGAACTCGCCTGGCGCTCTCCACATTGGTGGTGCATTAAAAAGGCCTACACACTTAGAAATTATCGCCGACTTCGGTTATTTTACCGAAATCTGAACAGCTGAACTGTGTGGTAAAATTTATGTAATTCAATTCAATTGCTTTTCAGCTACTTAGAAACTAAATCTCCACTAAAATGACAAGATTTGATCATTTAAACAAGGTTGAAAATGTTCAAATTATTTTCAAATTCAATAGCCTTCAAAATGAAAGTCAAAGTTTTACTGAACGTTCAACTGTTCTGATTTCGGTAAAATTTACCGAACACGGAACCAAAATCTTAGTGTACATACTTAGATTATTTTACTGAAATTTGTGAAATTTTACCGAAATCTCAACAGCTGAACGTTCGGTAAACAGTTCGGTGATTTTTCACAGATTTCCTGTAATTTTTCAACGAATGTCTGTGAAAAATCACAGAAAATTTGTGAAAAATCACCGAACCTTCTTACCGAACGTGTATACCAAGCTCTAATTTAATTTTTTTTGTGCAAAGCTTCAGTTTACTTAAAATCAGGGAGGGATAAGCAGACTCGAAAAATTTGAACGTCAAAAGTAGCCAAAATCAAGCTGTCATGAACTGTCATTGGGAGCCAAGCAGTTTGATGAAAAATACACAAGGGGGTATTGAAATCTTCCGTTTTTAAAATTCATTCATTGAATATACTCAAATATTGAAAAATACCATTTACCATGGTTTTTTATCAAAATATTTAGAAGCACATTAAACTAAAAAACAGAAAGTTCAGTTTGCACAATCTCAAACATTCAGTACACGGTCAAAGCAAAACAGGCTATTTTACTACGCCTATTTTGATTTGATTTCAATGGCACACATTTTCATGACAGGAGGAAAAAGTATAAAATGAATTTCATGTGTGCTATCTGCTTCTCCTCCCAGCTCAAAATGTTAGTGCCATAGCGCTAAACGAAATTCACCATTGTCGTATCCTCGATTCTCTCAGAAAATTTAAAAACTATCGAGATCCTGGACTTAAATCAAATTCATACAAACTGGGATGTGATCATCTTGCAGCTCATCATTCTTTGCTCGGCTGTTGAGCTGTTCAGTTCGTATTTTCGCTCGAGATCTCGTTTCGATTTTGTTCCGTTTTGTGCTGTCGCGTTGCGCCGTGAAATTGTCGCCGCCTTCTCGCGTTCTGATTACTAGTTTACTAGGACTTGCAAACTCGAAACAAATGGTGCGTAAACGTGCCAATGAGACAGCAGCGGGCCCTTCAAAGAAGGTGCTAATCAAGCCCAACGCGTCACAGGATGACGCCGGAAAACGGGTACTGCAAGCCAACCAGTCTGCAGTACTCCCGGAAGAAAATGGCGATGGTGACGCCGTTCTCATTGCAAGAAAAGAGCGCTTTTCACGCCCGTGAAGGATGTTGCCAAGTTAGGTGCCGAACTGGCAAAACACAATCTGCTGCCTCGCTTCAAGCTTTGCAGAATCGGTACCAAAATCATGTGCTCCAGCCTGGAGGAGTACAAACAAATAGGGTGTTTCCTGAAGGACAACAACGTGGACTTCTTCACGCATGATCTGCCATCGAGCACGCCACTGAAGGTGGTTTGCGTAGATTACCGTCGTTCGAGGCGGCTGCGGTGAAATCCGAGCTGGAGCGGCTTGGGCTCAAACCTGAGGCCATGTTCCAGATGAACCGGCGTTCCAACAACAATACCAGCTTCCGTGACCAGTTGTTCCTGGTGCACTTCACGAAGGGATCCACCAGTCTTGCGGCTCTGAGATCCAAAATCCGGGACCTGTTTCAGGTCATCATCAGTTGGGAGCATTACAAACCCCAACATCGAGCATTACAAACCCCAACTGTCTCTCCTATGGCCATAGCACCAAAAACTGCCATATGAAGACAAACTGCGGCAAGTGTGCTGGAACTCACTCTACTGCGTCCTGTGAGCAAGTTGATGACATAGAGCCAACGTGTGTCAACTGCGGTGGAAACCACCAAGCCTCCAATCGCGGATGTCCCAAGCGAGTGGAGTTCATTAAAATCCGTCGGAAGGCTACAATTAACAACCAGTTCGGTCGCCTCCGTAATCATCGTTCGCCTCCTGTACTCACGGAAGTCCAGTACCCAGCTCTCCAGCCCCATCGACATGTTCCGAACCTAGCCCCGCTTCCGCTCAACAACCAACAAGCCAATCCTGCGAGTATCCAAATGGTTCCCAACAGTCGGACAGTTCAGCATCGTCTCGCTGCTGCTGCGGCCCAGCCAATTCCAGGTTCATCCACCGCCCCTGGTTTATTATCATACGCTGGTGCTGTCTCAGGTGAACCTGTCGACGATTCTCCGTTCACCTCGGAGGAACTTGTGACGCTCGTGGCCGAAGTAATTATCATCATGCGCACCTGCAAGACTCGATCTGAACAGCTACATGCTGCCCTGTCCCTTGTCACTAAGTATGTAACGGTTCTAGAGTTACGAGGCCAGAACTATACACAACTCAGTCCACTTATGCGCCAAGCAAGCCAATTAATCTGCTTGCATGTGGACCAGCAAGTTCCTTCCCGGCGAGACTCCTCAAGGCGAGTCTTCTTAGTATATTAGTCGAATCCCGACCCACTCGCTTCGCAATTCACCGTTCAAATCGCACCAACGAAAAATAACCAATGAGGGGAAAATATCAACGAAACCGAACAAAGCTAGTGATCCACCTCTATCTTTCCCTTTCGGTGTGTTTATGGTGGTGCTACCTGCACTAATTAGTTAAGTTCTGCGTATGTAGGTTTGCAAATTTATTCCGGTAAAAAAATAATCTTAATCGAAGGTTAAAAAAAACACAATTCTTCCTTTTTTCTCTCTCGAGGTCTCGCTCTCTACCACTATCTCTTTCTCTAACCCGTGGTCGACCACTTCAATCTTTGCGAACTATTTTTGCTAGTTTTTTTTTATTTTGTTTGTTGAGATCCCTTGCGAACGTTCTTTGCATATATGTATAGATATAAAGGAAGGATCTGACCTGTATGCAAATGGTGATGGGTCCTTTCACACAAGAAGACTCCTTGCGCCACCGACGGTGAAAGGTACTGTCGTACTAAGCGGCGAGTCCACAGAACAGCCGACCGTGCGTGACTGCAGTAGCGACACTTGCTTGCAGCGGCGGGCTAGCAGAGGCACCAATGCTGTCGGTCTGTGAAGAAGGTTTGTGTCTGTGGTAACCGACCGTTGAACTTCACACCGATTTTTCTTCGGGGTGCGTAATTGTAGTACCGATGGCACCACCTCACCCCGCTTCCCTTCGAGACCGAAAGAGAATCAGTTCGGCAGTTGGCTTCCGAATTGTCCTCGTAAGGTATGGATGACCTTCGGATGGCCCTAGGGTACGTGCGGTTCGAATACTGGCGCGACGACGAGGGCAAGCCTACAAGCCGCCGGGCTTCGGATTCGTCCCTAGGAATAGCGTGGCTGTCGCTACTCCCTACGCCCTATGGTGACACCTTCACTTGAAGGAAGGTTATGTCCTTCAAGGATAAACGGAGAAATAAACGTTCGCATTACAATTTTTGGCTTGACCTGCTGAATTGACCATCCTCTACCATTTGTGAGGAATAGATATTTACCTTAGTCTCGAGGGAATATTGCACGTGCTGTATATCCGTACGGCACAGTTTATTTTAGTGTAGATCAATTGTGGCGGTTTTACTATAATTTAATTTGGTTTAGACTAACTAATAGAATTAAACTTTCGGGTTTACTCACAATTGCCGATTAACACTAACGCGCAGGGCCTATTTTTTAAATTATTATTTCCACTTAATCTTCTCACTAAAAGAATGAAAAAAAAAACTAGTAATAAGGTATAGTAGTTCCACTAGGGCTATAAACTCACATTAACTTTTTTCAATCTACTATCTATCCACTATCGTTTTATACTTTTTTTTTAACTTTTGTTCTTTAGCGTCTGAACAGTACACCGATCGAACGAGAAGAGGCAGATCAACGTCCCGAGGTATCGCATTACCCTCCAAGCTAACCCGACGCGTTTTCCCATTTCTTTTGTTCCATGTAGAACAATATAGAAGTTCATATCAGTTGGTCCTCGAACTGATATGGCTATAGGTTCATTTTTAGGTGATGAGAAGAAAACAAACAAATATACTGAGCGAGCGAGTGATCTTTTTCAAATTTTGGGGATTTAATCTCCCACCACCAGGGGCGCTCAGATAACTAGAAAAGTGCACGAATAACCCTTGCTGATCCCATGCTCAAATTTTATATTTTGCCTGAATTGAGGCAAGTGAAGTAACTTATATATACTTATAGCCTAGTATTTCTTGTAACATCGTTACAAGTATGGACCGTGAAACCATCAAGATCGTAAATTGGAATGCTTGCTCCTTGAAGAGCAAAAACATCGAGTTTGTTGACTTTCTCAACGAACGGCACATCGACATAGCCGTCATCACCGAGACTCACTTGAAGCCCGAGCTGAACGTCTTCCTTCGGCTCGTAAGGCTTGACCGCACCAGCTTCGGGGGAAGGGGATTGGCCATCGCTGTGAGATGGAACATCAGCTACCGGCTACTACCAAGCTTCTAGCTGAAAATTATCGAAGCCTTCGGAGTTGAGGTGAGCACATCACCATCATCGCGGTCTACTGCCCCAAGCAAACCAACATTAGGGACGGCCGCAGACCTCCGAAGAGACATCATCAAGCTAACACGACGGCGGCAAAATTTTGTCATCGCTGGCGACCTGAACGCCAAGCATCAAGACTGGGGCAATAGCCAGCGAAATCAGAACGGCACAATCTTATACAACGATCTGTAGGAAGCCCACTACAACATCCTGTGTCCGTACACTCCCACCCGGTTGAGTCGATCCGGAGCTCATGTCACCATCGATATCTTCATCAGCAACATTGGCGGTAAAATCTCCCAACCTATCGCCTATCAGGAAATGAGCTCGGACCACTATCCGGTGGTGGCCGAAGTAGGTTCCTCGGCCAATAGGTTTCAAGTTTCCCGGTGAAATTACCATCGTGTCAACTGGCAGCAGTATCAGCGCTAGGTGGACACAGCAATCGATTACGACGTCCTACCAGAGTCGTTCGAAGAAGTCGATCAGTGTCTGCAAACCATCGAAGAGGCAATATCCCGTGCTAGGGAACAACACGTACCAGCATCTAGACAGGTGAGTCATACTCTGAACCTTGACAGCCCAACCAAAGATCTTATCAGGCTCCGTAACACCATTCGTAGGCAGTTCCAGCGTTCTGGGCTGCCCCACTTGAAGACCAATGTCAATAGGCTAACCAAAATTATCCAGACCAGGATGGTGGAACTCAGAAATAACGATTTTGCCAACAAGATTCGCTCTCTCCCAGATTATGCAAAACCATTTTGGAAGATGACCAAAATTTTGAAAACCAAATCGAGACCGGAGGGTTTCCTCTGTTGAACAGAACTTGGACCCATCCCTACTCATAACCCCAGTTGAAAAGGCCAATGCTCTTGGCCAACATTTTGTGATTTCACATAACATTGGTCAAACCATAGTGAGCCCCCATGAGCCTGCCGTACTGGAGGCAATGTCTAGAGTTGCTGACACCCCCGTAGTAGGGCATGATGATAGTAGAATATCGGCTGATGAGGTGATAGCAGCTATTAGGAGCACTAAAAACATGAAAGCTGCGGGTATGGATGGTGTAGTCAACCTCGAGTTGAAAAACATGAGTATTGACTTCTTCAACCATCTTACCCTTATCTTCAACAAATGTTTGGAGCTTGGTTACTTCCCTGCATGCTGGAAGTTAGCCAAAGTGATTCCAATACGCAAGCCTGGCAAAGATCATACCAGTGCCAAAAGCTATCGCCCCATCAGCCTCTTGTCCTCCATCTCGAAGCTATTCGAAAAATTGATACTCAGCCGTCTGCTGGTGTTTTCAAATGATAATAACATCTTGCTCAAAGAGCAATTCGGGTTTAGGAAAGGCCACTCTACCATCCACCAACTCGCATGGGCTACTAACATCATCAAGCGGAACAAGTTCGCTTCCAATAAATCTGCCATGCCATTGTTGGACGTCGAGAAGGCGTTCGACAATGTCTGGCATGATGCTGCAACGATACAACTTTCCGATCTACCTCGTGAAGATCATCAAAAACTACTTGTCGGGCAGATCATTCCAGGTCTACTTGAACAGTGTCCCCTCTGATACGTTCAACGTTGATGCAGGGGTCCCTCAGCGTAGCCTGCTTGGGCCTATCCTATTCAACATTTTCACGTCAGACTTTCTCCCCTGCCGGGTGGTGGTATCCTGTCAATGTTCGCAGATCTATAAGGGTAGAGCGATCCGTGCTCTGGCGAGCAAACTACAATCAGGCCTGGATGTTCTGTCCGACTATTTCAAGAGCTAGAAGATTTATATCAATGCAGCTAAAACACAAACCATTCTGTTTCCACACTCGAATTCACCTCGGCTTGTTCCGCCTGCTAACGTCAAGATCCATCTTGATAGCACTCCCATTGAATGGTCGAGTGAAGTAGTCTACCTTGGTCTCACCCTCGATAGCAAATTGCTATTCCGATCCCATGTGGACAAGACATCCACCAAGTGTAACATCTTGATCAGGTCGCTCTACCCTCTGATAAACAGGAAGTCCACCCTGTCCCTCAAAAACAAGCTTGATGTCCACAAGCAGATCATTCTGCCGGCTATTGAATATGGTATACCAACCAGGGAGAGTTGTGCTAAGTGCCACCATCTAAAGCTTCAGAGGTTCCAAAACAAGATCCTCAGAATTATCCTTAACAGTCCACCGCGAACTCGTAATTCTGAGATTCACCACCTGGCCGGTCTTCAAACACTCGAGGAGCGAAAGACTTCCACGCTGAAAAGGCTCAGAGTCGCCTGTCTGCGATCAAACCACCAGATCATTCGTGATTTGGCAACCTAGTTTAAGTAGTTAGGTAGGTTCCTGTGCTCAAGTAGGTAGGTTATCAAATTAGTAGGTATCCTGTAAATTAGCGCTAAACGCAATCATCACATTAGAATAACCAATTAACTAAAACAAAGATGTAGAGCCAAAGGCTAACCAATTGAAATGTTAAACCAAATGTTGAAACATAAAAAAAACCAGGAAATAAACGTAAATGTTACTACTACTCTTGTAGCTCATTCCGTATCGAGCGTTGAGCCAGTTAGCACGGTCCCGTTCTCGTCACCATGCTTGGCATACACAGTTTTGGTCACAGTTGACGAAACATAGTTCTTTTTGAAGCAGTGGATAGAATAGAGTTAAAGCTTGTTATGAGCATTTCCAGCCCAAAACGCAAACCGGTTGGACATGAGTGTTTCCGATTTGAATGAAACATTTCTCACGTGTTCGCTGCTACTAATGGTTGCATTTTTCATTTAAATGTGATTTTTTCTTCCAGAGTAACTTTTGAAAAGGGCTTATAAAAAAATGGATTATTTGGCATATGAGGAAGTTTTAGGTAGTTAAATTATCTTTGCGGAAAAAAATACACTGAAAGAAAAACTAAGTAAATTAGTATTTAAAAAACGTAAAACGATGATTATCTCAAAACACCCCCCCTTCGATCTTTATAATTTTTTTTTCAAGAAAACTGAAAAAATGCCCTAATATTTGGTGAAGAGTGTATGCTGGTAGCCTTCTTAAAAAAAAATCTATATTTTTTGAAATTGTTGTTGGTTTTTACAAGTTGGTGAAATTGCATATTTTTTAGTAAAATAATAATTTATTTGGATTCTACGCATAATTTTCAAAAACTTTGCATACATAAACTTTTTTCCTAAGTCCAGCCGTTCTCAAGTTAATGCAATTTAAAAAAAATAATTATAATTATTTTCTACATTTTGGGCCATTTTCAAATGTTAGTCGTGATGCCCAGCAACGAGATGTTTTTCCATGAATATATATTAAAAACCAAACAATTCATTCTCAAATATGGTAGCTGTCAGACTTACCCGTTTATATTTAGACGCAGCGGAAAAGAAACAAGTTTATAAGTAAATACTCTCAAATATACCCAAATAATCAACAAACCCATTCATGTGCCTTTTTTCTGTCCTCTATTAGTTGTATACCTGGATAGAATTGTGTATGTCATAACAGAGACTCAAAACATAAACAGGTAAACAAATATGTTATTAAACCTGTAATTGAGATAAATTCTCTAGGTACTTCTCATCCCGCGATATCACCGATTACGACAAAGAGGCTGAGAAGCGCGTGTTATCCTCAACAGAAAACCAAAGAAATCATTGATTGGGTTAAGCGACACATATTCGATCTTTCGGAAGATGATGACCAAGGAATCCTCAACGCCAAGGCTAAGGATTACGATGAAATGATGAGCCAACTAAAGGAAAAATACGCAGATCCGGAATGCACTCGAGAAGAAAAGACACAAGTATTATCCGTATTACCGAAATCTTGGCCTGTACAAAGAATCATGGATGAATTCGGTGTCAACAGCTATACTGCAGCACAGGTAAGATTTATATTTTTTTTAAACACCATAATGGAAAAATTAAAAATAATTTTCATTTTCTTTCTTCCCAGGTAAAAGATTTGGTCGCCGAAGATGGAATATTATGTTCCCCTCGTTCCAAAGCAGGACATGGACTGAGAGCAAAGTAAGTAGATACAGTTGTGAAATTCTACGAAGATGACGATATAAGCAGAGTTATGCCGGGCCAAAGAGATTATGTCTCTGTAGTGACGGGTGGTGTACGCCAGGTAATACAAAAACGTCTACTAACAATGTCGCTCAAAGAAAGATATTAGCTTTAGCTCATTTGCAGCCTTACGGCCAAAAAATTGTAAACTTCTTAGTAAATCAGGATCTCATAATGTTTGTGTATGCACGATTCACGAAAATGTTAATCTAATGTTGAACAGCCTGAAAAAAGATCGCATATTGTGTGATCGCACTATCTAGGGGAAATGACGGCTTCGGCATGCCAGACTATTTTCGGCAACCCAAATTGAAACACTATTTTAACTGGATTTTCTTAGATGCTAATTTCAAATAACAGACTGTAGTGGTAATTTTTATACGATAGATGGAGTAGATGAAAGCATAGAGTTGATAGTTCCGTTAGAGTACGGCAGTGTGAAGATTGTATATAGATATTAGACAAGCGAGCTAGGACAACTTACGAAAACACTTCGCTGAATGCATACAAACGATTCTTTATGCTTTCAGCTTCAATTTGACTATATTATTACTACTGAGAAAAAGCAATCTAGCAAGGTTTTCTTGAAATGAAACACACGCACTACAAATTGTAGCTGATTTCGAGTTGCCGATAATAGAACAGCAGATTTACATGCAGTTCAAATGGAACGGTTGCCGAAGAAAAACTGGTTGCCGACAATACTCGCTCTCACTAGAGAAGAATGGAGCTTTGTAAAAGCGTTTCAAAACAGTTTTTGACAATTCTTTCGACTGAAATTGTTAGAGCAGCTGGCAGCAAAAGATTGTAAACAAACCAATACTGCATATGTGTGCGTTCCTTAGAGAAAAAGGCTATAGAAAGAAGGTCGCTGCTTAGGTTGCCGAGAATACGTAAATTCCCCTATATGGAACAACTTCTTTGCGATTTACAATCTAGAACAGACTTTTGCCATCTTCGAACGTGCATGAATTGTTACGATACGTCATTATCCGAAACAAAATTATTAGACATATTGGAAGAGAAACAAATATAAGAAGTGTCATTTGAACAGTGGACTACGACAGATAGGTGTAATATTGAGTTGAAAATTTTGCCTTCCGAAGATTTTTCATTTTTCTTTACGGAAAAGTTAGACAAATCAATATATCACGATTTTATAAAAAATAAGCAGGCAGAATTCTTAAAAACAAAAAAACAAACACTAGAAGATGGCGAAGTCGTTGTTATTTGCGACTTTTCTGAAAACTACACATTTGTTCTGCAAGATGAGGTTCAAAGCTATCATTGGAATAATTCTCAATGTACAATTCATCCATTTCGCAAGAAGTACGGTCGACTTGTTTCGCGCTCCGTTGTTTTGGAAGTTTTCTCGGTATTCGCTTGATATAAATTATCAGTTTTTTTTCTCACTAAGTGACTCCTGGCATAGTTCCCGGTAAATTGATCGAAAAGTGAGTTTTTTTTGTAGTAGAAAGTGACATTTTCGGAACGATTAATCCGTGCTATTGGTAATTCGCAAACCAATTTGGGCATCATCGTTGCGTGGTCACGCATACGCGCTCACGCATACCCGCTTACGTATCATCATCATCATCGAGTGTGAGCACCCGTTTCTACATCTACATCGTTCATCAATCATCGTGCGCCTGTGTGCGCTGAGTACCGAGCCTCGATCAAGTGCACCACAACGAAGGTCATCCACGCAGCGCGTCTCTTCCAGCCATCTGCGTAAACGCCTACACATATAACGCTCGGTGGTAGTAGTATAGAATTATCAGATAAGTTTTTGTTTTTTTTGTTTCTTTTCCTCCCCCATTAGTTAAATTTTCATTTTGTATTTCTGTGCTTGTAGTGTTTTCTGTGTATTGTGTCTGTGCGTTCAGTGGGAGAGCGTTTTGCGCTCCCACTAGTTGAACAAAATGGATGTTTTGTCAGAAGACGACATGGATGACCATTCATCTAAGAAAAATGATGATGTCATCCATGGTTCGTCGTCTCAGTCTGACAATGGGCAGGCTGAGAAAAGCTCCAGATTGCGGGCATACCCGAATGACTCGACTGGCCCATGGGTTGTCTATTTTCAGCCCAAAAACAAACCCTTGAATGTTGTTCAGATATCTGATGATCTGACAAAGCGATTCTCTGCCGTGACCGAAATAACGAAGGTTAGGCACAACAAATTTCGTGTGACCGTCGCTAACCTGAAACAGGCCAATGAAATTGCTGTTTCCCAGTTTTTCACACTGGAATATAGGGTGTACATTCCAGCCTCTGATGTGGAGATCGAAGGCGTGGTCACTGAGGCGAGCCTGAACCCCGAGATACTGGAGAAGCAAGCGGTTGGCCGATTTAAGAACCCCTTGCTTCCTCCGGTAAAGATACTGGCCGTTCATAGAATGAAGTCAGTATCGCTCAGCGAGGGTAAAAAGAGTTTTACCCCCACAGACTCGTTTCGGGTGACCTTTTCTGGATCTGCCCTTCCTCAATACATCGAGCTGGGAAAACTTCGTCTTCCTGTGCGGTTGTTTGTACCTCGGGTCAAGAACTGCCAGAATTGTAAGCGGTTGGGACATACGGTCTCACACTGCGGCAACAAGGCACGCTGCTCCACATGCGGGGAGAAGCATGAGGATGGCGCCTGCGCAGCTACTGCACCAAAATGCGTGTACTGCAACGGAACTCCTCCTCATGCTCTCTCGTCGTGCCCGGCGTACAAACAGCTCGGGGACAAAATGAAACGCTCCCTTAAGGAACGTTCCAGGCGGTCTTTTGCAGAAATGCTTAAGACAGCCACGCCATCGACCAATGACAAAAATCCCTTTTCTCTTTTGTCAGATGACGAGACTGACTCTGACTTGGCTGAGGAGGGAACTTCTTTCAGTTTTCCGGAAGGTTCTGCACGGAAACGAAAGCGCATCCGTTCGCGGATTGTTGCAAATAAAGAACCCCAAATCAGCTTGCCCAAATCAAGGAGTGGTGGAAAAAAGGAGACTTCTACTCCTCCTGGATTCCGCAGAACTGACTATACCCAGGATTTTCCACCTCTTCCGGGGACATCCAAAACCCCTGATGCCCCAATTTTAAGAACAGAAACCCCTTCTTCATCTGGGTTGTTCTCATTTGATGACATTGTGGACGGTATTCTCAAATACCTCAACATTTCTGATCCTCTGAAAAGCATTGTCCTCACATTGCTTCCCACTGTGAAATCCTTCTTGAAGCAATTGACTTCAAAATGGCCCCTTCTTGCAGCTATCATCTCCTTCGATGGATAATTTTCCAAACGAGGTCGGGGATTTGATCACTGTTCTACAGTGGAATTGTCGAAGTCTTATTCCTAAATTAGATTCGTTCAAGTATTTAGTCCATAACAATAATTGCGATGCATTTGCCCTCTGTGAAACATGGCTCTCTTCAGAAATTGATCTCCCTTTTTATGATTTTAACATTATTCGATTGGATCGTGAAGATTCACGTGGAGGAGGGGTACTATTGGGGATCAAAAAGTGCCATTCCTTCTATAGAGTAAATCTTCCCGAATTCCCCGGTATTGAAGTTGTCGCATGTCAGGCTACCATTAAAGGTAAGAGCCTTTGTATTGCTTCTGTATATATTGCTCCTAGAGTCTCTGTTAATCGCAAACAACTTTTCGACATATGTGCGGTACTTCCCGCTCCATGGTTGATCATGGGAGATTTTAACTCCCACGGTACAGGCTGGGGGGAGCTGTACGATGATAACCGTTCTACTTTGATTTATGATCTCTGCGACAACTTCAACATGACAATACTTAACAATGGAGAAGTAACACGTTTGGCTGGTCCATCCTCGAATGGTAGCAGATTAGACCTCACCTTTTGCTCCAATTCACTATCGTTGGATTGCACGTGGAATGTGATCCAGGATCCGCACGGTAGTGATCATCTGCCGATCAAAATTTCGATTGCCAGTGGGTTCAACTCGTCAGAATCCGTTAACGTCGCGTATGATCTAACCCGTAACATCGATTGGACTAAGTTCCAATCCGCGATAGGCGATACAGTATCGTCAGTGGAAGAGCTTCCGCCGTTGGAGGAATATAATTTCCTCTCTAATCTCATCGTCGACAGCGCACTTCAAGCTCAAACACGAGCGGTGACGCTATTGTCAATCCGTAAGAAAACACCATCGCTCTGGTGGGATCAACAATGCACGGAGGTTTACCGTAAAAAGTCCGACGCGTTTAAACTTTTTCGGAAGCGCGGAACACGCGAGCATTTCGACGCATACACATCTCTTGAACGCGAACTCAAGAGCCTCATCAAGGCCAAAAAACGGGGTTACTGGCGGCAGTTTGTAGACGGATTGTCGCGCGAAACGTCTATGAATACGCTTTGGAGTACGGCGCGAAGAATGCGTAACCGGTCCACTAACAACGAAAGCGAGGAATGCTCGGATCAATGGATTCTTAAATTCGCGCGAAAAGTGTGTCCGGATTCCGTGCCGTCGCAGTTGACTCCTCGCGAAACCGCGAATTCGGTAGACGAAATCAGTCAGCCTTTTTCAATGGTCGAACTTTCACTCGCTCTCCTTTCGTGTGGCAATTCTGCCCCGGGATCTGATAGAATCAAGTTCAACTTGCTGAAAAACCTCCCAGACGTTGCTAAGAGGCGCATGTTGAACATGTACAATCAGTTCTTGGAGCTCAATATTGTTCCCGACGATTGGAGACGAGTGAGGGTGATAGCCATTAAAAAGCCTGATAAACCCGCGTCGGATCACAATTCGTATCGGCCCATCGCGATGCTGTCGTGTATTCGGAAATTGATGGAGAAAATGATCCTTTTTCGCCTCGACAAATGGGTTGAGACGAACCACCTTCTTTCAGATACTCAATTTGGTTTCCGTAGGGGTAAGGGAACGAACGACTGTCTCGCGTTGCTTTCCTCGGAAATTCAGTTAGCATTTGCTAAGAAAGAGCAAATGGCTTCTGTGTTCTTGGATATCAAGGGGGCTTTTGATTCAGTATCCGTTGAAGTTCTTTCAGAGAAACTCCACGCTTGTGGATTGTCTCCATTAATGAATAACTTTTTGTACAATTTGCTGTCAGAAAAACATATGAGCTTTTCTCATGGAAACTCTACAGCTTTTCGATTTAGCTACATGGGTCTCCCCCAAGGCTCATGTTTAAGCCCCCTTTTGTACAATTTCTACGTTAGAGAAATTGACAATTGTCTTAATGACAATTGCACGTTGAGACAACTTGCAGATGACGGCGTAGTGTCTATCACAGGGCCAAAAGAGGTTGACCTGCAAGGACCCTTACAGGATACCTTGGACAATTTGTCTACTTGGGCTATTCAGCTGGGTATCGAATTCTCCACGGAGAAAACTGAGTTGGTCGTTTTTTCTAGGAAGCATAGCCCAGCACAACCGAAGCTTCAACTTTTGGGTAAACCGATCACTCATTCCATGTCTTTCAAATATCTTGGGGTCTGGTTCGATTCCAAATGATTAATTAATTAATTTAGCTTTATTTAGGAGGCTTTCAGCCTTAGGCTGGTTCGCCTCCGCGATTCCAAATGCACCTGGAGATCCCACATTGAGTATCTGAGACGAAAATGCCAACCAAGGATCAATTTCCTTCGATCAATTACCGGAACGTGGTGGGGAGCCCATCCACAAGATCTTCTGACGTTGTACCGTACAACGATTTTATCGGTTCTAGAATATGGTAGTTTTTGTTTTCAGTCGGCAGCTAAAACGCACATCATCAAGCTGGAACGGATCCAGTATCGTTGTCTTCGTATCGCGTTAGGATGCATGCACTCGACTCATACTATGAGTCTCGAAGTGCTGGCGGGCATGTTGCCACTATATGTCCGTTTTTCAGAGTTATCTCTTAGGCTCCTCACCCGTTGCGAAGTAATGAACCCACTGGTGATCGAAAATTTTGAGAAGCTTCTGGAGCTAAATCCTCAAACATGTTTTATGACTTTATACTACCTTTATTTAACACAGGATGTCAGCCCTTCAAGAAATATTCCCAATCGTGTAGTCTTCTCTGATTTTGGCAATTCAGTGAATTTTGATTTATCTATGACGCAGGAAATCCGCGGAATTCCAGAGCATCATCGTCCTATGATTGCTCCGTCATTATACGCTGCAAAGTTTGGCCATGTTGATTCTGCAAGAACGTTTTTCACAGATGGATCTCTAATAGAGGAGTCCGCTGGTTTTGGTGTATTTAATGAATTTCATAGCGCCTCTCGAAAACTTGAAGCTCCTTGTTCTGTGTATGTGGCTGAACTAGCAGCAATTCACTACACTTTGGAAACTATTGCTTCACTTCTTCCGCACCACTACTTTATTTTTACGGATAGTCTCAGTTCTGTCGAGGCTATCCGTTCCATTAGGCCGGTAAAGCACTTCTCGTATTTTCTCTTGAAAATACGAGAACTGCTTAGTGCTTTATCCGTGCGCTCTTTCATCATCACCTTCGCGTGGGTCCCTTCGCATTGCTCAATTTTGGGCAATGAGAAGGCGGATTCACTTGCGAAGGTGGGCGCTATGGAAGGCGACATTTATGATCGACAGATCGCCTATAGTGAATTTTTCTCTATTTATCGTCAGCAGTCGCTCGTTAGCTGGCAACATCAATGGAGTGAAGGGAGCTTGGGACGATGGCTACATTCAATTATCCCTAAGGTGTCAAAGTTTGCATGGTTCAAAGGGTTGGACTTCGGTCGAGACTTCATACGCGTGATGTCTCGTCTTATGTTCAATCACTATTGTCTAAACGCTCACTTGTTCCGTGTTACCAACCCCACAGCAATCTCTGTGAATGTGGACAAGGTTACCAGGACGCTGATCACATCCTTTGGTCTTGTGCGGAGTATCGTGGAGTCAGATCATAATTTTATGATTCCATTCGGGCTCGAGGTAGACAACCTAATGTTCCAGTTCGGGATATTTTGGCTAGACGCGATCTGGAGTTTATGAAACTCATATATGTTTACTTTAAGGATATTAACCTTAGATTGTAAGTTTGATTAACCGTGTGTTTAGTTTGTATTTTGTACGTGTGGGGTTTTTTTTTCAATGTTTGTTTCCAAGATGAATAGAAATAATTTCATGCTTTAGGATTAAGTAAATAGTTGTATCGTAAACCACATTTCAAACCTCCTTCTTCCCTTTTCCCATCCAAAAAATTGTAAATCTCCACTAACCTCGAGACAACCGCGAGTACTCGGTCCAGTTCCTTTAACTTTAAATTTAAGACAGCAATAATGTATAACGCAAAGGATAACTCGGCTCTGTAAAGTTTATTCGATTGAGCCTGTACAAATAAAGTAAATATAAAAAAAAAAAATTCATCCATTTGTCGTTTATTTTAATGATAATGGTACACTAAACCATTTAAGTTTTGTGGTTATTTCGGACATTTCAAAGCATGACACAGTAGCAGTTCGGTTGTTTTTCTCAAAATTATTAGAATTTTTAAAGTCGCAAATAACAATACAAAAACATAAAAAAAATTGCTAGCCTTTGTGGATTTAAAGATAAGCATAATGTAAAAATTGAATGGCATTTTTTTGCAACTTCACACGGAAAAGGTCCTTGTGATGCGATTGGCGGTACCCTTAAGAGAATGGCAACCAGAGCAAGTTTAGCTAAGCAACACGAGCACCCTATAACGAACCCTAAACAACTGTACGACTGGGCAAATAGTCGTAAAGAAGATCTTCAAACAAAAATGTCATTTTGTTATGTTTCTACGGAAGAATACAAAAAGGCTGACACGGAATTTGATCCAATTTTTAAGAAAGTGAAACCAATTCCTGGAACTCGAAAATATCATTGCTATATTCCAGTTTCAAACAACCAAATTGCAGTAAAAATATTCTCTAATTCAAACGACCCAAATTATTCAATGTATTCAAATAATATGAGTTGTAAAATAAAATAATAAATATATACTGTTTCTTATCTCAACAAATCTTTCATTTGACCACATCAACGTGCTTCTCTTCCGCTGCCTCTAGATAGAAACGGGTAAGTCTGACAGCTACCATATCTGAGAATGAATTGTTTGTTTTTTAATATACAATCATGAAAAAAAATCTCGTTACTGGACATCTCGACGAACATTTGAAAATGGCCTAAAATGTTGAAAATTGTTATAATTATATTTTTTTAATTCGCATTAATTTGAGAACGGCTGGACTTAGGAAAAAAGTTTCTATATGCAAAGTTATCGAAAATTATGCGTAGAATCAAAATAAATTATTATTTCACTAAAAAATATGCATTTTCATCAACTTGTAAAAATCAACAAAAATTTAAAAAATTATAGATTTCTTTTTAAGAAAGTTACCAGCATACACTTTTCACGAAATTTGAGGGTATTCCATCAATTTACTTGAAAAAAAAATCATTAAGGTCGAAGGGGGGTGTTTTGAGATAATCATCGTTTTACGTTTTTTAAATACTAATTTACGAAGTTTTTTCATTCAGTGTATTTTTTCCGCAAAGATAATTTAATTACCTAAACTTTTTCTCATATGCCTTTTTCATCAGATCAATTGTTTTCAAGTTATAATTTTTTGCAAAAAATTAATTCATTTTTTTATACGCCCTTTTCAAAAGTTACTCTGGAGGAAAAAATGATATTTAAATGAAAAATGCAACCATTAGTAGCAGCGAACACGTGAGCAATGTTTCATTCAAATCAGAAGGGGTCGAGACAAAATTGAAATTTTTTTTAACGATTTGAGCTGGAAATGCTCTATAGATACGTAAAAAAAGTAGGTTTTAATTCTAGTAATTAGCTGCATTTGTTATTGCGTTGTAAAAATGAAGTGACAACTGCTCGCTGCACATCTCGGACTTTAAGTATAAAAATTGGTGTTGATTCAATATTTAAGATTTACCTACTCTTTGCATATTTATAGTAAACTATGATCCTAATATATCAATTACTTTAAAGAAAAAAAATTTCAATAGCTGAGCGAGAATTTATTAACAAATGAGCAGTTGGTGTGTATAACTGTGCATGCCAAGCATGCTCGTCACACAGAATTCAGTTTTAATTGTGATTTTTTCCCACCCACAAGGTTTTTTTTTCGCATCGCAGTGCACAGTCTCCAGGTGACTAGCGCGCGTGTCTCAAAAGCACCGAAATTCGACGAGCCCGTTTATTTCGAGTGTTCATCTCTGAACCAGTGAAAGGCCATCATCACCATCATCGTCTTCATTATCGACACCACCATTGTCATCGCCATCTGCAGCCACATACAAGCAACAGCAAACGGACTACAGTGACTACCTACACTGAACCAATTTTTTTTTTTTTTTTTTTTTTTTTTTTTTTATCTGAACCAATATAACATAGGGGAAATGCAGGTAATGTCGGCCTAAGTGTCCCTAATTTAGGCCCATACATAAATTGAGCAATCGACAAAATTTTCAATAGCAACCAAAAATATCCTTTAGTAACGTCCCAATAACGCGTTCATCTAGATAAAATTTATAAATAGCAGATTTTTAGCGTTGGGCCCAATCTTAGATCCATAGGCCAACATTAATCGTCAATCAGTGTGGACGCGTTTTTCAGTCGCTCCTAGCCGCGTGCGCTTTAATTTCGTTTTCATTTAATTTTAATTTTTTTTTGCGTGCGGGTGCCGTTTTGCGTGTGTGTATTTTTTTTAACTTTTGTTGTTGTACGCCGTTAAAATGAGCTGTGAAATTTGTGCTGTGGATTCTTCCACTGACTCCGGCATGTGGAAATGTGCTGGATGCCCGCGTCAATTCCACGCAGCCTGCCTAGGATTATCTGTACCTGTGCCTGTTTAGAGGAGCTCAATTCGCAAGAGAGACAAGACAATCAACATTTTGTCTTATGTATTACCATGCTGTAGCTCACGCCAAACTATGATAACGGCTAGTTTTGAGTTCAACGCGCTTGTGGAGCAACAAGCGCGGCTGGTCGACCAAGTCAACAAAAACACGGAGGTGACTCATCGCTCCACGGTTCACCCAAATAATGCTGACATTGTCCATGAAGCGATCGACCGACTCGATGCTTTACTCGTCGATATAAAAAAAACAGCTGACGGCAACTGGAAGCAGTGGTTCTACTGACAACGTTAGTGCTATTAAAAACCACATTACCTCGCTTTTTGACATAGCGATGAAAGCTTCACAAGAAAATTTTGCAAATTCAATGCCAACAATGACATCAGGAATTTCCGAAGACCTTAACTTTCTCAAGGACGAGCTGAAAAATATCAGCAATATAACTTCTGACCTGTGCTCTACTGTTACAATGGTATTGTATTAGATGAGCTGAAATCGTTATCGGCTGGTATTGGCAACATCGAAACCCAAATTAACTGTGTCACACTTAATACGCCAGACTCCCCATACGAAGTGATATCACCATCACCTGACCCTCTCCCCAGTTTGCTGGAAGAGTTAAACAATGAGCAAAACGTTGATGACTCAGGGTGGCGTCTTTTGGGCATGAGGAGGGTCTGGAAGACAGACTGGTCAGATTACGACGCGCGCAAATCACGACGGCTAAATCAACAAAAACATGCTGAAAAAGCTAGAAGGAAAAGGAAACAAAATACAGCACGAAATTATTCTAACGTAAGGAACAACATACACAGCAACAGTTTAAAGCATCGTAATCATCGAAACATGAATTCCGACAACGGTTACAGTACCAATCACAGCAACATTTTCGGTCACCGGAGCATCATTCGACATAACGAACAGGATATTTAACATTAACAGCAATAACAAAAACAACAGTTCCTACCAGGTCCACATCAGAAATCATGGCAACCCCCGTTTTCTTCCACTTGATCGAGAGCTGCTTTCAGCAGCAAAAAATGTCTTCAACAAACCACCGGTTAATTATCAACCTACGATGCAGTTTGAAAAAAGGGAAACTATAAACCCGTACCCAGTAAGCGGTCTTCAGAATTCACATGGTATGGCTCCGTGGAATTCTTCCTCTACATCGTGTCAGCCGTGCACATGTAGACATACGTGTTTTCGGCACCACTGACGCACTCACCTGAGGTAGAATATGACAACATAGCTGAGCCCGAGGATCATAGCATCTCACATAACTTGAGGGATTTCGGACAGGATGCAGCCACTTCACCCCCTGACCAGCACGACGTAAGTGACCATGTCGCTAGTTTATCAAGTAGCTCTTTTTTAAGTGAAACTACAGTCTATTGCCAAAATTTTAACCGTATGCGTAGTGCGAATAAAATAAATGAAATTCAAAATAAAATAAGCGGATGCACATATGATATAATAATTGGAACAGAAACTAGTTGGTCTGATAGTATTAATAGCGAAGAGGTCTTTGGTAGTAAATTTTGTGTTTTTCGATGTGACCGCGATTTATCATTATCAGGTAAAAAATCAGGTGGTGGTGTACTTATTGCTGTGAATGCTACATTTCAAGCTGAACAAATTGTTAGTGAAAGCCAAAAAGAATTTGAAGATGTGTGGGTTAAAATTGTAATAAACGGCGAAGAACATCTTTTCGCTTCTGTCTACTTTCCTCCACACTTTTCCAAAAAACCAGCTTACGAAAAGTTTTTCACTGCTGCAGAACTGAAAATTCAAAGAGAAGATCTCAGAACCAAAATTCATAGGGGAATTTACGTATTCTCGTCAATCTAAGCAGTGTCCGCACTTCTATTAGCATTTTCCCAGCGTCACGCACATATATGACGTGTCTGTTAGTTTACATTCATCTGCTGCTTGCTTCTCTATCCATTCTAATCGACAGAATTCTTCAAAACTGTTTGAAAGGGTTTTTACAACGCTCCAAACTTCTCAGGTGAGTGTGACTATTGTCGGCAGCCTCGTTTTCTTCGGCAACCTTCCCATTAGAACTGCGTGTTAACCAGCTGTTCTATTATCGGCAACTTGAAATCAACCCCATTTTAGAGTACGTATGCTTCATTTGAATACAAATCTGGCATGACAGGACTGCTCAGACGTACACATACTATCAGATTGAAGCTGAAAGACTAAAGAATCGTTTGGATGCATTCAGGGAAGTGTGTTGATGGGAAAACATAGTGAAATTAACGTTTAAATTTTGGTTGCCGAAAACAGTCAATGAGTGCCGAAGCCGACATTTACCCTATTTATGGAGATTTTAACCAGAATACTGTTAATTTTATACAGGATAGTGATAATGATTCTCTGTTGTTACCAATTGTAGGTTAAAACGATACTTTGCAATTCATCTTTGATAAAAGCAGCCACTTGGGACTTCATCAAATTAACCATGTTCGTAACCAGCCTAATTCCTATTTGGATCTTATATTTACTAATTGTACAGAAGATTTTTGTATTGTAGAAGCAGCAGTTCCATTATGGAAGAATGAAAAATTTCATACGGCTATTGAATACTCAGTGTTCACAGACTCGCATCGGTCACGCCCAAGCGTTGTTGATTTTGAATTAGTTTATGATTTTAAAAATGCAAATGTTCCTGAATTTAACAACAGACTGAATAACATAAATTGGCAAAACCTTTTAAAAGATGAAAACAACATGGACAAGGCTGTTGACATATTTTATACTACCTTATTCAATATCATTGAAGTATTCGTTCCTAAAAGACTAAAGAGAATAATGAACAGCACCAAATATCCTGTGTGGTATACACAAGAAATCAGAAATATTAAAAACAGGAAGCAAAAAGCACACAAGGCGTATAAAAAGTTTAAAACGTCACAAAATTTAGAAAAATACGTTGAAATTTGCGGAGCACTTGAGGCAGAAATATCGTCAGCATATGAGAATTACAATTCAAGAGTAGAGAACAATATAAAATCTGATTCCAAAACGTTCTTTAACTTCGCGAACGAAAAAATGAAGTCATGTACATTCCCATCACGCATGCAGTTTGAAGAGTGTGATAGCACTGATAGTGAGGATATTTGTAACCTATTTGCTCGTTTTTTCCAAAACACATATAAGAAATCCAGTAATGCTCTCGATTTGAACTATTTTTCTTACCTACATGAAGGGGAAAATGACGTATCAGTTAATAATATCACTGTTAAAGAAATTTTTATGACTCTTGAAAGTCTCGATGCCGGCAAAGGACCTGCTCCTGATGAAATACCTCCATTTGTATTGAAAAAAATAGCAACAAGTTTTGTTAAACCATTGTTTTGGCTTTACAATTTATCTCTCAAAACAGGTGATTTTCCAAAAATTTGGAAGAAATCATTTTCAGTTCCAATATTTAAATCTGGCAAACGGTCAGATATTAAAAACTATAGAGGTATTGCAATTATGTCATGCATTCCTAAAATGTTTGAAGCAATTGTTAACCAGAAAATATTTAACCAGGTTAAGCATCGCATTTCAAATAATCAACATGGTTTTTTTAAAGGTCGGTCAACGTCTACTAACCTATTGGAATTTGTAAACTTTTCTATTGAAGCAATGGATAGAGGTAATACCGTTGAAACCTTATACACTGACTTTAGTAAGGCCTTTGACAGAGTAGACATTCCCTTACTTCTTTTTAAATTAAAACGTTTAGGTATGACAAGTACACTTGTAAAATGGATTGGATCATACTTGACAGAAAGCACACAGATGGTCCGCTTTAAAGGAAAAATATCTTCGCCAGTTAATGTTACCTCGGGAGTTCCACAGGGATCTCATTTAGGTCCTTTATTATTTATTTTATTTGTGGATGACGTGAAGTTTGTGTTAATCGTTTAAATGTGCTCATATATGCTGACGATATGAAACTGTACATGGAAATCTTTGACAATTCTGATTTGCTACATTTTAAAAATGAAATTGATGTTTCCTACAATTGGTGCGTTAAAAGTCTGCTGGACATTAATGTTAAAAAATGCAATATTATATCATATTCCAGAAAAAAACACTACTCTAGATTTTACATGTACTCTAGGAAACCAGCTGGTTGTAAGGTGCGATAAAATTAGGGACTTAGGAGTAATTCTTGACTCGAAGTTGACATTTGTAGATCATGTGAATACCACAATTCACAAAGCAAATAATATGTTGGGATTCATAAAAAGATTTAGTTATCATTTTAAAGACCCATATACCATCAAAACACTTTATATAGCTTACGTGAGATCAATTCTCGAATATTGCAGTGTGGTTTGGGCTCCATACCATGAAACTTATATAAATCGTATGGAATCAGTTCAAAAACAGTTTTTGTTATTTGCTCTTAGAAAACTAGGCTGGACCTCTTTTCCCCTTCCTTCTTATGAGTCCCGTTGCATGTTGATAAACATTGAAACACTTAAGAAACGAAGAGAAATTTCCATGATTTCCTTTGTAAATGATATTATCTCACAACGCGTAAATTCAGAAAAAAATATTAGCAAGATTAAATTTTTACGTACCATCACGCAGGTTAAGAACTCGAAATGTATTTCAACTGTCACCTCACAGAACGAATTATGTTAAAAATGGACCAATTAATAGAATGATGAGAGTTTATAATAATTATTGTGAGCATATAGATCTAACGATGTCTAAAGATACAGTAAGGAGAACACTAACTGCTAGGATTTCATCTCGTTAAGTTTAAAACAATTTTTATTTTTTAGATATTTGTATATGCAGTCTACATTTACTGACAATTTCAAATAAAACGTATGTTTTAAAATAGCATGTAAGGCAACAGCACTATTGTAAAACGGTCTACACTGATTGACGACAAATAAATAAATAAATTAGAGACATTTCCCCTATTCCCGTTATGTGGAAGTCCAATAAATTTCCGCTATGAGAAAATCCAGTTAAAACGCTATGATTGAAAATGTGTCAGGTAAATGCTACATGCATATATGATACAGTAACAATCCTGATAAGTGGATTTCTATTATATGATCGTCTTATGATAAATAAAAATCGGACAATTTTTAAGAATTAACTGAAATGGATTTGAAACCCATAAGCATATGTTTTATTTTCATTACAATATCATAAACATGATATTAATTAATCTAATTAAAGTTTATTTAAAAATCATTTTTTAAATTAACGTCTTGTTTTGGCACATATAGGCTTCGTCTTCATTTTTTTATAATCGTCTATAGATTTCGTTTAACGCAAATTTTTGCGATCCGATAGACGATTTCCATTCAAAATTTTATCGAAAGGCAGGGTGAGAATTTCAAATCGATCTAAAAAAGTTTGAGTCGAACGAAATTGAAATGGATTTTTTTAAATTACCCAACAGGTTTGGGCCGGAGGGTCTATGATTTCATCTAAATTATAATAAAATCAAATTTAATTATATTAAAATCAAAAGGTCGGCCGAGTTGGAACGTCTAAGTCAAACGATCTGGTCGAAATTATGAAACAGATCGTTCGGGTGATCGTCGTACTATCTATACCTAATAACGGAAAGTTTACCAACCCGAAAAAAAATTCGGTACGTTTTTATTTTTCTAAGAAATCAGTTTCTTCCTTAGATTTTTGTCAAAAAATAAATGTAAAAATATTTTTTTCTATCTCATCATGAAAAAAAAAAATGGATTCTCAGCCAAACCGAAAAGTCGAGAAAAGTATCCCTCAGTGAGGGTAAAAATAGTTTTACCCCCACAGACTCGTTTCGGGTGACCTTTTCTGGATCTGCCCTTCCTCAATACATCGAGCTGGGAAAACTTCGTCTTCCTGTGCGGTTGTTTGTACCTCGGGTCATGAACTGCCAGAATTGTAAGCGGTTGGGACATACGGCCTCCCACTGCGGCAACAAGGCACGCTGCTCCACATGCGGGGAGAAGCATGAGGATGGCGCCTGCGCAGCTACTGCACCAAAATGCGTGTACTGCAACGGAACTCCTCCTCGTCGTGCCCGGCGTACAAAAAGCTCGGGGATAAAATGAAACGGTCCCTTAAGGAACGTTCCAGGCGGTCTTTTGCAGAAATGATTAAGACAGCCACGCCATCGACCAATGACAAAAATCCCTTTTCTCTTTTGTCAGATGACGAGACTGACTCTGACTTGGCTGAGGAGGGAACTTCTTTCCGTTTTTCTGCACGGCAACGAAAACGCAACCGTTCGCGGAAAGTTGATAATCAAGAACCCTAAATCATCTTACCCAAATCAAGGAGTGGTGGAAAAAATGGAGACTTCTACGCAGAACTGACTAAACCCAGGATTTTCCACCTCTTTCGGGGACATCCAAAACCCCTGATGCCCCAATTTTAAGAACAGATACCCCTTCTTCATCTGGGTTGTTCTCATTTGATGACATTGTGGACGGTATTCTCAAATACCTCAACATTTCTGATCCTCTGAAAAGCATTGTCCTCACATTGCTTCCCACTGTGAAATCCTTCTTGAAGCAATTGACTTCAAAATGGCCCCTTCTTGCAGCTATCATCTCCTTCGATGGATAATTTTCCAAACGAGGTCGGGGATTTGATCACTGTTCTACAGTGGAATTGTCGAAGTCTTATTCCGAAATTAGATTCGTTCAAGTATTTAGTCCATAACAATAATTGCGATGCATTTGCCCTCTGTGAAACATGGCTCTCTTCAGAAATTGATCTCCCTTTTTATGATTTTAACATTATTCGATTGGATCGTGAGGATTCACGTGGAGCAGGGGTACTTTTGGGGATCAAAAAGTGCCATTCCTTCTATAGAGTGAATCTTCCCGAATTCCCTGGTATTGAAGTTGTCGCATGTCAGGCTACCATAAAAGGTAAGAGCCTTTGTATTGCTTCTGTATATATTGCTCCTAGAGTCTCTGTTAATTGCAAACAACTTATCGACATATGAGCGGTACTTCCCGCTCCATGGTTGATCATGGGAGATTTTAACTCCCACGGTACAGGCTGGGAGGAGCTGTACGATGATAACCGTTCTACTTTGATTTATGATCTCTGCGACAACTTCAACATGACAATACTTAACAATGGAGAAGTAACACGTTTGGCTGGTCCATCCTCGAATGGTAGCAGATTAGACCTCACCTTTTGCTCCAATTCACTATCGTTGGATTGCACTTGGCATGTAATCCAGGATCCGCACGGTAGTGATCATCTGCCGATCAAAATTTCGATTCCCAGTGGGTTCAACTCGTCAGAATCTGTTAACGTCGCGTATGCTCTAACATCGATTGGACTAAGTTCCAATCCGCGATAGGCGATACAGTATCGTCAGTGGAAGAGCTTCCGCCGTTGGAGGAATATAACTTCCTTTCTAATCTCATCGTCAACAGCGCACTTCAAGCTCAAACACGACCGGTGCCGCGATCGTCAATTCGTAAGAAAACACCATCGCTCTGGTGGGATCAACAATGCACGGAGGTTTACCGTAAAAAGTCCGACGCGTTTAAAATTTTTCGGAAACGCGGAACACGCGAGCATTTCGACGCATACACATCTCTTGAACGCGAACTCAAGAGCCTCATCAAGGCCAAAAAACGAGGTTACTGGCGGCAGTTTGTAGATGGATTGTCGCGCGAAACGTCTATGAATACGCTTTGGAGTACGGCGCGAAGAATGCGTAACCGGTCTACTAACAACGAAAGCGAGGAATACTCGGATCGATGGATTCTTAAATTCGCGCGAAAAGTGTGTCCGGATTCCGTGCCGTCGCAGTTGATTCCTCGCGAAACCACGAATTCGGTAGACGAAATCAGTCAGCCTTTTTCAATGGTCGAACTTTCACTCAACGGCGCCGGTGGTGTAGTGGTAAGCGTGATTACCTCTCACCCCAGCAGGCCTGGGTTCAATCCCAGTCGGCGCCGCCGGGATGTTCTGAGGCATAACATCTCTGATCACGCCTTCCTTCGGATGGGAAGTAAAGCCGTTGGTCCCCGGTTCATGAGTTGATGGGTCGATAGGTAGGGTCCAGGTGTGGGAGCTGCCTTCTTGGCACGTCGGTAGCATTGGTGCTCAGCACGGAAAACAAGATCGACGGAAAAAAACAACCAAAGGAAAAAAAAAAAATAAATTTCACTCGCTCTCCTTTCGTGTGGCAATTCTGCCCCGGGATCTGATAGAATCAAGTTCAACTTGCTGAAAAATATCCCGGATGTCGCTAAGAGGCGCATGTTGAACTTGTACAATCAGTTTTTGGAGCTCAATATTGTTCCCGATGATTGGAGACGAGTGAGGGTGATAGCCATTAAAACGCCTGATAAGCCCGCGTCGGATCACAATTCGTATCGGCCCATCGCGATGCTGTCGTGCATTCGGAAATTGATGGAGAAAATGATCCTTTTTCGCCTCGACAAATGGGTTGAGACCTTCTTTCAGATACTCAATTTGGTTTCCGTAGGGGTAAGGGAACGAACGACTGTCTCGCGTTGCTTTCCTCGGAAGTTCAGTTGGCTATTGCTAAGAAAGAGCAAATGGCTTCTGTGTTCTTGGATATCAAGGGAGCTTTTGATTCAGTATCCGTTGAAGTTCTTTCAGAGAAACTCCACGCTTGTGGATTGTCTCCATTTATGAATAATTTTTTGTACAATTTGCTGTCAGCAAAACATATGAGCTTTTCTCATGGAAACTCTACAGCTTTTGGATTTAGCTACATGGGTCTCCCCCAAGGCTCATGTTTAAGCCCCCTTTTGTACAATTTCTACGTTAGAGAAATTGATGGCTGTCTTAGTGACAATTGCACGTTGAGACAACTTGCAGATGATGGCGTAGTGTCTATCACAGGGCCAAAAAAGAGTTGACCTGCAAGGACCCTTACAGGATACCTTGGTCAATTTGTCTACTTGGGCTACTCAGCTAGGTATCGAATTCTCCACGGAGAAAACTGAGTTGGTCGTTTTTTCTAGGAAGCATAGCCCAGCACAACCGAAGCTTCTACTTTTGGGTAAACCGATCACTCATTCTATGTCTTTCAAATATCTCGGGGTCTGGTTCGATTCCAAATGCACCTGGAGATCCCACATTGAGTATCTGAAACGAAAATGCCAACTAAGGATCAATTTTCTTCGATCAATAACCGGAACGTGGTGCGGAGCCCATCCATCAAGATCGTTGTACCGGACAACGATTTTATCGGTTCTAGAATATGGTAGTTTTTGTTTGCAGTCGGCAGCTAAAACGCACATCATTAAGCTGGAACGGATCCAGTATCGTTGTCTTCGTATCGCGTTAGGATGCATGCACTCGACTCATACTATGAGTCTCGAAGTGCTGGCGGGCATGTTGCCACTATCCGTCCGTTTTTCAGAGTTATCTCTGAGGCTCCTCACCCGTTGCGAAGTAATGAACCCACTGGTGATCGAAAACTTTGAGAAGCTTCTGGAGCTAAATCCTCAAACATGTTTTATGACTTTGTACTACCTATATTTAACACAGGATGTCAGCCCTTCAAGAAATATTCCTAATCGTGCAGTCTTCTCCGATTTCGACAATTCAGTGAATTTTGATTTATCTATGACGCAGGAAATCCGCGGAATTCCAGAGCATCATCGTCCTATGATTGCTCCGTCATTATACTCTGCAAAGTTTGGCCATGTTGATTCTGCAAGAACGTTTTTCACAGATGGATCTCTAATAGAGGAGTCCGCTGGTTTTGGTGTATTTGATGCATTTCATAGCGCCTCTCGAAAACTTGAAGCTCCTTGTTCTGTAAATGTGATTGAACTGGCAGCAATTCACTACACTTTGAAAACTATTGCTTCACTTCTTCCAGACCACTACTTTACTTTTACGGATAGTCTCAGTTCTGTCGAGGCTATCCGTTCCATTAGGCCGGTAAGGCACTTCTCGTATGTTCTCTCGAAAATACGAGAGCTGCTTAGTGCTTTATCCGTACGCTCTTTAATCATCACCTTCACGTAGGTCCCTTCGCATTGCTCAATTTTGGGCAATGAGAAGGCGGATTCACTTGCGAAGGTGGGCGCTATGGAATTTTTCTTTATTTATCGTCAGCAGTCGCTCGTTAGCTGGCAACATCAATGGAGTGAAGGGAGCTTGGGACGATGGCTACATTCAATTATCCCTAAGGTGTCAAAGTTTGCATGGTTCAAAGGGTTGGACTTCGGTCGAGACTTCATACGCGTGATGTCTCGTCTTATGTCCAATCACTATTGTCTAAACGCTCACTTGTTCCGTGTGGGGTTGGTAGACAGCAATCTCTGTGAATGTGGACAAGGTTACCAGGACGCTGTCCGGAGTATCGTGGAGTCAGATCACAATTTTATGATTCCATTCGGGCTCGAGGTAGACAACCTAATGTTCCAGTTCGGGATATCTTGGCTAGACGCGATCTGGTGTTTATGAAACTCATATATGTTTACTTTAAGACTAGATTGTAAGTTTGATTAACCTTGTGTTTAGTTTGTATTTTGTACGTGTGGGGATTTTTTTTAATGTTTGTTTTCAAGATGAATAGAAATAATTTCATGTTTTAGGATTAATTAAATATTTGCATCGTAAACCGCATTTCAAACCTCCTTCTTCCCATCCAAAAAATTGTAAATCTCCACTAACCTCGAGACAACCGCGAGTACTCGGTCCAGTTCCTTTAACTTTAAATGTAAGACAGTAATAATGTATAACGGAAAGGATAACTCGGCTATGTAAAGTTTATTCGATTGAGCCTGTACAAATAAAGTAATTATAAAAATAAAAAAACAAGAAACGGTTATGTGCTCAAGTTATTAACGAAGGAGAAAATCGACGAAGAGAATCGATCAATGTTACTTAGGGCCTAATGCAATGTTCAGCTTGACTTGTGTGTTCCTTTCAACGATCATTTTCGCCATACGAACACCGGTTGAGATGCCAGGAAAATCGATTTAAGTTCCTTATCGCTGCTCTCGTACTGCGATGACGTCCCGTATCTTCCTAGGAAATCGGCGATTTTTAGGTCCGACACGTCCTCGGACAAATCGTACAGCCTCACCTCCACTGCTCCCTCCTCCAGTGTGATTCTCAACGGATACTTTTCCCGTCGACTGTAATCTCGTGCTTGTTGTCATGTTCCTCGCAAATCCGTTGCGCCAAAGCTAGGTCGACAACTTTCACGAAGGAAACACCTAAGGCTCTACTGTTTTGGATCCCCACACGTATCAATATATTGACGCGAAGGGGAATTATTGACAATAATATTGATGATGTGAATACAGAAATATTGTCAATATCGATGTATTGACGTCAATATAGAATGTATTGACAATACAATTATTGTCAATAAAAGCAACCGTGTAAGCTCCACTTCAGACCTAATATGGTCGCACAGAACTTGTGCACTTTGGCATTATCCGGTTTCTTCGACACGTTCGCAAAATCTATGAGAAAGGTGTTTTCCCAAAGGTCCATCGCGAAGTCGTTTATTAGCATTGTTTTGCAGCTACAAGTTGAAAGTTGATTAAAATTTGCATATAAGTGACATTAGCGTTTATTGGTTGCTGTTATTCAGTGCGACTGACACATTGTATAATGGTTTTGAAAAACTTGAGTAAACGCTCCCCAAAACTATTTTGTTAGCTTTTGGTTGTAGCTGTATTTGCAGCTTTTTTTCAGCTACTGTACTGTACAACGCTGGAAAAGATGGCTTATAAAGCTGAAAATGTTAGTTGGGTATACCAATTAAACATAATATTAAAATATTAGCTCCTAAATCATTCTCTTTAGGAGAGATCATGTTACTTTTCATTTGGAGAATGTTGAGTCCAATTCGATGCAGTGGTGTTCGAGTAAGACGTCTCTCAATATTTTGTAATTTCGTATACTCGCACTAAAAAAATATATATATGCATATATATATATATATTGTACATTGTACACCTTACTAAACTTGCTTGATTAGTCAAAGGCTTCAATGCTGCAAAAGCAGCAATGCGTTTTCCTGATCTGGGAAGGGTCTGGCTGAAATAACCCACTTACAATGAAATTTTTCTGCTTAGATTCAGAGCAAACACGAAACAGTTTGTGTCGAATAACTTTTTTCCTTTAAAAGTGCACATCTTGAGATGTATGGACGACTTGTAGATAAATGGTGTGTCTTTTTTGCAACAAAATAATTGCATACTTGCATAGATTATTATGTAGAAGATATCTTTACACCCACAAAGATTCATTGACATCTGAAAGGGTACTACTAATCCCATAGTCGAGTTGGCGTGAAATTCGTCTGATAAAAATTTAAAAAATAACAGAACATTTCTTTGACTATATGTTTTTAGTATTACTTCTACGTGAAGTCAACGATTTACATAGTTGAAGATGCTAATTTCAAATAACAGACTGTAGTGGTAATTTTTATACGATAGATGGAGTAGATGAAAGCATAGAGTTGATAGTTCCGTTAGAGTACGGCAGTGTGAAGATTGTATATAGATATTAGACAAGCGAGCTAGGACAACTTTTAAGGAAGGTACAAATCGGTTTTTTCATCTCTCTTTATCAAACTCCCCCTTTGGAGAGGGATGGTGAGGGGTGCCCCCCCCCCCGCCACCACTGGCAAAAAGAGATGAAAACCGACCCGCTCATGTACCAACTGTGTGTTTGAAACAGTTCTACCGATTTTTAACCGCACTTCAGTTGCAATTTCCAAACCTACGACTGGATGCCTTCCTTCAAATAACAACTGAAGTGCGGTAAAAAATCGGTAGAACTGTTTCAAACACACAGTTGGTACATGAGCGGGTCGGTTTTCATCTCTTTTTGCCAGTGATGGCGGGGGGGGGGACACCCCTCACCATCCCTCTCCAAAGGGGGAGTTTGGTAAAGAGAGATGAAAAAACCGATTTGTACCTTCCATAAAAGTTGTCCTAGCTCTCTGTTCTAATATCTATATGCAATCTTCACACTGCCGTACTCTAACGGAACTATCAACTCTATGCTTTCATCTACTCCATCTATCGTATAAAAATTACCACTACAGTCTGTTATTTGAAATTAGCATCTTCAACTAAGAACATTTCTGTTTGCAATATTTTTATTTATTTAAAAGTTTATAAGAAATTCTAAGATTGATAAAATTTCCAAATTGTCCATTTCAAAATTGGCAAAAATCATAGAAAATCAATTTTAGATTGTTTTTAACATATAATGTTATGAACATGAAATTAATGGGCATTTCTACACAAAAGAACAATGCTTAAGACTTGTTATAATAGTTTTCAGAGCAAGTATTTCCACGCTTTGAAAGTTTAAAAATTGTTAACATCATCAACGTAACGATTTTTCCATATAATTTTGAAATGTCCAATTTGATAATTTCTCAAAAGTTAGCCTTTTGATTATTCTTTGTGATGAAACATAATCAAGCAATTTAATAAATGGACACTTTTTAGGAATTTTTAAACAAAATTTTAATTTTTTTACCGTTTATATTTATCTTAGGAAGACTTTCCTGTTGTTTTCCTGCAATTTTGACTCAAACGTGATTTCGATTTTAAACGACGTTTTAATACGTTTTCATTGAATCATATTGAATAAGTCATTTTGAAAATTATTACATCATTCAGAATTCAATTCAGAATGATTGCACATAGAAAATAATTATACAAAGTTTCATGCAAATCCGAGAAGGTCACCTTCTGCTAGATATGTCATTTGGCGTGGAACTACTCTTTAGTTTTGTGTTTGTTCATAGGTAGCGGAAATGTACAGAGTAACAATTTTGGACAGTTGGGCCGTTCCTTCCGTTCAGGTGGTTCAATTTATGTATGTTGTTTGATTCCATATGCACAAGGCTGGGCGGCACAAAGCACACGAGCTTTGCATAGCTTTCCTCCTACCTTACACGAGTGACGCTCAATTGGATGCCGAAAATGAATCTCACCTTAAATTTCCGATTTCCAAGTTCCCTTTCTGAGCTTGGCCACCCGTTCTAATTTACTATCCATCACTTCACCTTCTAACTAATTATTTGAATTTTTTACTTGTATTGGAATTTCCTATGCATAATACTTTTCACATTTTTCACCTTTCACTGTTTGAATGAATCATTTGGCACTTGTTTGATTTTCTATCCCCTCAATATTATAAAAGCCATATTTACCAACAACATCGAGGAACGCATCCCATTTTCTCTGGAAAAACGAGCTGGAGTTGATGCCATCTGGGGTGGTCGTAATATTTACTAATGAATCGAACATTGCCGTTTGCACTTGTGGTACGAGGCGATTCTCCTGATATCTTCTGATTTTTATACTTTGATAAGTTTTCCTCGAAATTGCACAAACGTCCCCATTAATCACGACCGTTCGAAAAACTCACACGAAAAATACGCCGTTAACCGATCAAAAAATCGTGGTTAGTCGCCGGTAGGCAGAGAGCAACTGAAAATGTGCTGCGATTGGTGGCATGGGTTCTGTAGCCCAATCCAGAGCGGTGCGGTTAGTAGGGGGTGCACGAGCGTGAGCCGGCAATTGGCGATCTAACGATAGTGCTCTCTTGGCAAATCGGAGAAATATAAAAACGGTTATGATTACGAAATTTTGCACGGTGAGGTACACGCAAACCAAAAATGTACAACATTGAATGTTAGTTGCATTTCCTAGCATCCTCCGCAGCGAATGATATAAGTTGACCTTGCAGACGATTTTATGATTTTTTATCCCTTTTATTCCGTGCTCTGTCTACGCTCTCGGCTGTATCAGAATGCATTTTATTTATGATATTGTACGGAAATTTTAAGATTTTCTCTTCTGGAAATCACTTTTTAAAAAAGTTACAAGTTCACAAATTTATTCTTTCTTAGTTACACATGAACACTTATTACTAGCCACCTGCGTTGAAAGCTGGAAAAAGAGAACGAACCTCATGTTCACTACTTATTTATGCACTAAAAGTGCTTATTAAGCTATTCTACCCTACTTGCTTCGTATTGCTGGACTGCGCGCCAACTGCTGCTAGTGGTTAATTCTCCTAACATGACTTTCCTTACTACTCCCCGTCTGCTGGAAAGCCGTCCTCGGCTTTCACGATCCTCTGCTGCTATGGTCCATTGCTGCTGTCGGGTCGTCCTAGGCCTTCGGGATCCTCTTCTATTGTGGAATTAACCTCGGTCGCCTGGGGGGTGGAACAGATCTGCGTTCCTCTTCCGGTTCTGCCTGTACGTTCTCCTCTTTATCCGTGCATTTCCTACTACATCGATGTTTATTTCTAATAAGCCAAGCGATGATGATGCCTATGGTTATGATGGTGGTAGTTGAAATTGATCCAAAAGATAGCCATTTGAATAGGTGCAGCCCTCCTTGAATATTTTCCGTAGTGAGGTTCATCTTCCTAAGGGCAGCCCTACTTTTGCTCAATAAAACAGATGAAATTATCCTTAATAAGTAAAAAAATCTCCTTAAAATAGATCGGGTTGCTCCATAAATGATTGATCAAAATACGTTAAAAATCTTAAAATTCTCAGTAAATATTTAAAGTACGCTCCCTAAAATAGAGAAAACTGTACATTAAGCATTTGAAAATGCTCCTTAGTATGCACCGCTTTGCATCATTTTGAAATGTAATTGTACCATATATCATCGGAAAAGCTGCTGTAGAAAGGTTAATAAGTACCATGAAATGAGCTGAAATGTTCCGTTCTGTTAGCTATTGTTGCGACGGTTGCACTTAGCTAAGAAATCGTGCTCGGTCACTACACCCGTGTTCCTTTGCCATTTTCCTTATTAAACGCACTGGATTCACCCGAATCTTCCTTTTGATAGCAGCGATAACCCTCGGAACCCAAGCTGACCTCGGACGACCTGTGGCCACCTTCGCGGATAGTTGTCCTTTCTTTTCTTGGTCTAAAACCCTTTTGACGGCTCACCAGGACACTCCCACGGCGATTGAAAAGTCTTTTTGCGACATTTGCGCGTGGGACAAATCACGAATACGCTGCCACTTCGTCATGATGCAACTGTCTAACTAAGTAAATCATTTTCTTTTTTACACAGCCTACTATGGTATGAGCTATAGGTTACGTGCATGCAAAGAAAACCAAGGCATTGTATGCACAGGTGAAACGGGAACCTTATTTTTACGATTGTGCAATGATTATCACGCATACTCTAGTTCAATTTGAACAGACGATCTAGTCATCCCATATGACCGTTTCTCTTGAAACCACCTGAAAATTTACGTAAAAATCACCCTCATTCCAGCCGTCACACACAACTGCAACTGGTGGAGGACGAAGGAACGGCTTACCCAAATGCTAGCAAGCCGGTCAAGAAGAAAGTCTACGTGGATGACCACATCGGATGGGAGTATACTGTGGATGGCGCTATTCAACTTCAGTTGGAGCAAACGCAGCTGATGCAAAAAGGAGGACTTCGTCTTCACAAATGGGTGTCTACCTCGCCGGAGGTGATGGTAAAAATTCCTCAGGAGCTTCTTGGAACGCAGTCTCCACCCAAGATCATTCCCGAAGAAATCATCAAGACACTAGGAATTTGCTGGAAACCGAAAGCGAATGTATCTCGTTTCAACGTATCCGTCGCCTTGAAGTCGCAAACTGCAATAAAACGTAGTATATTGTCTGCCATCGCTCAGCTGTATGATCCCCTAGGTCTCGTATCCCCAGTCATCGTCCAGGCAAAGATAATGATGCAATATCTGTGGCTTCTCTCGTTGAATTAGGACGATCAGGTAACCCCGGAGATGCAACGCAAATGGGATCACCTTCCGTCTACTATGACAAGACTTAAATGGAATTTTGAGAAGGCAGATTGGGACAGCTTTTGCAAAGAAGTCTGTCGCCAACTGCCTGATACTGAGACCAGGTGACTGGACCCAAATCTTGAGTAAGGCCCCTCATCGTCACATCCCAAAGGCCGACAGATTCTAGGGCCGACAGATTGAGGGAGTTTCAGCTCGCTCGATCCAAATCTAGGAGTGTACTCAAAGCTGCAAAGCGGGATATATGGTCTGCTTTCACTGTGGACATATCTGAAGCCACTAGCTCTGGTGAACTATGGCGAAAGGTAAAGTCTGTCGGTGGTAAGAATAGACATGTTGAATGGGTTATTAAGTTGAATGGTGATTACACGAAAGACCCAGGACTAATCACTGAAGCCTTTGCCAAGGTGTCGGCAAACAGCAATCACAGTGATAAATAACTGCGTGTAGAGTCATTGGCTGAGAGGGAGTACTGCTACTCCCGTGACAGGCAGAATAGTCTTGTTAAATACTATAACAGGGTCTTCGAACTTGAAGAGCTCAATTGGGCCCTGCGCCGCGGCATTGGTAAGGCTGCGGGCCCTGACGATATTGGGTATCCCCTGCTTAGGAGATTACCTCTTATCGGCCGATTGGTTCTTCTTGACACAATGGATGAGGTCTGGCTTTCAGGCCAGACACCTGATGAGTGGAAAGAAGGGTTGGTTATACCCATTCCCAAACCTGGTAAGGATAGAACCCAAATGGATGGTTATCGACCGATAACCCTGCTGAGCTGCATGGGAAAAACACTTGAACGGATGGTTAATCGTCGTCTGTTAACAGAGTTGGAGAGGCATGGACGGACCCACCCACAACAACACGCATTTCGATGCGGTTATGGATCGGAGACGTTCTTCTCTGAGCTCGATCATTTATTGGACAAGGCCTCGTCGGAAGATTTGCATGTAGATGTAGTCTCCCTCGATTTGTCCAAGGCATATGATATAACATGGATGCTTCCTATCTTAGCTTCCCTCAAGAAGTGGGACTTCCAAGGATGTATGTTTAACTACGTATACAGAACCATACGTTCCGAGTTTTGAACGCTGGTGCAACCTCTAGCAGAGATGAAACTGCTTGGTGTGACTATTGATAACAAACTCCGATTTGTTAAGCACACCAAGTTGGTGAAGGATAATGTCAACAGCAAGTTGTATATTCTTCGGACCTTAAATGGTCGCTTCTCTGAAGCCTCTCGTTGTACAGTGACCAAGGTTGCTAGGGCTCTGGTTGTCGCTAGCATCCTTTACGGGGCGGAACTGTGGAGCAGGGGTGGTGTCTCACTGCTCAAGATTCTGGAACCTCAGTACAATGAGGCGTATAGAATTTGTAGTGGAGCGCTGAGGTCTTCACCAATAGCTTCCATGTTGGTGGAGAGTGGAAAGGTACCTTTGGTGAATGTTGTCACCGAAGACGTAGCCACTAAGGCGCTGCGGTTGTTAGAAAGGAATCCCATCCTCAATGACAGGCCCACGGTTGCAAGGGGGAGGGGATGGTGGAGCGAATTGACGGGAGTAGACTTTCCCACGTTAGCCCGGTGAGTTAGGCTGTGGCAACGGGCTGTGGAAACGGGCATGGACTGCCCCGAAAGTCGATTGGAGGGTTCCCAAGTAACCAAAAGTTCCACATTCCGACCGAACCTTCAAGTTCCATAAAGTTCAAATAAAGTTCCGACAGAACTTTCAAGTTCCATAAAGTTCAAATAAAGTTCCGACAGAACTTTCAAGTTCCATAAAGTTCAAATAAAGTTCCGACAGAACTTTCAAGTTCCATAAAGTTCAAATAAAGTTCCGACAGAACTTTTAAGTTCAATAAAGTTCAAATAAGTTCAAGCCACATGAAGGAATCCGCACAAGTCTTTATTAGTAACAAAATTTAATGTACGTAACTATTAAATGATCAGTGGCCCGAATATATCATAATTCTTTTATTTATGCAGTGCATCAACATTCTATCCAAACATAAAAAAATAATTAAAAAGTAGAAGGGTCTGTGCCTAGGGGCACGAACGGAAGCTTGACGTAGGACCGCTAGTGGACGGAATATGTGAAGAGCATTAAGTTCTTTTAATTGATCAAATATCTATTATCTCAACTCTTTCCGTTTTTGAATTGTAGGCGTACCAAATTTGTAGTAATCTTTTTCAAAGAGAAAGTTGATTACGAAAATCAATCAAAATCACTTGCACCCCTGCTTCCAAGTTTGTGTGGTCGTTGAGGGCTTGTGGTTCTGAATATGGACGAACAAGCACAGATACATTCTATTCCAACTCTTTACTGATGTAAGCTTGATGGCCCTGAAAAGGGCCGTTTTATTGAAGAGGACATCCATGGCCACTTACGCTTGGCGTGTTTAGTGTAGGTGACAGCATCACGGACCTCATTTTCCAGGAACACCTTCAACACACCTCGTAGATCAGACCGGAGATACGTCCGACACCGCCACGGCGAGCCAGACGACGGATGCACAGTGGTCCAGGAAGCAAAATTAGGTGGAATAAATTAATAACTCGAAAAATATTAGAGATAGCGTATTGACGTCTTCTAAACATTTTCTTGTGAGCTTTATTCGCGTTGGTTGCAAAAGTGTCCTAAACGCCAAATTCTACCAGCAACGTTATTTGGCTTCTAACTTTTTTATTTCAATAGATAGAGAAACTAAATATTGTACAAAGTTGTGAATTATAAAAAATTAGAAAACTTTTTTGAACATCGTTTTTGTTTATCTCTTCTATATTTGGAGATATAAGCCATTTAAAAAACAAAAGCCAAAAATCAGTTTTTCTGTCATATTTTTTTTAAATATCACTTTTTCGGCCTACTATGTTCAGAACGATTATAGTTAATTTTAAAATACATATTTGCTCCAAAGACACTATACCAGTACACGTCTCCTGTCAAAAGTTATCGTCAGTTTTGTAGTCTTTAAGCTCAAATTTTCAAGCGTAATATTTCAAAATGGCGTAAGTACAACCGATAGTGAAACATATCACTTTAAAAAGCATATCAAGAAGTACATTTTAGCAACTTTTGGTGAAGGTAATTTTTGATTTTTTTTAAATAAATGCACTTTGAAAATAGGGGTTTTATTCCATAAATCTTCATTGTTCGGACTTCTTTCGAGTATCAAAGAACCAGATCGATGATACACTATTTTGTGAATACATTTATAGATTATATAGCATATAATCTTCAAAATAGCATAAGAAATGGAACCCAAGCAAGACTGCTAATGCCCTTAACATAAACAAGAATATTATTTATAGGTATGCGTATTTCATACACAAACAGACGAATTTGAAAATTTTAATCAATCATTCACTGCGGTATGAGTTAAAGCAAGCGTTGATTTTTGAGACGCTGAATTGTTCATTTCAAAACGTTGCAAAATGAGAAAAGGTATTTTTTTTTTCAAGTGCTTTCATTATATTAACTAAGATTTTATTTATCAGCGATTCGTTTGGCCGATCTTACCCTTCTTCTCATGAACGGAGATAAGGTAAAAGATTTATTGGAATTTGTAAAGAAAAAGTTTTCTGGAGAAGAGCTGGACGTAAGTTTGGTGCAAAGGAAGCTTACCCTGGTGATGCTGAAGTTTCAGAAACTTTGGCGAGCAGCTGGAAGAAAACGTGAACGATTTTTGAAGATCAATGACGCTTGGCTTGGAGGAGAATTTATTGTCGATGTCCTTTCGCCCTCAAAATCATTCGTTGGTCGTCCTTCTAAGCCGTTCAAAGATGCACACAGAAAATCAAAGAAAAGCAGGGTTCAATCTCTTCTTAATCAATTTTCGGCAGAAGAAATTTCGTTTGCTGCAGAAACATCTGTAGCCTCCGCAGGGTTTCGTAAAGCCGGCAAATTGATAGGAAAAATAGCACAAAACCCCGAGACGGCAATCGAGCTACAGCGTTCAGCAGATCGATCAAAACACGGATTCGAAGCTCTTACAGCAGAGGAAGCTCTTGCATTCTTATGCAAAAACGAGTTTCCAAAGGCTCAGTACATGAACATCCGGCAGATGAATATAAGCAAGGGCGTGGACATGTACCCAGCTTATAACAAATTGGTTGAAGCTAAGAAACTATGCTATCCTTCAGGTATGTTAAACATAGAGTCAATAATATTGAATAATACCTATATAATGATATATTATATATTATATTATTATTATCCTTCAGGTATGTTAAACATAGAGTCAATAATATTGAATAATACCTATATAATGATATATTAGGTCTCTCATTCATCTGTTGCTGAAGTGCCTTTACAGGAACTTGTGGAGCACACCACGAAACGGCTTTTTGCAAGCGTGATGAGCAGAGCGACGTCCCAAAAGGTGGTACCATACAACGATTATACACTTATCTACAAATGGGGTTGTGATGGGAGCAGCAACCATGCTAGATATAAACAATGTTTTTTCGAGGAGGACGAGGATGAAGAGTTACAGGAATACAGCGATTCCCATATATTCGCGTTTTCATTAGTTCCTTTAAGGTTAACTGGACATCGTGAAGCAGAAGAAACCCAAGAAATTGTTTGGAATAATGATCTGCCATCGTCAATTTCGCTTTGCAGACCGATAAAATTGATATTTGCAAAAGAGTCAACCGAGTTGACAAAACGGGAGGTTTCGCTTATGAATACGCAAATACAAAATTTGATGAATGTGGAAGTAATGTTGGAGAACCGATCTGTTTGTGTAAAACCCCAAATGATGTTCACAATGCTGGATACAAAAGTCGTAAATGATTTAACCGGAACGAACTCTCAATCATGCTACATTTGTGGAAGGTCTGGAAAATGTTTGAACGATTCCAGAAGCGATCCAGATTCTGATGATCCAGCCAAGTACAAATTCGGGTTTTCTCCTCTGCATGCATATATTAGAACGATGGAAATGGTTCTGAAAGTGTCGTATAGACTGGCCCTTGATAAACCTACATGGCGTGTAAGCAAGGCAAATGAAGCGGTGAAAGCTAGAGAAATCGAAATTCGAAGCAAGATACGTGCGGAATTAGGTACGCATGGTTAGCAATTTGCAACATTATATTTTTGTTTTTGAAGATATAAGATTTTACCAGATTTTGTCCTTTTTAACAGGATTACGCATCAGTGAGCCTATGCCTGGTGGCGGAAATTCTAATGACGGAAATACCGCCCGGAAGTTTTTCCGTGAATGGAAAGCTGCAGCAAAAATTACCGGTCTCAATGAAAATCTGTTGGAGCGATTTCATATTCTGCTTACTGTAATTAACTGTAAGTCGGAGATTAATTATAATTCTTTTGAAATTTATGCTGAAGAGACTAGAGCTTTATACCAGAAATTATACGGTTGGTATGCATTGTCTCCAACAGTGCACAAATTGCTAGTCCATGGGGCTGGCATTATTAAATACACGGTACTTCCGATTGGAATGTGCAGCGAAGAGGTTCAGGAGACGAGGAATAAATGCATCCGGAGATATTGCGAGCTCCACTCCCGAAAATTCAACAGAACGGTTAATATTACGGATGTATTCAACAGATTGCTTTTATCATCAGATCTTGTGATTTCATTAAGCAATAGAGCATCTTTGTCTTTGAACAATCCTGCACTACCAGATAAAGCTAAGCAGTTAATTTTTGAAAACTAGCTTTATTTTTTATGTATTTTTTGTTTTTGGTTTAGTCAGTAGCATATAACTAGTTGTAAATATAAATATTTACTGTAAATCATCCATCTGGTTCTTTAATACTCGAAAGAAGTCCGAACAATGTAGATTTATGGAATAAAAACCCCTATTTTCAAAGTGCATTTATTTAAAAAAATCAAAAATTACCTTCACCAAAAGTTGCTAAAATGTACTTCTTGATATGCTTTTTAAAGTGATATGTATCACTATCGGTTGTACTTGCGCCATTTTGAAATATTACGCGTGAAAATTTGAGCTAAAAGACTACAAAACTGACGATAACTTTTGACAGGAGACTTGTACTGGTATAGTGTCTTTGGAGCAAATATGTATTTTAAAATTAACTATAATCGTTCTGAACATAGTAGGCCGAAAAAGTGATATTTAAAAAAAATATGACAGAAAAACTGATTTTTGGCTTTTGTTTTTTTAAATGGCTTATATCTCCAAATATAGAAGAGATAAACAAAAACGATGTTCAAGAAAGTTTTCTAATTTTTTATAATTCACAACTTTGTACAATATTTAGTTTCTCTATCTATTGAAATAAAAAAGTTAGAGACCAAATAACGTTGCTGGTAGAATTTGGCGTTTAGGACACTTTTGCAACCAACGCGAATAAAGCTCACAAGAAAATGTTTAGAAGACGTCAATACGCTATCTCTAATATTTTTCGAGTTATTAATTTATTCCACCTAATTTTGCTTCCTGGACCACTGTGGGATGGTGGTTATCTCGAAGAATTTGCTATGACGATTGGCACCTCCTTTGCCACGACCAGTCAATTGTTGCTTGTTAGGTTATAGAAAAGTGGACTAACCACCTTCCTACTGCTGCTATTGCTGGCCACGCCGTCCGAAGCGAAAATGAGCTGATCCCAGACAGCAGCGCTGCTTTATATCTTTTTAGGTTAAAGCAGAATGATGTGCAACCAAGTGGTATAAAAGCTACAAAGACTCCTCCCATTATGAGTAGTTTGCTATCAAGTAGCGACACTGGCTATTTTCTTTTTGCGTACACGGCGAATGAGAACGACCCAAATTTGAGTTTAGTTCACTCATAATCGCCAAAAGTGTAGGAACTCAGCGATGAGTAAATTTGTCTCATGGTTTCCTGTGGAAAACCTAAAAAATCTGCCAGAAAATGAATAAATTGACGAAAATTTAATTCAGTCTCGGAGTAGTACCAATAGACTGAGTGAATCCAATTTTTACTTTTCTCAAATTCGGGAATTTTCCCATGGAAAATCCTGGAAAAACCTGGGAAAACATGAGGCAAATTTACTCATCGCTGAGTTTCTGTACTTTATTTCTTATTTCTGAGATAACTAAACTCAAATTTGGGTTGTTCTCATTCGCCGTGATAGATATCGGCGCCGGTGGTTAGCGTGATTACCTCTCACCCCAGCTGGCCTGGGTCCAATCTCAGTCGGCGCCACCAGCATGTTCTAAGGCATAACATCGCTGGGAGCTGCCTCCCTGGTGTCGGTAGCATTGGAGCTCAGTACGGAAAACAAATCTCGCGTCACTTTTCAATAGGTCCTATCTACATTGATCGATTGTCTTCATCGACACTCTCTTTCGTAAATATCTCGGCTTCACAAATTCTGGATCAACAATAGAAAAGGGACCATCAGCATTTGTGAACAAACCGTTCCAAAGCCCTTTACTCACAAAGCGAAGGCCACCCACACAAACCAACACCATCATCGGATAGGGGAAACTTCTACCTACACGATGATAGTATTGGTTTGTATGAGCGGCCTTCGATTTGTGAGGAATGGGCTTTGGAACGGTTTGTTTACTAATGCTGATGGGCCCTTTTCTGTTGTTGATCCAAAAATTTTTCCTGCCGTCTTCGTCGAATTAGATGCTCGATTGTTGCTTTTTCCATCTTTTTTTTTTTTTTTTTTTTTTTTATTATTATAGTCACTTTAACGCTCTTGGGTCATTCAAGACTTGTCCGGGGGTGAGATTTGAACTCGTGACTTTGGCGTGAGAGGTATGGATGCTAACCACTACGCCGGGGTCGCCCCGCTTCTTCCATCGAAAATATCCGGCCGTGGCGATTCAAAGTTGATCAAGGTTGATCAAAATAATTTGTACCCCTGCTTCCAGTTTGATTACATGAGCATTTTGTGTGATCGTTGGTTCTGAATATAGACAAACAGGCAGATGAATTCTATTCCTACTCTTTACTGTAATAAGCTTGGTGGCCCTGAAAAGAGCCGTTTTGTTTCCAAAGTTGGTAATGATTTAACCTACGAAACCAAACAGAGTGCATCTCTGTCACTTCAAAAACGTAGATGACATCCATGGCCACTTACACTTGGCGTGTTTAGTGTAGGTGACAGCATCACGGATCTCATTTTTCAAGAACACCTTCAGCACGCCTCGTAAATCAAACCGGAGATACGACAGACACCGCCACGGCGAGCCAGACAACGCATGGTGGTTATCTTGAAGAAATAAGTTTGGTTCTGAATATGGCGATGAGTGTGCAAATATTACGCAATTACATCCTCCCTATTCGCACGCACCCGAGGATCGGAGGCGAATGCCACTTCGACTTGTTTCGTCTACTTACTACTCTCTGACGACTGTGCTGGGGAAGCAGCATATGCATATAGGTAATTGGTGGATTTGTTAGTTAATTCGACGCGTTTGGGCAATGCTGGACATGTACCAGTTTTTCAATAGTTTCTTGTTGAAAATCAACATCCGGAAGCATTGTTATCGATGCGTAGCCATATTTCTGATTGATTGGTGATAAAATTATTGAAATTGGACCAGGGGCAGCTGAGTTATTAACGTTCAAAATCTTTCTTAATTTGTTACATGTTACATTTTCGGTTTTCACAAAGTGTACCCCCATATAGAAATCAAAGACGTAGTCCTACGTCAAAAGTAATTTCCTGGATTCGAACCCGTGTATTCGGCATGTGATCTACGAACGCTAACCACTGCGCCACAAATGCGTTGGAATATCATGCGGACAAACACCAATTTAAAATTCATCAAGGTGTTGTGTTTCGTATTCAAGTCAGTCAGCTGGCACTGAAAACTCCAACAGTAGGCGGGACAACAGCTCATTTTATTATTTCTCAGATGACGCAGCGGTTCGCGGTTCTACTACTAATGCTGATAAATCAATACACATTAATACCTGCCTTAAGAAATAACTTTCATAAAAGTGCGAACATAGAATTGGTGTACAGAACAAAAACCTTTTTTAATTTATTTTCTAAAAGTTCCGTTCAAGTTCCGCCAGAAGCTGCTTAGAATGCTCTTCAATTATGATATCGGAACTTTCAAGTTCTTATAACGACTTAAAAATGAGGCTGCTTAGAATTCCATAGACCACCACCAACCAAGCTGCTTAAGCCACAAATAGCCTTTTATCAGAACTTTTGGTTACTTCGGTTAGGGCTATGTGTGGGCGGGGGCCAGCTCTGGTGTGGCGAAAGCTGCATTCAGGGAGGTTGCTGCCTCATACGAGGGAAGGCCTATGCTATTTACGGATGGTTCTTTGATCGATGAGAAAGTTGGTTATTGAGAGTCTGGGGAGCATGCTTGGCATGCACAGTTGTACACACCAACTGCTCATTTGCTAATAACTTTTCACTCAGTTGTTGAAATTTTGTTTTCTTCAAGGTAATTGATAGATTAGGATCATAGTTAACTGTAGACATGCAAAGAGTAGGTCAATCTTATCATTTGAATCAACACTAATCAATTTAACACTTAAATTCCGAGATGTGTAGTGAGCATTTCTCACCTCATTTTTACAACGCAAAAACAAATACAGTTTACTACTAGCATTAAAATCTACTTTTTTTTACATATCTATAACAAGCTTACACTCTATTCTATCTACTGCTTCAAAAAGAACTATGTTCCGTCAACTGTGTGCAAAGTTATTAGCAATTGAGCAGTTCGTGACCAAAACTGTGTATGCCAAGCATGCTGGGGAGGCCATAAGCCACTGTGGTCGGTTATCCGGTCTCTGTGGTATCTTCACAGCTGAGGCCTATGCTCTCCTGCAAGCTTGTAGGCTAGCAACCGGGTATCAGGCCGTTGTATTCTCTGACTCAGCGAGTTGTCTTTCTGCCCCTGAGCATGGGCAGGTTGGACTCCCGTGGCTGTTTGAGGTGCAGCGGTACGCTAACATAACCTTTGTGTGAGTACCTGGACACGCAGGTATACCAGGGAATGAGGCTGCTGATAGACTACACAGAAAAAAAAAATCTGAATTTTAACTATCGAGTAAAATATCCCATCGTTTAATTTTGAGCTATACTTGGCATAAACAGCGAAATCGTTTACAAGCTTGTATACAATATTGCTAATTTATGTGATATTGCGTTTAAATTTACAAGAAATATCGCGTAAATTTAGGCCAAATCTAGCGTTAATTTTATGTGCGCTATTTCTCGCAGAAATTTACATGAATTTTTCGAACGGTGTAGCTAACCAGAGTCGTCTTGCTCAGCTAGAGGTCACTTTGGTGCCCTATAGTGAAGCAGACCTCACGATTCGCATGGAATGTATCTTGGCATAACAACCGTGATGAGTTCCTGAGTAGAATCAAGAACACTACACAAGAGTGAAAAGATGTACCCAATTCTCGAGATAAGAAAGTTCTGACTCGGCTGAGGATTGGTCATACAAGAAGGAGGACTTCGTCTTCGCAAATTGGGTGATGGTCGGCCGGAGGTGATGGTAAAAATTCCTCATGAGCTTCTTAGAACGCAGTCTGCACTCATGATCGATCCCGACGAAATCATCAAGACACTAGGAATTTGCTGGGAACCGGAAGCGAATGTATTTCGTTTCAACGTATCCGTCGCCTTGAAGTCGCAAACTGTAACAATACGTAGTATGTTGTCTGAAATCGCTCTGCTGTACGATCCCCTAGGTATCGTATCCCCCGTCATCGTCCAGGCACCACATCGAACCTAGAACCTGCCGAAATCCACACGTTTGCTGATGCATCAGAGGCAGTTTATGGAGCCCGCGTGTACGTGCAATCCGAAGCTATGGACAGCATCATCAAGGTGAGCCTGCTAGCATCGAAATCAAAAGTAGCCCCGCTGGAGAGACTCAGCATCCCGCGTCTATGCGCCACACTGGTTGGTTCCCATTTATGTGAGAAAAACATTATAGCGACCAATGCCCCAACATTATCCACTTACATTTGGAGCGACTCAACGGTAGTTTTTCAGTGGATGAAATCGTCTCCTCGAACGTGGAAGATGTTCGTCGCAAACCGTATCTCAGAGATACAATCAACCGCTCACGGTTTGGAATGGTTGCACGTTTCCGGAGATCAAAAATCCGATGATCTTGTATGCCGAGGAGTTTCTGTGAACGAACTGGTGGACATCGATAAATGAAAGCAGGGTGCCTTGAATTCATTTTGGCTAAAAAATGTTTTATAAAATTATGGAATAATATGATATTGGTCTATCCAAACGTACGAAGAAAGCCATCTTCCAGCGGACGAGTTGGATCACAAGAAACCCACGATGCTTGCCGTTCTAACGCCCGCACCTGATACGTTGTTCCTGCGATACTCGAAGTAAACACGGTTGTAAAACCTAGTTGGATTTATTCAGCGATTTGTTCGGAATGCTCGTTCTAATCCCGAGGAGCGATCACTTGAAAGGGTATTGGACGCTGAGGAGTTAGATGCTGCTAGGTTAGTGCTGGCTAAATGGGTGCAACGAGAAGTATTTCCCGAGGACCTGAAGCTACTACGAAAAGTAATGTCTGTTTCCAGCCAATCGAAGCTACGGCTACTCAACCCATTCCAGGAAGCGAACGGCATTTTTTGTGTCGGTGGCAGGTTAAAGATGTCGACAACACCCAATCGTTCATCCTGGTTTCCACACTTTTACGAAACTCCTTATCAAATACCATCACGAAAAGCTAATTCACGGAGGGAGTGCCACGACACTCGCCATCGTGAGGGATCAATTCTGGCCTCTCAGTGGTCTCAGAGCAGTAGTTAGCGTCATCAGCAAGTGCTTCAGATGTCGTAGAGCAACTCATTAGACAACTATCCACTGCTCGTGTTACCGCATGCGAAGCCTTCCCCTACAACGGGGTTACTGTGGACCAATCTACTTGAAGCCAGTACAACGCAAAGGACCGTCCATAAAAACCGACATCTGTGTCTTTGTCTGTCTGAGCACGAAGGCAATTCATCTGGAGCTGTTGAGTGAGCTGTCTACCACCGCATTCCTGATAGCTTTGAATCGTTTCATCTGGAGGAGGAATAAGGCGAAGCACATCTATTCCGATAATGGAACCAACTTTGTCGGTGCGAAAAATATTCTCAATCAACTCTACACTGTGCTCCAAACTGGTAACGTTCATGACCACATCAAGAAACAACTGGCTCAACACGGAATACAGCACTTGATTCCCCCTCGTGTGCCAATTTTTTGGGGCCTTTTGGAGGCCGCTGTCAAAGTGTCCAAAAAGCAATTTGTGAGGCAGCTCGAGGACTCTCTACAGTCCTACGAAGAAATCCACAATGTACTCGTTTCGATAGAAGGCAGTATGAAATCTCGTCCGCTCATGCCGTTGTCGGACGATTCAAATGATTGCAGTGCGTTGACCCCATCACACTTTATCGTTCGGAATATGATTCGCCCTTTTCCTGCACCAGACGTTTGAAACGTGCCTCTGAACCGCCGGGCAGTATCAACATTTTCAAGCGTACTCCCAAAGGTTCTGGCACCAATTGCGGACCGAATACTTGAAGGAGCCAAGCAGTTCAAGATTGACGTTGGAAGCGTTGTAATCCTGAAGGACGATTCTCTACCACCAGCAAGATGGCCTCTAGTACGTATCGTCAAGACCCATCCAGGACCAGATGGAGTGACTTGTGTGGTAACTTTGAAGATATCCGGAGGAGAATGCAAAAGATCTAAGTCGAAGATTTGTGCTTTGTCATGCACTGAAGATGACTTAACAGATTGAAATTGATTAGTTAGTTTATCTGGACCCTACCTATCGACTCATCAACTCATGAACCGAGGACCAACGGCTTTACTTCCTTTCGTGATCAGAGATGTTATGATGCCTCAGAACATCTCGGCGGTGCCGACTGGGATTGAACCCAGGCCGGCTGGGTTGAGAGGTAATCACACTTACCACTACACCACCGGCACCGCTAAATCTCAAAGGTGGCCGGTATGTTAAGTTTCAAAATCGAATTCTCCCTGTAAAATGTTAGTCCTCTGAAATATTTCATGCCACCCATCTTTGTCCCAGCATAAAACGGCTGCGCAGACAGTTATGTTGTTGTTTACCTCCCGCTGCAATTCAGTTGTCTTATCACCGTAGATTTTCTATTTTAGTTTTTTTTTATAGCCGTTAAAGTGTTTTCCGGTTTGCACATTTGAGACAGTTGAAATTGTAATCAAATCGCGGTAAAATGAAGAGATTGCGAAACCCCTTCCCGAAGGTAAACAGCCCGATCCATCAACGCATCTTCTTTCATTCCGTTCCAAAAACATCATCAACACATTATCAGTGGTGGCAATAATCAATTGTGATGATGTCGGCTTTCTCACAAATGAGCGGGATGAGAATGAAAATTATTTTTAAATCTTCAGCAGTTACGCGTAGGAAACATTTTTGGAGCAACCTTGTGTAATACATTGATAATTTTATGGAAAAATTGCAATGATGAATGTTGGCCTAAGCCTAACAATTTTAATTTGTTACGTAATCGAAACGCATTTTACTCATGGCTGAGTGACATGAATGTTATAGCAAACTCTGTTTTTGACCCATGAGCTTGTCTGAATCACAGTCACAACAATATGCTCAAAGTTCGAGACCAGTTAACAGGTTTAAATACAGAGCAGATTGCAAATGATCAATAAACGAAAACGATAGCCAGAGGCTCTTTCAATCAGTAGAAATACGCTTACCGCAACACAACCAGCCATTAGTGGCTCCTTCAACAACTCTCTACTGATTCAGATAGTGCCAGTTCAAAAAAAAAAACATGCTTCCAGCTACAATTACTATCTACCGTGCACAAGGTAGCAAAATAATAAAAAAAAAATGGTTTCTTTTAGTATCTATTTGATATTTAAAATTTGAGTTGCAAATATAAAAATTAATGCATCTATCGTACCGTTCAAGGTTAGCGTTGTGAACGAAAATGTTTTATTGTTGCTATCCAACGCACAGTGGGACGAAATCAAAATTAGTGGGACATGGCTATTTGCGATCCCATTGATTCAAAATAAAAGCAATTCAAATATGACACACTACTAGGTAGCTTAATTTTACCCCTGGAAAAGCGCAAAGCTGTATTTTATGCATAATGCATTTCTGATAATGTTTATAATTATTAATATGAATGGCAATGTTTCATATCATGCGTGTTAGAGAATATGTTTAATCATTGTAAATGTTTACCGATAATAATGTTTTCAGTGACGTCGCCCTAACCTCAATCTACCTGTTCAACAACTCTCAAAACGTAAACAAACAAAACAATATTGGTTCCAATGGATACAAATCAGTGAAACAAGAAGACCCTATACCTTTTGAAACTGATTTGAACAAAAACATGATCCTAAATGACGTTTTCAAATTTGTTGAACAGGTAAAAAGTAAGGTTACGCGACGCCACTGAATGTTTTACTGGAATGGCAGAACAACGGTAAAAAGGCGTGTTTATAGCATGACCGCAGAGAAAAAAAGAAAAACATACACACTTAGAAATAACCAATTTTACATGTGACGTAATCCATCTTGGACATTAAAGATGAGACGTAAACAAACATGTCATGTAATATAAAGTGCTCCAATACTGAAAAGTTCGTGACTTAACTTTATGTCAAATTTAATGCTCCTATATGTCACTCTGAGAGCACCAAAATTTAAATGATTTTTTCTAAGTGTGTATACCCGAGTAGACTCGGCCATGAATTTTAGTTCACTAATACATTATATTATGGCTAATCAAAACATGCTTATTTTGTCTGCCAGAAACTGCCATCTTCAGAGAAATTGTAATTGCAGAGTTGCTAATTATTTTCCTTAAAACCGCTTTACAAAGCAAATAAAGCGATATACATAATTTCTGTCTTTCGAAAAGTTATACATTTTGATGATATTGAAATGTTTGTAGAACATTTCAAATCGATTAGTTAAGATTTATGATACAAAAATTGGTGGGGTTGTGTACAAGACACCGAAGGGTAGACGTAGACTACGTTAAGCGGTGTAGTGAAATTCTAGTGCATTTTTTTTTCTAGATATTGATTTAAAATACAGTAGAAGTAACCTATGATTTCGGTCCTATGTACATATTTTGGACTTCCTACTTAGTAAAACTTGGTTAATTTCAGGACCTAATGGAAATGCGAGTACATATTCTATTTCATTTGGTTCCTAAACTACAATCAGATATGAGTAAGGCTTTCTTCAAGCGATTCTTTGAAGCGTCCAACAATGACCGTCATGATGGCTGGTATTCCCTATCAGTTCAAGATTTCTAGGACACAAATCTTGGACGGTTGTGACATCACTCATGAAATTGAAACTCCTTGTGTACTGGACTGCAACAAACGTGAAGATCCAGTTTCTTTGTTATAAGTTTTGTGAGAGCTGATATCTGAACTCTTGAAATTTTTCTATGGTAATGAGATTGATCCTCAGCGATTCAACTTCATGGGTTCACTCAGGCGAACATTTTTCCCAACCGTAATGGACGTTTGTTAGATCTTGTTCTGGCAAATGACTCAGCATTACCAGACACTTCTGTTTCTCTACCGGTCGAGCCACTGATCGATCTAGATGCCGACCATCCCGCTCTCGTCGTGTCACTAAGTTTATCCACTCCAATTGAATATATACCGTTTTCCGAGTGCTGCTTTCTGGACTTTCGCCGGGCCGATTACACTGCATTGAACAATGCGCTTGCGGAAATAGATTGGCACTGTATCGAAACGGCCGCTAGTGTCAATGATGCTGTGGATTGTTTCAGCTCTGCGCTGGAAGAAGTTATTTTCCGCACTGTCCCAGCAAGACGTCCCCCGCAGAAGCCTCCATGGTCGAACCCACGCCTACGTAAACTAAAACGTCAGCGCTCCGCCGCACTCCGAAGGTACTGCAGCTCTCGCTTACCGTTCTACAAGCAACAGTTTAAATTCGCAAGTCGTCGGTATCGAAACTACAGCCACTTCCTCTATAATCGGCACGTGAGACGCACGGAAGCGAACCTTCGGTCGAACCCGAAAGGTTTTTGGTCGTTTGTAAATTCAAAACGGAAAGAATCCGGGCTGCCTTGTTCCATGTTCCTCGGAGATGATACGGCCTGCAGCGAAAGTGAAAAATGCAGCTTGTTTGCTCGTCAATTCAAACAAGTCTTCCACGATTTTTCCGCTTCACCGACACAGGTGTTGGTCTCAACCTCCGGGATGCCACGTGATGTTTTTAGTTTTGACATACCTCACATCACTGAAGACATGGTGATAGCCGCAACACGCAAAATGAAGAACTCATTCGCCGCTGGTCCTGACGGAATTCCCTCGTCAGTTTTAAAACGATGTGCAGTCAACCTCTGCCTTCCACTTGCGCGACTTTTTAATTTCTCGGCACAGCAAAGTGAATTCCCCTCCCGCTGGAAGCTTTCCTATCTGCTTCCAATTCACAAAAAAGGAGACAAACGGAATGTCGCTAATTATCGTGGGATTTCCTCCATGTGCGCCTGCTCTAAACTTTTCGAGATTATTGTAAATGATGCTCTGTTTATGTGCTGTAAAAATTATATCGATACGGACCAACATGGTTTTTACCCCAAGCGATCGGTTTCCACGAACCTGGTGCAGTTTACCTCTGACTGTCTGCGAAGCTTGGATGCTGGATGGCAAGTTGATGCTGCATACATGGACTTAAAAGCCGCTTTTGACAGGGTGGATCATGAAATCCTGCTTGCTAAGTTGGAGATACTAGGTGTCTCGTCTACGGCTGTGAAATGGTTCAGATCGTACTTAGTGAATCGCTCTGTACGAGTCAAGATTGGCGCGACAGATTCAAATGTTTTCTCCAACAACTCGGGAGTCCCGCAAGGCAGCAACCTGGGACCTCTGCTGTTTTCGATCTTTTTAAACGACATCGCTCTGTTGTTACCATCTGGATGTCGTCTTTTCTACGCAGATGACGCCAAAATCTACAAAATTATCAAAAGCCTCTCGGACTGTTGGGATCACCAGCATATGCTATGTATTTTCGCTGACTGGTGCACGAGAAATTTGATGGGCCTGAGCATCGAAAAATGCAACGTCATCTCCTATCACCGTAAAAACGAACCAATTATGTTTGACTATGTGCTCTTTGGACGTTGCATTGCCCGTGTAGAACAAATAAAGGATCTCGGTGTTACTCTGGACTGCGGACTCACCTTCAAAATCCATTATAACGACATCATTTCCCGAGCCAATCGCCAACTGGGTTTTATTTTCAAAATTGCCGATGAGTTCCGGGACCCGTTATGCCTCAGATCACTTTACTGCTCACTTGTGCGGTCTATATTAGAATCAAGTGCAGTTGTATGGTGCCCTTTCCAAGCCACTTGGATCGTTAGAATCGAATCTGTTCAACGAAAGTTTGTGAGATATGCTCTTCGTTTCTTGAACTGGCGTGACTCATCGAACCTGCCACCGTACGAGGAGCGTTGCCGTCTTCTGGGCATCGAACCGCTAGTGGTGCGACGGACGGTCGCTCAAGCTATGTTTGCTGGAAAGCTTCTCATGGGTGACATCGACTGTCCAACGTTGCTGGCCCAGCTAAATATGTATGCTCCTGAGAGACCTCTTCGTCAACGCGAATTTCTGTTTTTGGAGCCACGAGGCAGAAATTATACGCAGAATGAGCCAATTCGTGCAATCAGCCGACAATTTAACTACTTTTATTGCGAATTTGACTTTAACGTATCAGCAAATGTGTTTCGTCACCGGTTACTTGACCGTTTTCGTTTCGTTGACCATAACTATTTAGATTAAGTTTTATTCATTAAGACATTAATTGTCAGTTGAATTATTAAATAAACAAATAAACAAATAAAACACTAAACATAAATGCACACACAAAAACGGAGTGCACAATTTTGCATCAATGTTATGCAGCATTTCATAGTTGATCGAGATGATATCAATTAGCCATGAATCCTTCCAATAAGTTCTCGGTACATCTGGAAAATTTTCACTTAGATTTGACACTTCGAAAATAAATTAACATGTTCGAAAATCCCTCTGTTGTACATCGGCCGATATTCGAGAAAGCGTCTGTCAAATTGATTCCTTGTCTGTCAGAAATAAGTCTGCTAGATAGGCAGGTTTATTTGAAAATTTTCCATCTGTCAAATTTAAGTAAACATTCACCAAATGGAACACAGCCTTAATAACTTGAGCACAGGATCGTTTCTTGTTGTGTTTGTCGTATTAGATGCTAGATAAAAACTTATTTTATCGATATGTGTGCTGAAAATACCTGGGCCGAGTGGATTCAAAGAGAAAGTCGACGAAGAGAATCTTGTCAGTGTTACTTAGGACCTAATGCAATGTTCAGCTTGAATTGTTTTGCTTAGCTGTAAACAGAAAATCGATGAAGAGAATCGGACATTACAAGTAGGCCCTTTTGAACGCTCACTGTCACCTAGCACTGAAAAAACTCGACGGTACCTCTATTTATGCTAAGAGTTAAGCATTGCAAGTCCCTCCTACTTGAAGAATTAGGCAAAAAAAAAACTGGGGTTGTATAATCCGTTCTATAGCATAATTTTCCAAGTATGAGGGACTTTCATAGCTAATCTAAAAGCATAAATAGAGGTACAGTCTGATAATTTATCACATTTCAAGACCAACAATTGAAATGGCCTTAACTCCATTTTGTAAACAAACCTTGTAAGGCCATTTTCTTTAGTGGAAATGACACTGATAAAGACTGCAGATTGTAATCGAAATACGTATCTGTCATGGATACCAAAATTAATTAAGTGGAATTAAATGGAAGATAACCTTTTTGCTGTTTTATGGTTAGAATTGTATATGAACTGTTACTTTTTTTTAAAAAATAATGAGAATCAAAGAATCTAGGAAATTTGATGGGATGTTTTTTTGAACTAATAGTTGATGTAGTCCTTACTTTTTGATGCAGTACCAGAATTTAAAGATTTTATTAGTTCTTAATAATTCTTATATTACTCTGAGGTTGATCAGATTTACAATTTAATTCTTGACATCATACAACACACAACACCCAGCAGACCAGTAGGCAATTTTATTTTGAAGCAAAATTCACCGGGCTGAAGTGGGAATCAAAGCCTAATATCGTGGAACTCACACACAGTATACCTAAGCTACGGGTAACTCCACTATTCGCGTAACCTTTATGCCAAAGAATAATTATATTATATTACTAAAATGAAAGTCTGATAGCTTCATTTTTGAAGTCTCAGGATCTTGCAATGATTCTCAATCCCGGATTTTATATTTTTCCTGCGTCCCAGATCATGATTTTTTTGTAAGTCTGAATTTACTTGGAACTCTTCACAGGATATCTTCGCCTTTTTTGTAGCAATTTGAATCATTCTAGAATTCCATCGTATTTCTTTTCTATATTCCCCTTAAATAATCTTGAAAACATCTAAACTTTTCCAGCAACATTCTAAGAGTTCTAAGCATTACCTCTTGTAATATCTTATAAATTACTCTTCAACTTCACAACTCCCTCAAACTGGTAATAATTCCCAAGAATTGGCTCAATTTTGGGTTCATTTTCTCTATGAAATTCTTTAAATATTTTTAACAATTTCCTTGGTACACTTTTCAGAATGACCGTCACACTCTTCTCAGACTTATCCGATAATTCCCTTTGAACTGCTTTGTAGGTAAGGTCAGAATTGTTTTGAAATCCTTTTCAGTATTATCTAAATACTCAAGTACTTTGCCAACATGTTTTTGAAAGTCTCCCAGAAATTGCGCTTAAAATTTTATTAAAATAAATCTCCACAAAAACATGGGTCAGAATTCCATTGAAATTATTCTCACGATTCGTATCAGCATACTCCTTAAGTTTCATCATAGGAATTTTCTATGATTTCTCTACCGGATTCTTCCAATTGACACTGTCTTCAACCAGAGGTCGCACAGACTGAATATTCAACACACGACACCCATTAGACCAGCAGGGAAATTTTCAGGTTACCAAAATTTGCACCGGCTGGAGCGGGAATCAAACCCTCACTTCATGGCACTCACAATACGCTTGAATGATGGGTGACGCCGCACGACCCTGAAGCCCACAAAGATGGATGTAACTCTACACAGAATTTGCTTGAAATTCTTCTTTGATTTCACAAAGAATTCGCCTCACACTTTACTGTGAACTATTTTCAGAATTCAGAATTACCATTACATTATCAACGTTGATGGCCTTTTATAATTAAAGTTGCAAGTTTGGCTTTTAATTTTTTTATTAAAGGATATGGGAAAATTTTCCCAACCTGTTAGCGGTGTTAGTATGAGGGGCGAGCTATTAGTTATGCCAAATCGACGATAAAATGCGTTGTTTACAAAAGCTGATACGTTCCTTAGAAAAGTAATCGAGAAATACTTCTTGAGCTGTGTACCAATTGCCGAGCTACATTTAACTCGTGGTTAAACGTGACATTTCGTAAGTTATTATCAATGTTCGAAAATGACGGAAATTGATCAGTTTTCAAACAGAACTCAGCCACGGTTACCAAAATTTAACTTCTAGTCGGTCGACTAGACTATCGAATAACCCACGCTCGTATAGCAGGGTTATTCGATAACTTATCTGTCACTTTTAAACACGAGTTAAATTCAACTCACTTCAAAGGCTGATATGTCCTTCCGAAAAGTAATCGAGATTTCTAGAGTAACATTTGAAATGGGCCTATGTCCAAAACGTAAACAAACCATATTTAAGAAAATTCAAGTATTTTAGGCATTTATGTTGTTCATAATAACAAACGTAACTGTATCTCAGTATACATCCTCCGAAATATGCGAAAAGCTTTCAAAAATGTATGAAAATCGATAACAATTTAATTTCAGAAAATTAATAAGCCTTTTTGTGCATCTTTCAATGGATAGGCTCTTTTTGTTAAGCCGTTGTTCTTGTCATCACGAATGGTACGCCCTTTGTTAAGCCTTTTCGCAACGACAAATAAATTCAAAACAAATCATCGGCCCTGCCTCAACCAGTAGGGCCTAGCTTTGGTTTGAAAATTTTCAATCATCGGCCCTTCTGCGTCACTAGGCTTATCAATGAAATGACATAAATGAATGATTGGCCGTTTCAGCGTGCGGGCCTATTAATGAATCGAAAAATTTCGTTGATCGGCCGTTTCGAAAATCGAGTTATTTTTAATGATTTCTTTTGATTATGCGGAATTTTCCTACACGATTAGTGGCTATCAAGCGGCACTAAAGAATGGTATCAAAACCCGATTTGTTTACGTTTTAGACATAGGCCCATTTCAAATGTTACTCAAGATTTGTAGTTATCATTCAGGCAAGGAGCGCTTGCGCCATCGAGGCCACGCCGCTACCAGCAGCCAATGATCTCAACGGGAACGACGCGCAAAGTTCGAGGTGCAAAACTCGAACTCTGCGCGTTTGACAGGAACCGCCTTCCTAGTTCCTACTGCTGCTGCTACCTGCTTACCCGGCGTCTGAAGCGAAAATGAGTTGAGACAGTAGTAATAAAATTATGTTTATTTCTGTTAATTATGGTAGTACATTGATTTATCATTTTAATTGATTAGACTACTTGGCTCTTAATCTTTGTTTAATTTGATATTCTAATTTAATATTTGCGTTTTTCAACTAGTTTACAGAATATCCCTTTGGGGATGTGTTTTATTTGAATTGAAAAAAGTGATAACCTACCTAACTACGAGTATAACTTAACCTAACGTGCTAGATCACGTGAAATCTGATTATTTGATCTCAGACAGGTGTCTCTGACCCTTTCCAGGATGAATACTCTCCGTTCTTCTAATGTCTGAATTCCAGCCAGGAGGTGGATCTCAGAATTTCTAGTCCGTGGGGGACTGTTTAGGACCATCCTAAGGATCTTGTTTTGGATCCTTTGGAGTTTAAGGTGATGGCATTTTGATGATTTGTTTGTAGACAGCAAGCTTATTTTTCAGGGACAGGGTTGACTTTCTGTTGATAAGTGGATACAACGATCTTATCAAGATGGTGCACTTGGTGTTAGTTTTGTCAACGTGCTCCCTGAAAAGAAGCATGCTGTCTAGTGTTAGCCCGAGGTACACGATCTCTTTGGACCATTCCACCACTGTGCCGTTCAGGCAGATCTTGTTATTCTCCGACGGATCAATTCTGGGAGATTTAGAGTGTGGATACGGATCTTTGCCGTGTTGCCGTGTTGATACGGATCTTTCAGCTGTTGAAATATTCAGACAGGACGTCCAGGCCTCTCTGAAGTTTGATAGTCGGAGCTCCGATGACCCTACCTTTTTTTTTATACAGGGGGGAATCTGCTCCCAGACACCTGAGAAGATAACTCAGGGTGTGGGGATGGAAGAAGTAGCTCTCCCGACCCACTAAACCTTACCCTGTGCTCTAGGCCCTTGCCCTCCCCGGAACCGCCCGAAAGCATTACGTCATGGGAGGGGGCCGGTTGCGCTATGGCGCATCACTAGGTGTTATGACGACGTGACACTCGCTACTGCACAGTGAGCAGCTGTGCAGGGCCTTCCTCTTGTTGTTCGCTGTTCGTTGTTCGCCTGAGTTCTAGAGCAGACGTGATAGCCAGCCAACTGTCCAGGACCCATACAGGACAGATGTGACCGCTTACCAGCTGCGTGTGCTAAGCACTCTAAGAACCCGGCATCACTCCTGCCTTTGCACAACGAGGGTTTGTGCAGGGCTTCTCAACCTCCTCTTGTTGTTCACTGTTCGTTGTTCGCCTCGGTTCTAGAGCAGACGTGATAGCCAGCCAACTGTCCAACAGGGTAGCTTAGGACAGATGTGACCGCTTACCAACTGCGTGTGCTAAGCACTCTAAGAACCCGGCGTCACTCCTGCCTTTGCACAACGAGGGTTTGTGCAGGGCTTCTCAACCACCTGGGACGAGCTGGATGGGGTTCCAGCGTCCCTACTCTGCGGTAGTTCGTTTAGCCGCAATATCTCTCCCTTGGGTTCGATAATTAACGTTTCCAGGGCACACCACGAGGAGGCGAACTACTTCATGACCCTACCCTTGTAGACGATGGATGTGTCATCTGCGAACAGAGACAACGACCCACCATCAGGGAGAGCCGGCATATCGTAGGTAAACAGGTTGAATAGGATGGGGCCAAGGATCCTTCCTTGTGGAACCCCGGCACCGATGTTGAAAGCATCCGATGTGATGCCATTCAGAGAGACTCGGAACGTCCTGTCTGATAGATAGTTGTTTATGATCTTCACTAGGAAGATTGGAAGACCGTACTGGTGCAATTTAAATACCAGGCCATCATGCCAGACATTGTCGAACGCTTTTTCAACGTCCAACAACGCCATGGCAGATGTTTTCGAAACAGACTTGTTTCGTCTGAGAATGTTTGTTACTCGAGTCAGCTGGTGGACGGTCGAACGACCTTTCCGAAAACCAAACTGTTCCTCGAGTAACAAGTTGTTTTCATCGGCAGATGTTAGGAGCCGGTGGTACAGTGCTCTTTCGAACAGTTTTGATAACCCTGAGAGAAGGCTGATTGGTCGATAACTTGAAGGAGAGGACGGATCCTTCCCAGGTATCCGGATGGGTATGACTTTAGCTGACTTCCAACACGAGGGGAAGTAGCCAAGTCTGAGGCACTGATTAAAAATCAGTGCCAGATGGTTGTAGAATCTGGAACTCAAGTGTTTGAGTTCCAGATTCAGGATGTTGTCGAAACCTGGGGCCTTCATGTTTTTAGATGATTTGATATAGGCCAACAGTTCGTCAGCCGTAATCTCGGATTCCTCTGGAAAAATGTTAGGAATCTGAAGAAGATTGGTGAGGGCTGACGATGTTTTGTCCGAGATTATGGGAGCTGACCTATCGCGGCAGCCTTCTCTTCAGGAGTTATCAGATGAACCACTGGGTCGCCGGGACGATCCAGTGGGGTCAGTGGGGGAATGGGCCTAGGCTTGTTTTTAAGAATTTTTGTAAGTTTCCAGAAGGGCTTAGCACAATCTGGGAGAGAGCGGATCTTACTAGCAAAATCGTTATTTCTGAGATCCACCATCCTGGCCTGAATGATCTTTGTTAATCGATTACAATTGGTCATCAAATTAGGCAGGCCAGTACGCTGCTACTGCTTACGAATGGTGTTACGGAGTCTAATGAGATCTTTGGTAGGGCTGTCAAGGTTCAGAGTGTTACTCACCTGTCTGGATACTGGCACGTGTTGTCCCCTGGCCCGGGAAACCGCCTCCTCGATGGTATGTAGACACTAGACTGATGCAAAATTTGACTTTTTCGCTCCACAGTGCTTACATGGTTTCAAATTGGGTCCTGATTAGCTTCCCAAAGTTACAACTCATTTGGTTAGAAACAGACTTCGCAAAAGCCATTTGAAGTTTACATGTATATTAATATGGGAAATCTCAACTTTTTGTTCATTGCCTTCTAGTCTTTTTCCATATTGAGCTGCGAAACAGTTTGATAGCCATTCTTATAGAAAATTTTCTCAGGTACAACTTTGCTGAAGATCGTTTCTATGTAAAACGAGGCTGTAAAAAGTTATTAATTATTTAAGACATTGGTAAACTTATGACATGATTAAGCAGCTGCTCTGTAGGCAACACTGTATTTTGCAGTGAGACATAGTAGCCGTGATTTTTGTGTCCTATTCAATGCCCCAGAAACACCAATGTTGCCTGCTGAGCAGTTGATTGAGCATGATCATAAGACATCAGCGCATTGAACCATTGATAACTTTCGATCCTTGCATTTAATCAAAAAGTGGTCTTCAGCAAAGTTGTAGCTGGAAAAATTTCCTACAAGTACATATGAAAGCTTTTGAAGCAGACCGATATGGTGAATTATTAGATAGACATGAACAAAAATCTTGGTTTTACCATAGTAATTCCCATACAAACTTTAAATGATTTGTGCCATCTCAGTTTCTCACCAAATGGGTTCAAATTTTGAGAGGTTAGTCAGGATCCGATTTGGAATCGTTGAAGTATTGTGGAGCGAAAATTTCAAATTTTGCATCACTCTAGTAGACACCGGTCAACATCTTACGACGTCCCCGGTTGGACATCGTAGTCGATGGTTGTGTCGACGCAGTGTTGATATTGCGCCCAGTTGACTCGATGGCAGTTGCGCCGGGAAGCTTCGAATCGGTTTACCGAGGATCCAACTTCGGCCACCACCGGGTAGTGGTCCGAGCTCAGCTCCTGGAATGCCACAGGTTGCGAGACGATGAGTTGAGGCACATTAGCAGCGCTGTTTTATAACTTTTCTGATTCAAGCAGCACGCTGTGCAACCAAATTGTACTTGATTATGAGGACTGGATTTGGGGAAAACGTTTATTTCATGAAAATAGTGATAACAATATCACTTTTTATTTGTCCATTTTTAAAACAGTTTTTTATGAAAAATTAAAATTTTTAATTTCATCTATAAATGACAAAGCTTATAGCGTTCAAAAAATTACATCTTTTCGTGACGTTCGCAATTTTAGATTTTCGATTTACCCCCAGTACCTTCCCGTAAGACGTAGTCTACGTCAACACTCAGCTAAACGCTTCAAATGATTCGAATTATGGTTATCACGCCAATTAATATTCAAATCACCATCCAATATATTTAATTTACTAGAATCAAGGAATGTCTCGAGCCACTTCTCCAAAACTTCAACAAAACGCTGATCACTAGAACTGGGAGAATGATACAAAACACCATAATTACCCATCTTCATGCCACGTACAACTGTAATGCCCAAGAACCAGTTGCCGTCAATAACATCGTTGGTACGAAGGTTGGATTGAACTGATTCTTTGACATAAATAGCAACACCGCCAATGTGTCTAGAATGTGATAAACAAGCAGCAACACTATATCCCGGTATACTATATTGATCACAAGTTTCAGTTTCTACAATATGAGTTTCAGCTAATCAAACTAAAAGAGGACGTTTTTCCTCAACAATCTGACGTAATGCTACGTAGTTTGTTGACAACCCCGCAATATTAAAATACAAGAAATCGAATTGATTCCCATTCCTGGAACTTGGCTTGGCTTATTGAAACGCAAGCTGCTTTTTTTCTGATCAAAAAGTCTTTTATAGAGCAAACATTCAGAGCTAAATGCGGCATGGTTGACGTCCAAGTTCATTTTACGTTCTTTATTCATTTTCAAACAAATAATACATTTCAATACAGTTGACGTACACTCCGACGTTTTGTGTTGTTGGCTGCACCTAGAGCATCTATCACAATTTTTGCAATCCATGCTCTTGTGCCCAAATTCTCCACATTTGAAGCATCTCAACACATTAATCGCGGGAACTATCGAGCACCGATCAAACCCTACATTTACTTGTTTTGCACATAACAAACATTTAAACGTATCGAAATCGACTTCAATTACAACGCTAAACTTGTTGTAAGTGAAGCGTGGATTTTCAAACATGTTCACTACTTTTACATCATTTATAGCGATGTCTTTATTGTGATTTTTTAAGTAGTCAATGAAGACATCGGAGAGTAGCATCCGCGGGTGGTCAATCATGCTCATGCTCATGCTCAATTGAATCTAATTTGTTTCGATGTCGGGAGCTCACGAAATCCAGCACCAATGCGAATAACGGATTCATACTCACGCTAGTAAGGACAGACTGCGGACTCAATGAAAACTACGTTAGGGTAGGCGGAACGTTTCTAGATTCAGCAAACTCATGTTTGAAAATAATGTTGAGATACATTTCTGTTCACTTGTGCAATCGATTCTGTTTATTAACTTGCTTTTATTATTCTGTTAACCTCCATTGTTAGCAAAACTGAAATTGAAAAGCGGTGGCGTTATATGCTGTACCAATAAATATTAAATTAGTTTATGGTTTTAAGGCAACATTAGTACGAAAACAATGAAGAGTCTATTGCAGTAGGGTAATAAATTGCAAGAAATTGTTCATACGGATGTAGTTTCGTTGAATTTGGATCGACCCACAGGTGATCATTGATGTGCCCTCTCCTTGACATGGTCATGGCACGGATAGTTAAAAATTGCAGTTGATTTGAAGGTTATTGCGTTTCAGCAACTTGGTACTTCAATCAACTTTAGTACGTTCATCATGGGGTATTTAATCGTCTTTCAAGTCCTTCAACGCCATTCTCGTTGATCATTTCAACACCAGAGAAATTTAATTCATATTAAGCACAACCCGCACTTAGTCTTTCTTAATCTAGCGCAGTTTAGCACCAAACGGAATGTAATTATTACTGATGGCTTCCAAACGTATTTACCTTTCCGTATGTACCGTAAGGTTTGATAAAGAGAAACCAATCGTTGAGATATTGTCAAAAGTCTATCACTGCTTCGTGACGCCAAACTCGGCCTAACGCATTGAAGCGCTAATGAATTCACTTCGGCCTACCGGATGAAGATAAAAATTGCTTCGGTCGGAGCGCTTCTTTTGTTTTTAAGAATAATGGGTGCAAACCTTTATATCACGCGTTCTCATTGACTTCGTTCCGTAGCTTTTTTGACGTTGTGAAAATGCATTAGAATCCCAGGCGTTAAATTTTTGTTTGCCAGTTTCACATGCGAGTTTATTCTCACAGGGAGGCTGAATGAATTAGAGAATGATTTTCCGAACACAGCTCTCGATGAAGTACCCTGTTAGTAAGTGAGCAACGTTGACGTCATTGATATCTGCGATTCAGCCCGGTTGGATGGAAGTGTCTACGCTTTTAAGGGGTTTGCTGGCTTACCTAAGGTGATGAAAATTTCTGGATCGGTTTTTCTCCGTACCTTGACGGTGTTATGAATGTGCAAGTTTCTAAAGATTGCAAAAAGTTGTGACGTAGGGTTAATGTCTCTAATGTTAACCTAAGTGTCCCTAATATTGAGCCCATAGGGTTTTTGATCTAATTTCCGTCCTACTAAGCACAACCCGCGCTTTGCCTATCTTTTTTGAATGGGTTTGATCAAAACACGGAATATGTCTGTCAATGATGACTTTAAAATTTATTCACCTTTCAATACGTACCGTTGGATTTGATAAAGAGTTACACACACTGAAAATAAAATTTCGTTCATACAACGACATTGCTCGTTTGTTCTACGAATTTATTCGTTGTTTTCTGCAACGAAATGGATTTGTACATTGTATGAAGCTAGTTTCGTTAGAACTGTCACACTCGCTATTGCTACACCCAACCAGTGGTCCAGTGTTGGTTGTGGAAACCGAAAAATGTGGAGTGTGTTAGTGAGGCTGGGTAAAAATAACTTCATCATTGAAAGGAATAAATATGACAAAAAATAACAATAGGCTTCAGACCAGACTCAACTCATGTACCTTGCGATCGTTAGATCTGTGCTTTATCCATCGCTCTATCTGTGCTATGAGAAATGGTAAAGCTAAAGACAAATAAGAAGCACTCATGGAGCGGTACTTCGATTTCTCTTGCTTTTTATGCTGCTTGCATGTATTTTTTTTCTCTAACATAAAACCACCGCGACGAGTAATTTGATTTATTGTGGTAGCTTGCATGTATTGGTCAAACCGACAATATTTCTAAAAAAAATATCCCATCTCCAACACACAACCAGCACTTTAGGAGACAATAAGCGAAGTTGTTGGTTTGATTGTACGAAGATGTATTTGTATATTATACGAATAAGGCGTAATATTGACATTGCGCCAGATGATAGGAAAAACGAATGTTTCGTACCATTTATGAAAGATGTGTTGTATGTACGATATTCATTTTTACGAAACGGTTTTCAGAGAAATAACGAAAATACGTTTTCAGTGCATTGTTGAGATATTGTTTAAAATCTAATACTGCTTCTTGATTCTTAATTTGTCCTACGAGTTTCAATTCCATCCTAACGCATTGAAACGCTATTAGATTTTCTTCGTCCTACGGATAAACGTAGAAAAAAGGGGATTTGCTAGGAGCAGTTCTTTTGTTTTGAGAACAACGAGCGTTGTACAATGCGCTCAAATAGGGTTTATGTTGTACCTAATGAACTAACGCATCAGAATAATCCTATTATTGATTTGTGCACGGTGAAATCGTTGATATTATTGATCTTTTCTGATCGATAGAACGGATATGGGCGATTACGACGAAGTAGCGCTCTACCCTATATACATTTCGCAGGAATGTATTGTATTGTCCAAATGGCGCATTGTTCTACGAAAAATTGAAAAACAGGAGATTTTTATCGATGGACCAAATTTTAAGATACAAACACCCAACCGGAGGATGGGTCACACCGTGCCAAGTGACAGAGAAAAGAACATAAGTGTTATTGACCTCTTCCAATTTATTTTGTTTATTTTGGACTAACTTTTATGAATCCAAATTTTTGTGCTGATCGAAGCACCCCTCAAGGAGCATTTTCTATTTTTCGTGATTTTCAAGAAAGCACTAGTCTCTTTTATTAATATTTTCGAAACAAATAAAGCTATGCATAACATTTTCGAGTGTTTTTATGTTGTTATGAGAAATTTGGACAAGGAATCTAAATATGGAACTATTGGTTTCTTACAGTGTTGCCAAATATTTTATAATTGCATTTCAAAACTAAAACCGCATATTTCTCAGAATGAGTATATTTAGATTTCCAATATGACAGCACTATCGAGTGTTGCTAACACGACCTCGGCTAGGAAGAGAAGGCCTTGGTCGGACCGGCCAACACAGCAAAACGCACCACAACTGTCAAATAAGTTCCACATGCAAATTTTATTCTATCTCCAGTACTACATTTCTTGACTAAGCAGTCCTGCGCTCCTATAGCTTATGCCCTACCGAGCTTCCTACAACTTTTCTTTATAATCTTCTTCATTTTCGTATTCGTACTCACGGTACTGCATCGTGTCCTCCCTACGCCTCCAGCTGCGCTGCCTGCAACTCAGTCACCGCACCACACGGTTGATTCAAGCGGCAGCCTGACATGGCTCCGATCCTCCTTTCCTCGTTGTTGTCTAGGAATGTCCGACTAGCAGATTCTTCTTGGCCCCTGCCCCAACACCGTGGTATGATCTAGGTGCCTGTAAGCTCGGAATCGATGGCTGATGGCTCCGGCGCGCGAACTGGTGCGCTGCTTCCTTCAGAGCTCCTCGGATCTTGGTTTGGCGGTCGGTATGGGCAGCCGTTCCGTTTTGCTTGCACCCCCACACTGGGTGCAAACTGCGTGGTTCTCGAACTGATCGGTTTATGCCACCCGTCGGCCCGTACGACTCACTCACGTTCGCCCCGTGTGATTCGGACAGCAGTAATCGGAACTGTAAACAAAAAAGCCCTGAGGCAACAGGCCGTAAATCTCGAGGTTCCCATGGTAATTAGCCGCGTTACTTACTTCCCTCAGGAAGGCTATGTTCCTAGCGACCAACGTCGCTATCTCTGTCCGATCGGCTCGCTCGTGTCTCGCTGCGTTGAGAGGATTCTGCGGGAAGAAAACCAAGTCAGTTGCGCTGTGTGTTAAGTGCTTCATGGGCTTACCGGTTGGTGTGTTGCCAGGTCACAAACGACGAGTTCCCGGTGTAATCTCGGCTTTGACCTCCGTGCGTCTGTCGTCCACTTCACTATGCTTACCCAACTAACAATTTTAGCTGCAGATTAGCTTATACAGCCGAAAATTGACTTATACAGCTAATTTTTGCCTGTATAAGCTAGTCTGCAGCTAAAATTGTTTGTTGGGTAGATCTTGCCAGCAGCGATTGAGGATCGTATGTTGGTTGTGCCGCTCAGCGGTTACTGCCCGGTTGTAAGGCAAACGAATCTTGCCTCTGCAGCATATACACACTTCCAAAATTCTACCCAAACTTGGTTAAAACAACTTGCATGCAATCTCTTTTTTTTTACATAAGAAACACTCATCAACAAAAAGTAATAAGCATATTTCTGGAGATTCAGCATTTTGAAGATGTCAAAAATTATGAGAAACAATATTCCTTTCAATTCAGTGCCAACATTTCAAAGGGGCGTAATTGCATTTGTAAAAAATGGCTTTAGCCGTCGATTTCTCGCGAATAAAAGCTCACTCATGAAAAATAATGACACCAGCAGGTAAAGGAATGTTTCCTCTACCAGCTAGCATTGTAATTTTGGAGAGGTAAGATTTCATTCGCGAGAAATTGATGGCTAAAGTCATTGTTTACAAAAGCAATTACGCCCCTTTGAAATGTTGGCACTGAATTTTCTTTTTGACCGCTCTACTAAGTAAAAGAACCCATTTTTTATCGCCTACTGTTTCAAATGTTTTTTGAATCAAGAAAACATGAAATCAAGAATAAATTGATGACAGTGTTGCCAAAATAAAAAGTAATTTTACATCTGAAAACATTAATGGAATTTTTATGGGTTAAAGTAATTGATTTGATAAAAGATCAAAGTATAATTGCTGTGGTATAGAATTTTGGAAGAAAAATATAAAACATGATAAAAAGGTGTTTTTTTTCATTGAATCTCAAGACCTATTCTTTCGAACGAATCCATCATCTTGATCCAAAGTCAATAATCATAGACAAACAATCACAATGAGGGATTTTCTGATCACCTCTTCGCGAAGAGTGAAGAGCGAAATGTGGGTGAGATGAATGACGAAATCGCTTATTGACGCATTTCGCGCCAAATCGAATCGAAGCTGGCAACACCCTCTCAGATTTCAATGAAATTTTCTGGATGTGTAGACCTTGACTAAATTCGATACTTCTATAGCAACTTAGCATTCTTAGCAAAAATCATCCATAAAGAACTAGGTCCTAAAAGTCATCCATACAACACATTTTTGTAGGAGTTGTCATTTTTCCATAATATTTTTTGAAAAAAATCGACTAAAAAAGTTTGGCCCTTCTCAAAGGTTAGTCTAGATACATTTTGGAAAACTAAGTATATACAAAATGGCTTATTTAGTCAAGGTCCACACATCCAGAAAGTTTCATTAAAATCTGAGGGGGTGTTGCCAGCTCCGAATACGATTTAACGCGAAGTGCGTCTTTAACGATTCTTCGAAGAAGTTGTTGAATTGCCTCGTATTGTGTATAATTTCGGCGCCGTGTTTCCAAAAACAGAAAGTTGCGTTAGCGAAGAGGCCTCTCAGGGGCATACATATTTAGCTGAGACAGCAGTGTTGGACAGTCAATGTCACCCGTAAGCAGCTTTCCGGTGATCATAGCTTGAGCGACCATCCGACTCACCTCTAATGGTTCGATTCCCAGGAGACGACAACGCTCCTCGTACGGTGGCAAGTTCGTTGGGGCACGCCAGTTGAGGAAACGAAGAGCATATCCCACAAACTTGCGTTGAACGGATTCAATTCTAGTGATCCAGCTAGCATGGAAAGGGCACCAAACAACTAAGCTTGACTCAAATAAGGATCGCACAAGCGAGCAGTAGATTGACCTAAGGCATAGCGGGTCACGGAACTCGTGGCAATTTTGTAAATAAAGCCCAATTGTCGATTAGCTCCGGAGATGATGTCATTGTAGTGGATTCTGAAAGTGAGTCTGCAGAAGTCCAAGGTAACGCCGAGATCCTTTATGTGCTCTACACGATAATGTTGCATTTTGCGATGCTTAGACTCATCAAATTTCTTGAGCACCAGTCATTAAAAATACCTATCATATTCTGAAGATCCCAACAGTCCGGGAGACTTTTAATAATTTTGTAGATTTCGTATCGTCTGCATAGAAAACGTGGCATACTGATGGTATCAGAAAGGCAACTTCGTTTAAAAAGATCGAAAACAGCAGCGGCCCTAGGTTACTTACTTACTTGCGAACTCCCGAGTTGTTTGAGAAAACATCCGATTCCGACGCGGCAATCTTAACCCGTACATAGCCGTTGACTAGACGTCAAGTATCTCCAGCTTGGCAAGCAAGATGTTATAGTCCATCGTGCCAAATGCAGCTTTTATTTATTTATTTATTTATGTATTTATTTATTTATTTATTTCTTTATTTATTGTTCCAATGATTCATCTGACATATGGTTGTCTTAATGAATTAAAAAAAGTATAATTAAAGCAAAAACAGGCCACATTCTAATACAAACAGTTAACGGCTCATTAAAGTCGAACAACGCATAGACGTCATTAAACGCATAAGCGACGGCTCGGATAGGTTCATTCAACCCATATTGCCGATTACGAGCTGCGAGATGTACAAATCTACGCTGTCTAACCACTCTCTCAGGTGCATAAAAGAAAAGCTGCCGAAGTAATTCGGGGGAATCAATCTCGCTGGTAATGATCTTGGCAGCAAACACAGCTTGAGCGTTAGCGATCCACGTAAGACGGCAAGTTAGCCGTGTCACGCCAGGGCAGATGACGAAGCGCGTAGCGAACACACTTTCTCTGTACACTCTGCAATCTATCTATCCAGCATGCTTGGTATGGGCACCAGACGACAGCACTATATTCTAAGATTGAACGTACTAACGAACAATACAGCGCCCGCAGGCAAAGCGGATCGCGAAAGTCTTCAGATATTTTGATCATAAAGCCAAGCTGCCTGTTAGCTTTAATCAGGATTTCATTGTAGTGCGGTTTAAAGGTCAATTCACAGTCGAGTGTTACTCCCAAATCTTTGACCTGGCTAATTCTCTCTAATGGTTGCTCGGAAATGGAATAATCAAATATTATCGGGTTTTGTTTGCGGTGAAATGATATCACATTGCACTTGTTGATGCTGAGCGTCAAGAAATTACGGGAGCATCAACTCTTCATACGATCCACAATCAGCTGCAACTCCTCACAATCAGCGAGGCAATTGATAACCGCATACATTTTGACATCGTCAGCGTAGAATAGCCGGCATCCAGGTGGCAGTAGACACGAAAGCTCGTTGACGAAAACCGAAAACAGAAGGGGTCCCAGATTACTTCCCTGGAGAACGCCGGATACGTTCGTGAACACTTCAGAACGAGAAGCTCCAATCTTAACGCAAAGCAAACGATTCGTAAGGTAAGGTATGAATCACGAGATGAAGGATCCAGCCACTCCGAGTTTCTCAAGCTTGTTCAAAAGAATGTTGAGGTCTACTCGTCAAGTTTTTACAAGAGCTGAAGAGCGCCTCATTGATGATGATCTCGAATACTTTGGAGCAGCAACATTGTGCTGTGATTCCTCTGTAATTCTGAACATTCCTTTTATCACCTTTCTTGTGGACGGGGAACATATACGAAAATTTCCACGCCTCAGTAAATTTACTCTCCTGTAGTGACAGATTAAATAGCTTCGCCAAGGGAGTGAGCAACGACTCCGAATACAGCTTCGGAACGAACGCAGGAATGCCGTCTGGCACGGCAGCAAACGAGAGTTTCAACCTTTGAAGAGCTAGATTGACAATATGTTCACTGATGTGAAACGGACGGAGCTCAAATGCATCTGTTGGAGAATCGCTTATAGCAATCGTGACTTGATATGGTGAGGCCGAAGATTCATTGAACGAACTGATGAAATGTTGAGCAAACAGGCGGCATTTCTCCGTTTCAGATTCAGCGGTTTGCTCACCGAGATGTGCTGACAATGGCAAACCGAATTCGTTCTTTTTAAAGTTTACAAACGTCCAGAAACGCTTTGGATTTCTGCGAAGAGATGATTGCGTGCGGAAGACATATCGTCGATACAGGAATCTGTTGCATTTCCTATAGTCGTTACTTGTGCGGTTGAACTCCTGCTTCGTAATGTACGAACGATTTTGGCAGTATCTTCGTAGCGATTTAGCCCTATACCGTTTCAGTCGACGCAAGTGACCGTTATACCACGGTGGCTTTGGTGCGGGGCGGGCAATAGGTACAAATTCAGCCATGATATCCCAACTCATTTGACTGAAATATTCAACGGCATCGTCAACACATCCAGCTAATTCTAATGGTCGCCAATCGATACCGGAAATAGCAGCGCTAATCGCAACATAGTCGGCTCGACGGAAATCCAATGTACGATTATTTACGGAACAATCCTCAAAAACGATTGGCGCTGGGAGGTTCATCAGGAGTCTAAAGCAGGCTGATCTGCATCAAGAAAGATCAGAGGTTCTATGGCTTCCGAAACGGTGCATGCCAGAGTTGCAGCTTCGTTAGACAGAAAAGTACTTTTAGATCCATATACGCAGCATCGACTTGCCATCCTGAATCCATGCATCGCAAACAGTTAGAAGTAAACTGCACCAGGTTCGTCGACACGGATCGCTTCGGGTAAAAGCCGTGTTGTTCTGTATGGATATAATTGTTGCAGTACGCGAACATTGCATCATTTATTATAATCTCGAACAGTTTTCAGCAGGCACACAGGGAGGTGATTCCACGGTAATTTACGACATTCCGTTTATCTCCTTTTTTGTAGACTGGGAAAAGATAAGAAAGTTTCCAGCGGCAGAGGAACTCACATTGCTGTGCCGACAGATTGAATAGCCTTCTCAAGTAGAAGGCACAGATTGGCAACACAACGTTTTAGAACTGATGACGGAATGCCGTCAGGTCCGGCGGCGAACGAGAGCTTCAGTTTGCGTGTTGCGGCTATCACCATGTCTTCTGAAATGCGCGGAATATCGTAACTAAACACATCACGTGGCATCCCAACAGTAGCATCCAGTACTTGTATCGGCGAAGCGGAGAAATCGTGGGACACTTGCTTGAAATGACGAGCAAACATGTCGCCTTTTTCTCTTTCGCTATTAGCCGAGTCATTCCCGAGAAACATGGAAGTTTGGAGTTGACAAACGACCAAAAACTTTTCGGATTCGTGCGAAGGTTCGCTTCCAATACTTTCAGAGGGCGGCAGAGCGTTGACGTTTTAGCACGCGTAAGCGTAGGCTAGACCATGGAGGCTTTTGCGGGGGTTGTTGTGCTAGGACAATGCGGAAAATAGCATCTTCCAGCGGTGCACTGAAAAAATCCACAGCATCATTCACGCTAGCGGCTGTTTCGATAAATTGCATTGTTCAATGCAGCATAAGCAGCTCGGCGAAAGTCCAAAGAGTAGCAGTCAGATGACGGAGTAAAATCAATCGGCGAAGGTAAACTAAATGACATGAGGAGAGCGGGATAATCGGCATCTAGATCAGTCATTGGCTCGACCGGCAGGGAAACAGAAGTTCCCACTTAATCATTTGCCAGGACAAGATCTAGCAAACGTCCATTTCGGTTCGGAAAAGTATTCCCTTGTGTGAACCCGTAAACGTCCAAAAGAGCACAGCAAGCAACCGGCATATGCGAACGCAATTGATCAATTAATGGTCACTGTCTGTAAAGCACCAAAGCAAACCAGCTTGCAGTCGTTTTTGCGGTTGGGGGCAGGTGGATTGCGCCTACACTAAGCTTGCTTTGTGGAAGTTCTACGACAATCCACAGCTGTTCCAGTTGACTGGAAATGGGTGACGTACTTACGAAGCTGGCTAGTCTCGTTGATACTGCAATCAGGACTCCGCCACCGCGCGATTTTTGACTGTTTAGGGGAGAACGTTAAGTTCTGAAGACGGAATAGTTAGCGTTAGCGTTGTTATGGTATACTTCGTAGATTGGATACTAGCGACACTCACGTCTCTTCTGAAATCCTCAGTTAGACTACTTTCAGGAATAATGTTGGGGAGTAAACATTGGTTCCAATCTAAACAAGAGCAACAGAAGCATGACTGTCGCTATTCCCGGCCACGCCCATCTTTACCATAACTAGGGATAGGGAAGGAAATGTTGATATAGTACTTACTTAACGAGAGGCCACCGACTTAGCGACACCCTCATAAGTGCTACGGAGTTGGAGGGTTGGGTAGGGTATTCGGTTAGGATTCACCTCAAGTTGGCGATGCAACCAAAAGGATGTATTGTTTATTTGTTGTTTATTTAATCTCTTGATAGCCGGCTATCGAAAGAACATATTCATTTTGTTTAGTGATCATCGATTTTAAGAGTCATGACGGAGAGCTTGGGATTAAACCCATGATTTTCTGCTCAGTAAGCAAAAACGATCCCTCCAGGGTCATCGAGCATCTCAGAACTATAACGCTTCGCGACAATACAGGACTGCGTTTTCGCTTAATATGCAAATAGTTTCCGAGGTTAATGTTCAATATCAAATATACAAATGATGGTGGCGACTTATTGTGCTGTGGAAGAGCTTGGGGTTAAATCCATGATTTTCTGCTCAGTAAGCAAAATCGATCCCTCCAGGGTCATCTCTTTGCGAGAGAGTCCGCCTTCTCATTGCCTGGGATTGAGCAATGTGAGGGGACCCATACAAAGGTAATCATATATGATCTTTCGACCAGCACACTTATCTGCTCCCTTACCTTTGAAAGGAAATAAGATGAGTGCCTACTTGGTTTCATCGACCGAATAGCCTCAATCGAACTGAGACTATCCGAGAAGATGAAGTAATGGTCTGCAGGCATGTTGGAAATCATCCCCAATGCGAAGTTGATTGCTGCCAGCTCAGCAACAAAAACGGAACAAGGTTCCTGGAGTTTGCGGAAGGCACTGGAATTTTCATTGAAGACACCGAAGCCAGTGGATCCACAGAGACGAGACCCGTCTGTAAAATATCTGTTCACAGAATTGACGTGTTGGTACTTTTCAGTAAAAATACGCGGGATAATAATAGGTCGAAGTTGATCGGGAATCCCATGAGTTGCTTGTTTCATGGTCAGATCATATTCAATTGAGGAACTGCGATTGGTGAAGTGAGCACGGTCTGGAGTGTAACAAGGAAGACACATATCTGACGATATGTAGTGGTGGTAGATTCTCATAAATCGAGATTGTGTGTTCAGCCCAAGAATTTTTTCAAAATTTGCAATTATAAGTGTGTTCGTCACTCCGCATTTGATTAGTATTCTGAGAGAGAGCTCCCAGAAACGGTTCTGGAGGGGTGTTACTCCTGCTAGAACCTCGAGACTCATGTTATGCGTTGAGTGCATACAGCCTAGAGCAATACGCAGACAACGATATTGAATTCGTTCCAATTTTATTAGGTGACATTTTCTTGCCGAGAGAAAGCAGAAAGAGTCGTACTCTAGAACAGAGAGAATAGTTGTTTTATAAAGCGTTATGAGGTCTCCCGGATGAGCACCCTACCATGTGCCGCAAATTGAACGGAGAAAGTTGATCCTCTGTTGACATTTTTGCTTCAAATACGTAATATGGGTATTTATTTATTTATTTATTTCGTCAACCAACGTAGACTAGTACAACTAATACAGTTTTGTTTTCTTAAATATATATTTATATAAAAAAAAAGTAGTGTCAGCTTTCTTGTCTTTTCTTTTATGAGTTGTTATTTCTTATGGAATAAAAATATTGCTTTAGTTTATGCCGAGACATTGTAAAGTCAATGGTTTCGCAGTGTTTATTGTAAGAGGCCATCATGCGGTTTAATGGCCCATATTTTGCATTATTTGTGCGATGATGTTTTATGGCAAATAAATTTCGATTTCGGAGTTCCTATTCCAAGTGCACTTTGAATCAAACCAGACCCCAAGGTACTTGAAAGACAATGATTGAGTAATGTTTCTGCCTAAAAGATTAAGCTGCCTTTGGGCTGGGTACCGCTTTCGAGTAAACACTACCAGTTCAGTTTTCTGCGGCGAGAATTCGATCCCTAGATTCCTAGCCCAAGAAGACAAGTTATCTAAGGAACTTTGCAATGGTCCTTGCAAGTTCACGGCATGTGGACCTCTTACGGAAACCACACCGTCATCTGCAAGTTGTCTTAGCGTGCATTGTTCTGCCAAACAGTTGTCGATATCTTTGACATAAAAAATATAAAGAAGAGGGCTGAGACATGAGCCTTGGGGCAGGCCCATGTAGTTAATTCTGGGAGTTGTCAGTTGTCCAAGGGAAAAGTTCATTTGCTTTTCTGACAGCAAATTGTACAAGAAATTATTTAAAATTCCAGAAAGTCCACATCTGTGCAGATTGTCTGACAGAATTTCAATGGAAACTGAATCAAAAGCCCCCTTAATGTCCAAGAATACTGAAGCCAATTGCTCCTTGTGTGCAAAGGCCAGTTGAATATCTGTGGAAAGCAGCGCTAGACAATCGTTTGTTCCTTTGCTCTTGCGGAATCCAAACTGTGTATTTGATAGCAAGTTATTTGTTTCGACCCACTGATCGAGTCTCCGAAGGATCATTTTCTCCAACAATTTCCTAATGCACGAAAGCATTGTAATCGGACGGTATGAGTTATGGTCAGACGCTGGTTTACCAGGTTTTCGAATGGCTATTACTTTGACCTGTTTCCATTCGAAATCGACCTGTTTTTAGCGAAATCGAAAATCCATCGGTTGGAATATTCTTCACTCTCATTAGAGGATGAGCGGTTACGCATGTTGCGTGCCACCCTCCACAAGGTGTTCATTGAGGTTTCTCGTGAGAGTCCCTCGACGAAATTGCGCCAAAAACCGCGTTATTTTGTTGCTTTGATTAATTGTTTCAGCTTTGTCTCAAGCTTTGAATATTCCTCGAAGTATGTGGAGGTTTTGTGTCTACGAAATGCATTGAAAGCATTAGATTTTTCTACATACAATTTTGTGCATTCTTCGTCCCATCCAGGTGTGGCTGGTTTCCTTTTGAAGGGTGCACTTGGAACTTTTCTTTTTTGTGCTTCCAGTGAGCTTTTGTATATCAAATCGGCGAGGAATCGATATTCTTCCAATGGTGGAAGTGTATCTATTGCTTCGACACCGATTGTCACCGCCGTTGCATATTTCTGCCAGTCGATGTTCCTTGTAAGATCAAATGGAACTCAAGATGGTTCTGCAGAGTGAGGGGCACACTTAATTGAAATGATGATTGGCAAATGATCGCTACCATGGGGATCATTGATAAATTTCCACAGACAATCCAATGATAGCGATCTTCAACACAAAGATAGGTCGAGTCGGCTTTCTCGAGTCGGAGGTTTTGCTATACGTGTCGCTTCACCAGTGTTCAAAACAGTCAAGTTGAAATCGTCGCATAAATCGTAAATAATAATGTTAAAATCTTGGAAGTTGAGTTCTTTATCGGAAGAAAGCCATGTTTCACAGAGAGCAAATATATCACAATCAGAATTGTGAAGTAAAAATTTGAACGAGTCTAGCTTAGGCACTAGACTACGGCAGTTCCACTGTAGCACAGTGATCATATCTTCAACCTCGTTCGACGAATTATCCATCGAAAGATATGATTGATGCAAGGAGGGGCCATGAAACAGTCAATTGGTTAAGATATGATTCTAATGTTGGAAGCAAGGCAGCAACTAAGCTTTTAAGAGGGTCTTGTATGTTGAACATATTTAATATGAATTCCACAATGTCCGAAAAAGCTAGCAAACCTCGTTTGGACTTAGATTTCTTTTGAGAAGTTTGAGGAGCAGCTTTTTTATTTTTATTATCTTTTTTGAGCAATGGCGGAAAATTCTTGCTGCATTCAGGGATTGGATCAGCAGGAGCTTTCGGTTTCGTTTTTTCATCCCCATTACCCTGAGAATTTGGCAATCTTCTGGAGGTGACTTTAGTTTTCTTACGGCACTTCTTTCGGGGAAGAACATTTTCTTTTTGAGGATCCGTCCATTTTTGAAGGTGCGTGTACCACCGTAGAATCACCTTCATCGGATGAGTCAGAGTTCGATTCATCAGCTGACAAAATCGAAAATTGGTTTTCATTTTGGACGACTGATGCAGCCTTTACCATTTGTGCATATGACTGCTTGGAGCGTCCAGAGATTGAACGCTGCTCTTTATTGGAGTGTTGTTTGTACATTGGGCACTCCTGCAAGGAGTGAGGATTCTCGCCACAATATGCGCATTTTACTGATTCTTTGTGGCAAGAATCCTCTTTGTGGTTTTCACCACATTTGCCACAACGAGTTTTGTTGCCGCAATGGCTGGCCGAGTGTCCCAGCCTTTTGCAGTTGGTACAATATACCCTCTGTACAAACAACCGCACCGGAAAAAAAGCACCATCAATTTTAACATAGTTTGGGAGCACTGAGCCTGCGAAAGTCACCCGAAACGAGTCTGAATGTCGATAAACTTTTTTACCGTCTAGCAAGGATACTGACTGCAGTTGCCTTACATCCAGTATCTGCACTAGCGCTGTAGCGAATGTCGAATTTTTAAAACTACCCGAGGCACGTTTCAAGACCTCGACAGTCAGACTCGGGTTGGAGACCTCGCCTTCTATCTCCACATCTCGAGAAGGGATGTAGATGTTATACTCAACACTAATAAGCTCGTGGTCAGCAATTTTATTTGCCACATCATAATTCGGTGCTTCTACACGCAGTTTGTTGAATCTTTCCTTATGTACCAAGATTCCCGGATATTTACGCAGCAAATCTCTCGTAATGTCGAGAGTTTTCAAAGGTTTATTTTTGGGCCGAAAAAAGACAACCCATGGTCCTTTCGAAGACGGTTGGTAGTACCTGGTTCGCGCAACGTAGACATCCGAAGACGCCATAAGTGTTGCGCAAAAGCGGTGTGCAACCACTTAAAATTAAAAAAATAATGCCAAGAAAAAAAAAAAACAAACAAAAAATAATGAAATATTGTTGCCCGGTGTACAATCAAATCAACAATATACAAATAATAATAATAATAATAATTTTTTTTTCTTTCCTTTATTTAACGTCGGTCTCTGTTCCGCAATCTAGTGCCAATCACCGACGGATTTATAATAATAATAATAATAATAATAATAATAATAATAATAATAATAATAATAATAATACTAATAATAATAATAATAATAATAATAAAACTTCTAACTACTTGATCAAGGTTGTCACGATTCTCCCTATTCGGTCGAATACAAAACGAGCACACGTTGACGTGTCAGACTCGAAGCAGAATTTTGCTATACAATAGCGAAGCAATCGAAAGAAAACTATTATATTATACTTAAGTCAATAATCGCATCAGCTGATACAGGCGGTACATACTCCTTTGCTGCTGCTTGTGTGTGGCTGCAGATGGTGAGATCGATGATGGTGATGATCTGTGATGATGACCTTTCACCAGTTTAGAGGTGAACACACGAAATAAACGGGCTCGCCGAATTCCGGTGCTTTCTATACACGCGCGCTTATCACCTGGACACTGCACTGTGATACGAAAAAAAACCCCATGGGTGGAAAAAAAAAAATCACTGAATGTCTTGTGACGAGACCGGGACCGTGTTAACCGGCTCAGCGCTCGATACGGAATGACATATGGAATACTGACAAAAAAGAGTTTTACCGTAACACGGGGTAGCATTGATAGTTTTTTAAGGTATATTCTAAATATTTTTTACAGCAATGACTGTTTTTCAAATTTTGTATTTTCAAAACAAGTACTGAGGATCCAAGAGTTAATTCGTTTGTAATATGTTGAACGAAAATTAAAGTATTTGCACTATTCTTTTAGTTTTGTGACCAAACTTCAGTATTTTGATTTGGGGTTACTTTGATAATGTTCAATGAATGTAGAAAAAAACATGAGTTCCTTTGGTTTGTTTTCCGTCGATCTTGTTTTCCGTGCTGAGCACCAATGCTACCGACGCCAGGAAGGCAGCTCCCACACCTGGACCCTACCTATCGACCCATCAACTCATGATCCGGGAAAAAAAAAAAAAAAAAAAAAAACATGAGTGAAACGCAAACAATTTAGTTCTTTAAATATGAAACTTTGAATGAGTATATAATCAGGAAACTTCATAAGCAATAAGAATACAACATTGATTTGTGATGACTGTATCGGAAATACATTTCATAAGCACTCAAACACTTTTTCAAAAAGGTGAAAAACACGGAAATGGTTTATTAATTTTTTTTTAACATATATAACACACACACACACACACACACACACACACACACCAAATTTCTTAAATTTTGTTCGGTACTTTTTTTTGCTGAATTCGTTCTTTAAAATTTATGTTTTACCAAAAGTTTTGTAGAATGTGTTGTTTTACCATCTTTCCGTAATGAAAAATAATAAATTTCTGTAATTTACAGAAGTTTACCGAAAACTGTAAGTAAAAATTGCTGATCGAAACTGTAAATTGAAGGCATCCTGCAAAACTGTAAAACGTTTGCAAATTCTTTACTGTCAACCGAGCTGTCATCATCCAACAATGCGGCCATTTAGGTTGAGCGTTGTCTGGTTCTCCGGTGTGAATAGTAAGTACTTAACTTTTTTTTAACATTTTCTGTATAATCTACACTGAATGGTACATAATTTCACTTCTAATTCTCATTTAGGCGAACCGCTTCCAGTTATTGATGCTAACTGCATAAGCAACATAATGTCCTCCTCAGCTGAAAGAAAAAACTAAATTGTGCGCATGTTTTCATCAGACCAAGTTTACCGTCGATAACTTTGCCCGGGTTCTCAGTGGAATTCAATTGAAAATAAATTATTTTTCTGAGTAAAATGATCATTCGATATATTTTATTATCAAAAACACAAAAACTGTTAAAAAACGTTCGGTAACGTTAACATTACGTTACGGAACGGTATTGTAAACATTACCAATTATTCAGCAAAATTTACAATGCGGAATTCGGTAAATTTTGACCAATTCCACGCCAAATCGGTCAGTCACCAAACTTGACTATCTTCGATCTGAATGATACTTGGCACATATTTTCAGTATGATAGACCAAGTATTTTCCGCAGGAGAGGAGACCCTTTTGACTCAAGGGTAGTTTTTGAAAAGGGCCTATGTGTTTTTGTACACATACTTTAAAAAAAAATGTAGTTCAAAAACAGTTGGTTGTAGAAAAAAATTTACGAACAAGGAGTTGTAGGAAACTAATAAGGCTTTATAAAAAAAATATGCACGGAATTTTTTTTTTCGTTTTTTTACAAAAAAAAAATTAAAAATAAACCTCAAAATTCAAATAACAAAAAAAATAATTTTTGATTTTTTTTTTATATTTTTTTAATAAAAACTTGAATAGAAAGCAGAAGTTTTGAAAACAACTCCAGGATGGACAAACTTTTAATAAAAAAGTTTTTCTAAGAGCAACTTTTAAGGCATTTTTGAAACTTTCATTATTTACGGCAAAATGTTCAGTTTGATGTCAGTATATGAATATAAAAATCATTTCAAACGATGGTGCTCATATCGATAAACTTCCTAAATGTAACCGTTTTCAAGATATATCAAATTTACTTTCATCATAATCAATTTTTTGTAGAAAATATGCCCTTTTCGTAAGTTATACGTGATTGTCCATCAAATATGATAAATTTTGCAAGATAAGCATGTACTTACCTTCAACTTACCCTTGCACCAATAGACTATTGGAAGATTGGTTTTAAACTTATAAGATAAATAAGATAAATAAATGAAATACCCATGCGTTTTTATGCATCTTACATTTATTACTTTCGATCGTCTTTAATAATAATAATTTTTACATAAACCTTTTCGTTGAATATATTTTTATTTGATGAACTTTTGATTGGTATGTTTTTATATGTTATGAATTTTTAATTCTACCTGATTCTGTAGAATTAATAAATGTAAAAAGGAAGAATAGCAGCTTGTTGATTATTCCAGTAACTACTTTGGGCAGCATCTTGAAGAACAAATGAATAATTTTCGGAAAAATCACAAATTATGACAACTTCTCCATTTTTAAGAGTATTTTTTGTATTTCTCAAGAAACTAAACTGCTGAGTTTTAATATAATCATGGGATACCAGTTTTTCCAACTTTTCGCAAAAATAAGGAACAAATCCATCTACTGGTTTTACAAGTTTCTCTAAACTACATCGATCAGTTGAAACCCATTGTTCAAAACATATTTCAGACATACCCTGTTCCTTGAATTTTTCTGAAAAACTTCTTTCAAAATCTGAGAGACCTGGGCAACGTTCGCATTCGCGGAGGTAACAATGATGAGCTGCATAATATTTCTTCAAAATAATGGTTGAAATCTTTTTCGAATGAATATTTTCTAAGACAATGAAGCATTAAATTAATATTTTCATGGATGGTACAAACACACATATTGTGAGAACCTGAACTACCAAGTAATTTGCAATGCTTTGGTTTAAGTGCTGCAAATGAACTAAATCCAATGCTATTTTTACTAACTTCTTGAAATTTAATAAAAGCTTCTCGCAATGTACAAACTAAAAGTCGCTTTTGAATATGAATCTTCTTACCTTCCTTCTTCACTGAAACGTAATCGTTTAGTCCTGGCGTGGCTCTGCTTATCTGGTCGCTTTCGAAGAACTGCAATACCTCGTTTTTAATTTCGGGATCCAAACCGTGTCCTAACCTTTCGTTGGGGGTGGCCAATACTCCTTTCCCGTTTGCCAAGCATCGAGCTTGCAATACAATGTATTTATTTGTTTCAAATTCGTCCATTACCGTTTGCGATGACCAAGATTTCGGCAAAATCGTCAGAATCCTTATTTGATCGTCGCTCGATGAACCTGGATCAGCAAATCTCTCCTTCAGTTTTCCGATCATCTCATTGTGTTCCGCAGTTTTCAATTTAAGTTGCTCCAGGTCATCTTCTTCCGCTTGAAAACCAAAGATGCGTTTCTTAATGCCATTGGTAATGTCCATATACTTTCTCCGGGGATAGTTAACATTCTGGAATTTTTTTGTCGATATTGGCGATACGTTGATACCAGCTATGCCAGCTCAATATTATGCATCCTGGGAAATTGTTGCTCTCCACTATCTTGAGATGATGCTGTTGTTATTGACGTAGTTGATGGCATTTCTTCGAGGCTATGTTGAGATGTAGATGGCTGCGACTCCGCGATGTCCATGACTGACGGTTGCACTTCTAGTTCCAGATTTTCAGCAAATGGTTCGATTCTATTTAAATTCAAGCGACACGTATCACAGATTGATAGAGATGTATCCAAATTAAATTTCCACTCTAGGAACTTATGTTTTTCAATCAAATTTTCGGATAATTTACGAAGCATTGACGAACACCGTTTATAATGAAAAGGGCTTGCAACACTTGACCTTCTTGAATTCCATATTCAAATTATACTTGTTCACTCAAAAAGATATTTTTAGTGATGTCTGTTTTCAAAAGGATGGTCATGCTTAAATACAAACGTAGGTACCATTTGGATATTAAGGTATAAATATTGTTTTGGTATTGAAGCTACTCTAACAGAGAAGCTCTTTTTTTTCATGAAAAATACCATGGAAGACATTATAATGTCCCTAAAATAATGAGATGGATAGGTGCATCAATATTAACAACTTAAATAGGATGAAACTACGCCTGATAATGAAAATAAGTGCAACTTAACTTGTGTTGGTTTCTATATTTAAAATAATAGTGTTTTCATTTCCCCTGTAAATTCTAAACGGGTTGTCTGATTGTTCAATCGTCAAAAGACAAATTGAAGGTAAATATATGTGTATCTTGCTAAACTTATCAAGGCTGATGGAGAATCACGATTAACTTATGAAAATGGCATATTTTCTACAAAAAAAATGATTTTTATGAAAGTAAATTTGAAATATCTCGAAAACGCTTATATTTAGGAAGTTTATTGATATGAGCACTATCGTTTGAAATGATTTTTATATTCATATACTGACATCAAACTGAACATTTTGCCGTAAATAATGAAAGTTTCAAAAATGCCTTAAAAGTTGCTCTTAGAAAAACTTTTTTATTAAAAGTTTGTCCATCCTGGAGTTGTTTTCAAAACTTCTGCTTTCTATTCAAGTTTTTATTAAAAAAATATAAAAAAAAATCAAAAATTATTTTTTTTGTTATTTGAATTTTGAGGTTTATTTTTATTTTTTTTTTGTAAAAAAACGAAAAAAAATTCCGTGTATATTTTTTTTATAAAGCCTTATTAGTTTCCTACAACTCCTTCTTAGTAAATTTTTTTCTACAACCAACTGTTTTCGAACTACATTTTTTTTTAAAGTATGTGTGCAAAAACACATAGGCCCTTTTCAAAAATTACCCTTGAGTCAAAAGGGTCTCCTCTCCTACGGAAAATACTTGGTATATCATACTGAAAATATGTGCCAAGTATCATCCAGATCGATGATGGTCGAGCACGATTTCAGGTTTTTTCAGCTCATTCTGGATGGAATCCCTTTTTTGACAGTTCAAGCGGAAAGCTAAATTTACTGAATGTACGGTAAAACAACAAAAAATTACCGAACCGATTACCGAACGTTCTGCTGTTCCATATTCGGTAAAAAATTACAATAAACTGTAAAAAAATCTTAGTGTGCATACTATTTAAAAACTATATACAATATCAACGGAAACATCCCAAGCTACAATATGGAACCAATGTTTCTTATTTGCAAAAATCACAGCGAGTAAATTTATTCTTTATATTATACTGTCAAAGCTATCCTCATTATCAAAGATACCCCGTTTTAAGGTACTTAAAGAAAAAAAAATTGGTATTGATAAAAATAAATCAGTCGCAAAAAAGGTGCCTACTTCAAAGATCGATATGATTTCGATAAGTTTCCATCGGAAAACCCTCGATTGACATTTTTTGAAACTCGACCTGGTGCATTTATACACGTGATCACATTTGATTCAGTTGAAAAACATGGAGAACGCAATGATTTCGGAAGAAATTCCCTTGTGTATCCGAAACTTGGTGGTTCGTCATGTGCAAAACGGTAAATCCGTATGAGCAAGGGAAATTTTTTCTGAAACTAAAAACGTTTAGATCAGTGGACGAGACAGGAAGCGCAAAACGGATGCAAGAACGGACACCAAGATCATGCGCGAAGTCAAGAAGAACCCGCGAGATCCAGGAAGCACAGGGGTTGAATAGAAAAGTTTCCCGGAAGCGCCCATTTATCAGGAAGGCAAACAAAGTCAAACAGTTTAAGTTTGCTAAGAAGCATGCTGATAAGCCCCTTTAGAGTTCTGGAAAACGGTTCTCTGGACGGATGAATGAAAATTCGAGCTGTTTAACCGAAAGCGGCGGGTTCGTGTGTGGTGCAGATCGGGTGAGGAGTTTCAGTAGCGAACGGCACGGTATATATTATTTAAATGATGCCTCATATCGTCAACATACAGCATTACTTGAATTTACAGATTGACGAGCACACATAATAAGATGATCATTGAATGATTTATCTTGTCGTTATAGCAACTGTAATAGGAGTTGAACAGTTTTTACTATGCCTCAAAACGTTTCTGATTATACGTGTAGTTAGGTATGTATTTTTTTTGCCCGGAGCAGGAGCAAATAAAAAAAATCCTATAAAAAAAAAATCACTAGACCATACCCTCTATCAGGGAAGAGAGACTGAGTCACGCGCCACGCCGAAATTAAGCTTCAATAGAGAGGCAATTGACTTGAAAAAGGTATTGTATAATACTAAGCGCCGCTTCAGCCCAAGGCGGATAATCAAAGGTGCCACAGAAGGAAGACGTGTTAGTTTGTTTACTAAAATGATTGTATATGGCAAGTTTTGCTAGTCAACACTCCTCGTGTTTATTCGCGAAATTCAAATTTTTGACCAGCATACACCATCTGGTCGTATCAAAAAGGTCCAAATCTGTCCAAATCCGCCCGTAAACATTTTTGTTTTGGCACTGCTTATGGCAAAATAGTGAACTTAACGGCGCCGGTGGTGTAGATGTAAGCGTGATTACCTCTCACCCCAGCAGGCCTGGGTTCAATCCCAGTCGGCGCCGCCGGGATGTTCTGAGGCATAACATCTCACGCCTTCCTTCGGATGGGAAGTAAAGCCGTTGGTCCCCGGTTCATGAGTTGATGGGTCGATAGGTAGGGTCCAGGTGTGGGAGCTGCCTTCCTGGCACGTCGGTAGCATTGGTGCTCAGCACGGAAAACAAGATCGACGGAAAAAACAAACCACACCAACCCTAGTGTGGTCATGAGTGCCAACTCACCTTTAATTACCCGCCTTGGGTGCAGCTAGATAGTCGCTACTCACTGTAATCCGTTTGCTGCTGCTTGTATGCGGCTGCAGATGGTGATGGTGATAATGATGGTGACGATGGTAGAGATGAACACTCGATGCTTCCAAGACAAGGCGCCACCCGGACCAAGGCGGGTAATTACAGGTGAGCTGGAATTCACGGTCCGCTACACACTTACCTAATCTTACACGTGACGGAATTCATCTTTGACATAAAGGATGAGACGTAAACAAACATTTCATGTAAAATTAAGTACTCCGAGACTGAAAAGTTCGAAAGTACGCTTGATTGAGGTATATTTCGGGTCTGTTATGACTCAAATTTATGTCAAAATTGACGTTCGTATATGTCAGTCTCAGAGCACCTAATTTTTCTAGGTTTTTAGGGCTGGTGAGTTATTTTCCGGTAATGCTCTTGAAAAGTTCGTTTTATGCCATAAGCAATGTGTTTTGGCAAACAAAATTACGGGCGGATTGGGACTTATTTGGACCTGTTTCATACGACCGGAAGGTGTATGCTGGTCACAAATGCCGTGCCAAACTGATTTCCTACGCAATTAATCAACCTTTGATGTGAATTTCGCTAATAAACACGAGGAGCATTTCTTATAGCAAAACTTGCCATAACAAAATGGGCATAGTTCATTTTAGTAAACAAACTAATATTTCTTCCTTGTGTGTCACCTTTCATGCAGCTCCTAGGCCTAGAGCCACGTGTACGTGTTTTCAGAATTAGTGGCATCCACACGTGTCACGTGTAGTACAGTGAACGTACACACTTAGAAAAAATAATGTAAATTTAGGTGCTCTGAGAGGGAACGGTATATGCTCATCTCAATAGAATAAACCTCGTGGACAGCAACATCTGTCGGTGTGGAAACGGTTACGATGACATCGAACACGCAGTTTGGCAATGTACGGATAATGACGCCGCCAGAGAGCGACTTTTGAATACCCTCGAGGCCCAAGGAAGACAACCCTATGTTCCTATCAGAGACGTGTTGGCAACCCGTGATCTCTGCTATATGCAGTCCGTTTATGTTTTTCTTCAAATGTCTAGTATAAGAATTTAATTCCTTTTGTCTGGTGCTCTGAGAGTGACATATACGAGTGTCAATTTTGACATAAATTTGAGTCATAACAGACGCGAAATATAGCTTAATAAAACTTACTTTTCGTCGAGCAACGAACTTTTCAGTCTCGGAGTTTTTAATATTACACGACATGTTTGTTTGCGTCTCATCTTTTTTTTGTCAAAGATGGATTCCATCACATGTAAAATAAGTTATTTCTAAGTGTGTATTTAAGTCGGTCAGTCAGCTTCCGTACCCTTTGTGGGTAAATTTTACCTCCCTAAGGAAGGTCTCATAGCCGGGCAACGCACTTGTTGGATGGTCTCCTCTTAGAGTGGCGCATAAGCCATCCAATTAACTAAAAGGGAAGCTTGACAATCAGGCGAGCTAAAGAATTCCAAAAGAAACTGGTTCCATACCCGATAATACCTCCTCGTAACCTATTCTCCGTGCGGCTGAAAGTTTCTTTAACCCTCCGTTACTCGCACCAACTTTTGTAACACGAGTACTCGCGCGTTGTACTTTGTACACCAGTATGAGTTTTCTATTGCCATTTTGCAGCCGAGCTACCAATCGATATGAAATCAACGGGTATTCCTTAAAAAAACTTGTTTTTAACTAAACAAGCTAAACTTTTATCACAGTTCACCCCCAAAAAATGCGGATAATAGAGAATATGTGAATGGAAACCGCGTAAACGGTGTCCGTACTACGTGGGATTTGACTTAATTGGTTACAACATGGAAAATCTCGAGATCCTGACCAGATAGAAAGTTACTGTCTTCGGCAAAGTTGTTCTAGAGATCATAAACTTTTTGTTGGTGAAGAGTAATTCAGAATTTTCTCACTACATGTGAAATTATCGCATGTGACATATCTCTAGATCATGACCAGATAGAAAGTTACTGTCGTCGACAAAGTTGTTGATGAGATCAAAGCCTATTTTTTGGTGCACAATAGTTCAAAATTTTCTCAATACGCAGCGCTAGTATACACGTGAAATTCTTATATAAAATATCTCGAGATCCTGACCAAATAGAAAGTTACTGTCTTCGGCAAAGTAGTTCAGGAGGTCAAGGCCTTTTCATTTGTGGAGAGTAGTTCAGAGTTTTCTCACTTTGCGGCGCTAGTATACATGTATATATAAAATATCTCTAGATCCTTACCAGATAAAAAGTTACTGTCTTCGGCATAGTTTTTCGTTGGTGGAGTAGTTCAGGAAATTCCATTACGTGGCGCTAGTATATACGTGCAATTTTCGCATATACGATAGCTGGAGATCCTGAGCAGATAGAAAGTTACTGTCTTCGGCAAACTTGTTCAGGGGGTTAAGTGTTTTTGGCTGGTGGACAGTAGTTCAGAATTTTCTCACTTAGCGGCGCTAGTAAACGTGTACAATTCTCGCGTATGCTATAGCTCGAGATTATGAACAGTTAGAAAATTACTGTCTTCGAAAAAGTTGTTCATGAGGTCAATGCCTATTGCTGCACAATAGTTCAGAATTTTCACACTACGTGGCGTTAGTATTCACACGAAATTCTCGCATGTAAAATATCTCGAGATTCTGATCAGATAGATTTCGCTAGTGGACGTTAGTTCAAAATGTTCTCACTACGTAGCGCTAGAATACACGTGAAATTCTCGCATGTGGTTTGTTTCGAGATCCTGGCCATATAAAAAGTTACTGTCTTCGACAAAGTTGTTGAGGAGGTCAAAGCCTATTGCTTTGTGTACAATAGTTGAGAATTTCCTAAGCGGCGCTAGTATACAAGTGAAATTTGCACATATAAAATATCACGAGATCCTGACCAAATAGAATGTTACTGTCTTCGGCAAAGTTGTTGGCTGGTGAAAAGTAGTTCAGAATTTTCTCACAAACTCTAGGCTTTAACCTCCTGAACAACTTTGTTCAAGACAGTAACTTTCTATCTGGTTGGGAACTCGAGATATTTTATATGAGAATTTCACGTGTATACTAGCGTCCCGTAGTCAGCAAATTCTGAACTACTGAGCACCAAGCAATAGGCTTTGAACACCTAAAAAACTTTGTGAATCAAATGTAATCAATTAAGTCAAATCCCACATAGTATGATCACAGTTTATGCGCTTTCCATTTACATTTACCCCTTTATCTGCATTTTTTAGGTGTGTACTGTAATCAAAGTTTAGCTTGTTTAGATCAAAACAAGTTTTTTGAGGAATACTCGTTGGTTTCATATCGATTGGTAACTCATGTGTGGCAATGGAAAACTCATGTGTGTTGTACAAAGTACAACAGCGCGAGTAATGGAGGGTTAATAAAGAAATCTAATCAAATCTAATCTATTCTCCTTGGATTTCGTTCCGGAATGCCAAACACGAACAGTTGACCACTTCGCAAATCACTTCTGAATGTTTCGAACCGGCCAATCAACTGGTCAAGTGTGACCTCCGAACCGGAAAGTACATGTCCTGCTGTATGCTGCACCGAGGGGATGTTTCTCCGGTTGACATAAATCGTTCGATCCAGGAGCTGAAGTCGAAGCGGACAATACATTTTGTGGGTTGGTTTCCCACGGGGTTCAACATTGGCTGAACTACCAGCCTCCGATTGCCGTCCGGGGAAGAGACCTGGCCAAGGTAGATCGCGCTGTCTGTATACTTTCCTGCAACATGGACGTTCGATCCGCTTGGGCACGAATCAATCGCAAGTTTGGACAAATGTTCGAGAGGAATCATCACTTTTTGGACAAAGGTTGGTGCATTAGGTTGATTCGATTTAAATGCAAAAAAAATGGCAAAATTTATTTCATTTCAACTCTAGAAGAAAGTGACCTGTGCGATGCCAAATAAAAACATATCGACTCTCATATGCGACTACGAAGAGGTCGAGAAATAGCAACCTGAGATTGACTGGAAATGACGGAAAATTGTCATCATCATTGTGTGCAGCTATTATGCATTTATTACATGCACGTGAATCAACTGACGTGAATCGATAAAAGCTTTCCGCGGAAAGTTGACTGATTTAGTCAGTTTTCTGTCGTTCTGCTAGTAAAGATCTAACATGGAAAGATTTTATTGTTTCCTTCCAGCACTGATGGTGCTTGTTCCCACCGTTCGAGGCTACTGTACAACGACTATTCCCGTTAATCTACTGGAAGGCTGTGCCTTCAGGCCGCTGATGGCCATGTCCGAGCAATCGGGATGGGTGCTGTCGAAGGAGAACTGTGGCGAATCAATAGCCGTGGAAGTGTTCGAAGTGCCGCCGGTGTTGTTCTTTGATTTCACCGATCCGGAAAAACTCTACACGTTGATCATGGTGGATATGGACGGAGCAAGCACCGAGGATCGGCTGTATCTGCATTGGATCGTGGCGAACGTTCCGGTAAGTGCGGCTGGTATTATCTGCTTTTGTTGTGATCATCATCATTGAGCGTGTGCCATAAGTGCGCGATAGACGCTTCCAGAATGATTCAACATAATTTTTTCTAATTCTGATTACCATGATGATGAGGGCTTTTAATTTCCTTGTGTGTAATTTGATTATCATGTATTTGGTGGAGCGATATTTGGAGATGACATTGCATTAATAATATCGGTTATGTTTAGCGTAAAGTAAGACACTTATTTTGTATGTTGTATATTTACAGGGAGTGGGAAATAGTCTGGTTGAAATGTAAAAATATTGTATTTGTGCATTTGCTGAGCATGAATGAGTTGAAGGAATTCTTTTATTAGATACACACTGGTTAAAATCAAGAAATATTCGTTTGAAAATACCATACCAAACTATTAACGGTTAAACATGTTTGGTTTTCAATGAAGTCCCATTTGGCAGCCGTTGATCGCATCGTGAGATTTTACTGCTGCCTGAAGATTTGTAAGGAGGATGTTGCTGGGATCCTCAAAAACACGGCTTTAGCGTCTGCCAAGAATTCCGGATGTATTTACTCATCAGCAATTTGTCCCAACCCAGCAGAATCTTCCTACTATTTATCTCCCAACAACCAAATACATGCCCAAGTCCCAAAATGTAATAGTCCTACATCTATTCCTTCCAATCCGCTAAAATTGATTTCCCTAATTCATTTGAAATAATTACTAGAATAAATTTTATTAATCAAAAACCTTATTTATTGACAACCGATAAAAAAATATTAGTAGGCAGTTGCGCAAGCAAATTTGAAAAATTAAAAATACTAATTGATTTTGATTTCCAGTTTAAAGGTTTTCGAGGTTAATTCCTACCTCGTCTCCTTATAACTTTTCTCCTGTCTAAGGTGTCAGAGAGAATCAGTTGGTCTCCTGGAGCGATCTTCGCTGGCCTACGGGAACGACCTGACTTCTCATGCTCTCCAACTTCCTTCCTTGTGACGTCACTTTATGTTTGTATAATTTCTCTCCGTACGTGAGTCGACCTAATCTAACCCTTCTTTCTTCTTTCTCTTCTTTAACAATCTGTTCTGCCCTAATAATCAAAACCAAAAAAAAAAAAAACAAAATGTTGGTGCTCATATAAAAACAGTCCGGTACTTACACACTTAGTTTTATTTTCCCGAGCTCGGCTGTGCAAATCTCGGCAAAAAAAGTTTCACTGAGATCTCAGCAAAAGTGACATTTGATTGCTGAGTCTCGGATAATGCTTATCTGAACTTTTTTTGCCGAGATTTGCACAGCCGAGCTCGGTAGAAAAAACTAAGTGTGTACAGCTTGCTTCGGTTAAGTGGGTTACCTGGGACGGACCTTCTGCCGGCCGTTGAGTTGTCGGGATCGTAATTCGATGAACGATGAGGACCGATGCGTTGACGGAGATATGCGACACTCGTGTACCACTACAGCGGGCTTTGGGTCTGAGTTTCAAAGGACAGACTTTCCGTCAAACCGTTTAATCGCCAGGAGCGTAACCGACGAGCGATGACGTAGATTGGCGATGATTTGCCACGCTGCGAAACATTAGCCCGAAAATCCTGTTCGGTTTTCCACCTTGCCGAGAGTAGAGTGGTCGAATCACAGGAATTTCCACCGACGACCACGGAGAGGAACTTGGGAATTGAACTAGACTGGTATTGAAAATTACTTTCTCGGGACGTGATCCTAAGCGATTCCACTGGCTGTGGTGCACTTTCCCCTAACATACCACTCGCGACCTCTGACAGCCACGTGGTGATGGGTGGCGCTTGCAAGGCTGTCAAGCAGTTTTAGCGTTACTTTCTACCAGCGATTTCACAAAACTGGACCAACTAATTTCTATTTTTCTATCAAACGCACACATGTTAGTTACTTTTCTCGTGGTTCTAGAACAAAAAACCTCAAAATAATGTTTTATTTCAAAGTTCGAGTGGTAGTAAACGTCATTTTAACTGCTCGAATGAAGTGGTTAATTCGACGACTACGCTTCCTGATTGTAACCATAAAGTGATTCCTTGTAGAGTCCACAAATGGCCACCACGTAGGCTATACATACACTTCCTCTTCGAATTTTCATTTACACAAATCTCGGAAATCGGTGCCCCATTTCACCTCAAATTGCTACTTTATGTATGCTGCAGTCCAGCAAACGTGGAGTAACAATTTGAATGTTACACGTGTCGTAGAAGCTGATATTTGTGCACTGAAAGTTTCGAAGTGGTTCTGAGAATAAGGATATCACAGCGATTCACCTAAACGGTACGCAACCGTGAGACGAAGGATACCTCCAGGAGATCGCCCTCAGTCTGATCCGTAGCACTCCCGTATAAACAATAACCATAAGAAGTGCCTAACCGCCAATTAGGGTTATCATCCCAACTTTATGTGGTATGGTCGTACCATCCATGATATCGTTAGTGTATGGTACCCGTTTACCGTGACCAATGGAAAAAAAAAAACATTTCGAGATTGTCATTTTCACACCCATCACCATTCTAGCACTGTAATACATGTTGCCTGCTTCGAAGGCGCCGAAAATGAAATATATACCGTATGCATGATAATGTTTGCACCATTGAGCAATGTCAAAATTAAAAAAAATCTAAAAAATTTTGTTTTCGGGTTTTTTATCTATTCAAAGGGGGGATGTTTCTCAGAGTCTTAAACTATGTTAATTATCGATCGAGTTTCCACTTGCTGCAATTAACCACTTCATTCGAGCAGATAAATTGTCGTTTACTACCACTCGAACTTTGAAATTAAACATTATTTTGAGATTTTTTCTTCTAGAACCTCGAGAAAAGTAGCCAAAATTTGTGCGTTTGATAAAAAATAGAAATTAGTTGGTCCAGTTTTGTGAAATGGCTGGTAGAAAGTCACGCCAAAACTGCTTGACAAAGTGGTCAATTACGGCCTCCACACGCTTCCGGAATGCACGGCAGGTTCTAATAATGTAGTCTGGTTCCATTTCTCTCCAGGTACGGATCAATGTTTGTCTGACTCGGGTGGCGTTTAGAACAGGCCTTGGCCTTCATGACGTGCCATATTGAGTAATCCAGAGGATTAAGAACGGGGCTGGATGTCGGCCACATATCCTTCGCCCAGAACGGAAGATGTTTCTGCACCCACTTCTGAGTGTGGTTCGAGGTGTGGCACGGAGCCCCATCTCGTTGAAATGTAACATTTGGCTTCGGATCGTACTGTTCTTTGATCTACGGAAGAACATACTTACTTAAAATCCCGATGTAGACCTCCATGTTGACCTTGTCGCCTTCTGGAAAGAACACTGGGTCATTTTTTTGCCATCGGAAGCAACCAATCCAAACACCATAACGCTAGCAGGATGCTTGGTCAGGTACACGTTCTTGTGCTCGTCGGCCACGTCTTTTACCGGAAGAGAACTAATAATCCGGTCGGTTCTGGAATTTGATACGGGATCGACGGTAAACATGCTCTCGTCGGTGAACAAGATTACCGGATTTTTTTCGCTTTCGGAAGTTCAAGATTTTCTTGCATCGTTCGACTCGTAGCTCCCGGATGCGGTTGGTAATCATGTGAGTTTTTTTTTCGTGCCCTTGACTTCGCCCCGCAATCTTCCTTTACGATCTTCCGTGCCGTAAAGTCACTGATCCCGTGTTCCTTTGCCATTTTTCTTATTGAACGCACTGGATTCACCCGAATCTTCCTTTTGATAGCAGCGATAATCCTCGGAACCCGAGCTGACCTTGGACGACCTGTGGCCACCTTCGCGGATAGTTGTTCTTTTTTTTCGGTCTAAAACCCTTTTGACGGTCCACCGGGACACTCCCACGGCGATTGAAATCACAAACGAAGTGACAGACGGAGCGGCTCGAAAACTTTGGTGACTAACCTGCTATTGCAATTTTTCAGTGTACCACATGGCAACACCACTACCAGTGGATTGTACCACATGGCAACACTACTACTGGATTGAACTAGCATTTTCACCAAATGTACTAGAATGTTTTGGTTCTATCTCTTTCACTCTACTCAAAACTGGAATGCATAAAAAAATGACAAAATGATATACACTCTTTGCACACTGTCAAAGAATCATTGCACACAAAATCAACTTCGTGCAAAACCAAAACAAAAATACTATCCCATCTGGTGGATGATGGCACAAGCTTCTTAGAAAATTCTATTACAGCGAACCACATTATTTTAATTGATTTCTTCGCCAGTAAGTCGTCTGTCATTTCGTTTGTGATTGAAATGTCTTTTTGCGACATTTGCGCGTGGGACAAATCACGAATACGCTGCCACTTCGTCATGGTGCAACTGTCAAACTAAGTAAATCATTTTCTTTTATACACAGCCTACTACGGTATGAGCTATAGGTTACGTGCATGCAAAGAAAAACAAGGCATTGTATGCACAGGTGAAACGGGAACCTTATATGTACGATGATGCAAACATTATCACGCATACGGTACATCTGAATAGGGTTCTCAATGAATCTTGGACCGAAAGTCCGTTTCAAAGTAACAATTACCAGATACGACACCTGATTTTGTCGGAAGCGTAATTTGAATCCCGTGTAGTTCCCGTAATTTATTAAAAAACACAATTTTCGTATCCTGATGAATGTGGGCTTCTTAGTGGAATATCTGTATAAAGAGAGAGAGAAAGATTATTAATTTCCATTTAATTCCACCACCTTATTTGCTTATCCTTGACAGATTCGCGTATTTCGTCTACAATGTGCAGACTTCTTCAGTGTCTTGGAGACGAAATACGCGTATCTGTCAAGGATAATCTTTCTCTCTCTCTCTCTCTCTCTTTATACAATTTTCGTAATTAATCAACTTAGAATAAATTGATGTTTTGCATCTTGGTAGAGTGATGGCTTTTTTTTGTGTCATAGAGTTCTCTTGATGTTGACATTGAGCAACGATTATTTGCATGTAGAGAATGAATTTCTTTTATTTTTTTTTCTTATTTGATCTGTTTAATTTGTCTCGTCCGATCATTTTTATTAAACACATGCGATTTGATTAGATCAGCGGTCCTCAAACCTTCTTTGACTGCGACCCACTTTTAAACATTCCTTACATTCGCGACCAGGCCTGTCATGATAGTTTGGAATTCATTACAGTCAGAAAAACCTTATTGTCGGATTCCTTATTTTCAGGATATCTACGAATAAGGATCCGATAGAAGCTCTTCACTCTCCACCCATACGTCGGGAGCAGAATAGCTTTCCGTCCTTCCGCCGTTATCCAAAGGAGCAAAATCCATTTCAAGTCTAAGTACTTGAGCATCAAGTCCATCAAGTTCGAAAATAAACCGGAAAAGATATCTGAAAACTCATTTACCAGATGGAAACATCAATATTCCCACCGGCCACGCCATTGTCGTGAACCCACGAAACTTTCGTGCCGGATCACAAATCAAAAAAACGTTCACTTTTCTTTTTACACTCCATCACTACGCATCAAAACGCCCAAACAACCAACAAGCCCGCTAATTCGTCTTTTTGTAATATAAAGCTAATATTCGGCTAATACAAAGCTTAGAATGCTCTAGAGGACGGGTGAGTAGGCTCTGCCCGCGAACTGTGGGTTCTGTTTTCGCTGGCGCTGATTTCATCTGTTTTCCGCATATTTTTTAATTGTACAAAGTCAACAAATATTAGTTTTCTTAAATATATGTAGATTAATGCAAAATGGCACACCCCATGTGGCTCTCGTACAAGAACCTTACTTTCGTATAGGAAACTTTTGTCTAGGAAACCTCGTGAACCCAATTTTGCTACTTTTAGCAAAAGTGGAATGCCATGTGTGCGTGTCAATAACGCAATCGTCGCTATGCAAAACCACAGAGAACAGACGTTGAGGGTCGAATAAAATTTCTCTAATAACTAGTGTAAAGATTTCTGTTCGACTTAAGCGCCACTTACGGCGACTTCCCCACTTAAAAACTCTCTTTGACAACCTGATGGCGCTGGCGTTGCACAACTTACACTAGACACTAAGTGGTGGTAGCGCCAACTGGCAATTTTCAACAGAAAATTTATCGATAAAGCGCCAAATTGGTCGAAAGTGGCCAATTTATAGAGGAAATCAGCTAGCGCCACGTAACGGCGATGTTCCCACTTATCTTTACACAAGTTTCTGACCGAAGTTGAACGTCTTTTCTCTGTGGCAAATCTTAACGAAATAATGATGTTTGTGCTGCTACAATTGATGTTACCGTTGGAAACCTTAATAAGCAATACGTTTACTGTTTCAGTGCCAGGTTTTTATATTTATATCAGGTTCTTGTTTCAGACGTTCCCATTACTGCTCGTGGCATTACTGCCGAAAGTGTTAAATCAGTCCAGATAATTTAACACAATCGGAAGTTAGTCTATCTTTGAGCGATTCAACATTTTTCCTACTGAGCTCAACCTGTTCTGAAGTTATTAAATATTTTTGTTCTGAATACACGGATCTAGTGTTTTCAATTTGTAAAGTTCAGGACTATTCAAAGTGATTCTGTACGTGCTAAGCTTTTCTGAAATGGTTCAGTACTTTCCAAAATGGTCCTATGCTTTTCTCAAGTTATTCAGTACTTTCTGAAGTGAGTCTGAACTTTTCCAACGTGATTCCAAACTTTCCTAATGTAATTTAATGTCAGTACAGATAGATCTCGTTTTTGAAAACATAGCTACAGTGCACTCTCTACAACTCTATATTGAAGGGTTCATCGAGTTATAGAATAACAATCTCATACATATTCGCTATCGTAGTAGCCATGACATTCAGTTTTACTATGGTTCTGTAACTCGATATCGAAATGATTATGTGCTCCCCAAAGTGATTCTGATTTTTATACAGTGATTACATATTTTCTGAAGCGATTTCAAACTGATTCCGAACATTTCTGAAGTGATTATAAACTTTCTGAAGCGATTCAGTACTTCCGAAGTGATTTCTGAAGTGGTTCAGTGCATTCCCAACTGATTCAATTATTTTCAAAGTGATTCCGTTCTTGCGGGAATAATTACAAACTTTCTGGGATGATTTAGTACATTCTAATGTGAATCTGAAATTTTCAGAAGTGATATTGTCCGAAGAGATTCCGAGCTTTTCTGAGGTGATTCAATACATTCTGAAGTGGTTTCAAACTTGTCTAGAGTGATTCAGCTCTTTTCAAAGTGATTCAGTAATTGCGGAAGTACTTAAAAACATTCTGGAATCATCCAGTACTTTCCAGAGTGATTCCAAACTTATATGAAGAGATTCTGAATTTTTTAACTGATTCAGTACTTTCTAAAGTTATTTTAAACATGAACTTTTTCAAAGTGATTTTAAACATTCCTGAATGTATTCAGTATTTTCCAAAGTGATTTTTCTTTCCGATCTTTTCTGAAGTTATTCAATACTTTCTGAATTCTTTTGAATCGATTCAGTACGTTCAGAAATGATTCCGAACATTTCTAAAGTGATTCAATACATTCCGGAGTGAGCCCAAACTTTTTTGAAGTGATTCAGTACTTTCTGAAATGATTTCAAACTTTTATGAAGTGATTCAGTCCTTTTCGAAGTGATTAAATGAAATAAAGTGGCAATTATCCAGGCCCATACACATTTTTAACATTGTGAATGGACAATTGTCTACGCAGGGGGGGTGGGGGGTGCAAGAATCCCAGAAAGCTGTCTGAACAGTTCCTTACGAGTTTCATTAATTTCATTTCAGACTTAAAGTTTCACACTTAGAAAAAATCATGTAAATTTCGTCATGCGTCGAGCGTCAATTTGGACATAAATTTAAGTCATATCATACGCGAAATATAGCTCAATCAAACGTACTTGTCGTCGAACAACGAACTTTTCAGTTTCGGTGCACTTAATGTTACATGACATGTTAGTTTACGGCTCATATTTTATGTCAAAGATGGATTCCATCACGTGTCAAATTAGCAGTTTCTAAGGCTGTGTTCCATTTGGTGAATTTTCACTTATATTTGACAGATCGATAATTTTCAAATAAACCTGCTATTCCAGCAGACTTATTTCTGACAGACAATGAATCAACTTTGACAGATGCTTTCTCGAAAATCAGCCGTTCAACAACAGAGGGATTTTCGAACATCATAATTTATTTTCGAAGTGTCAAATTTAAGTGAAAAATTTCCAAATGGAACACAGCCTAAGTGTGTAAATACATATAGTTCAGCTTTTCTACCACCGTAGAAGCAACCAGATTTAAAAAAAATGCTCCATGCATTTTAAGATTGCACTCGTTGAAAATTCTAGCTAGAGCTAGAATTAAGGCGTAACAGCCTTTGTAAACAATGATTTCTCTCATTGATTTCTAGGAATTCAAGGCACGCCTACACAAGCCAACATATACACCGAGTAGGGGAAGTCTTCCCCTACTCGATGGTTATGTCGATTTGTCAAGGAGAGTCATGACTTTCGAGAAATCCTCGAGAGAAGTTATTGTTTACAAAAGCTGTTACGCCCTTATTCCAACTGTATCTAGAATTTTGAAATCATCACTTTCGTATTTCTTCTAATTCTCCACGGGTGCCTTTGATTTACCAATTCTCTTAGCCTAAATGTAGTTCGTGTTCGTACTATGAACCACGGTATGACTAACTCATACTGGCAATCATGATGAACTATACCTATACACGGAGCTACACTAGTTCTCCCTTCGGTCCGCTAGCAAAAGCTGTTCGCTTTGGAAGCTTGTTTCTGCTTTTCTTGGCAAGATGTCACTTTTGCTTCTTTTGTGCCTCACCTCTCCCTCTTAAATAGTTTCCATCTCTCGTTTCAGGCGTCCACTTTCACGCAAGGCATGACTTACATGGATGGTGATACGGTAATGGGTAAGCGTTCCGTTTTCTGAACCCTCTGTAACCTTTTTCGCAAATCTGTGCAACAATGTATGCATAATGTTCCAATATTCCACACAATGCAACAGACTTCCTAGCACCAACCTCGGGACACTATGAACACCGGTACGAGTTCTACCTGTACGAGCAGGTTTACGGTACCAGCTACCCGCCGATGCCCAACAGTCGTGAGGAGTTCGATTTGGCCGGCTGGATTAATTCGATTTACCCTGAGGGCGCACTTTGTGGTCCGGTTGCATCGATTGGTTTTAATTCATAGTCTATCGCGCGGAAGCTTTCTTTGCCGTTCCAGTGGAGGATGCGGCGGGAATTTCTGGGCACAATTTATTGACAGCACCGAATGGAAATGTAACAACAGATAAGAACTGGGATCTCGGGTGTAGCAGCAACGGCAGGAGCAGCAACAGCAGCAGCATATCTCGGGAGTACGGAAATTTATATAGACATCAAGAGAATAACTTAGATGTGGCCAATAAATGTCGTTGAAAACGAAGAAAACCTGTGTAACGATTCGAGGGCATACACACTTTAGGGGGTAGCCGACGCAGGCCGGCCGATCCATTCAACAGTCAATTTTTTCCCTTCTTTCTGCGAGCCCCCCCCTTCCACAAATCGCCAGAGGGTCAGCCTTTAATACCGTATAGACTTGTCCCACTGATGGAGTGCTGATTGTCGTTTCAGAATGGTCCCAGGTGACCAAAGTCTCTGAAGTCATTATTTAATGTTAAGGAAATATGTGCAATGAGAAATGTCGTATGAAACGAGCAGAGATAAGATTTCTCCCTCTGGGGGCTTGAATATTTGCGATCAACGCAAGACGTCGAAGACGTGTCGGCGTGAACATGCGCAGGTTCGATGAATTTAAATCTTACGCTCAATTGGAATCCAGCAACTTTCCGAATCCGGCCAGTGTCGGTGGAATACGAGCCTCGGCAGACTGATAGGGGCTCATAAGCAAATGTTAATGGTGACAATTTTGCGTTCGACAGTATCTTTTGGATGCGATATGGGGTAACGAAATGGGATCGGTTGGCTTAAAGCAGCGGAATATGTTGTTGTTGTTGATGATGTTGAATAATAATAGTTGACATGTGAAGTTTAGGGGACTTGCTTACACTGCGTCGAGGAGATTTAAGACATCTCTTAGCATGGATGGGATGTCTGTATCATTCAGTAATTTTCTATTTTTTTTGCTTAATTCACTCAGTTGAAGACTGTTGCTTCCTTCAACGTCAGTTGAATGCTTTTGGTGATTGGTGTATTTTGAATCATAAATGCTCGGTTATCTCTTTTTCGCGCCAAAAAGAGACTATTATGTTCAAGTATGGTTTGTTATGCACTGAAATTGAGCGCGTCAGGACCTAGGTGTGATTTTGGATACACAACTCTCGCGTCACTTTTCAAATAGACCAATGTAACATACACAGATAAAAATTCTGAATTTTAATGGTGATGTGAACATTCATTTACGTAAACTTAAATTTCATTTCACGCAACCGAACAACTTGTAAACAATGTTGTTTACAAAGATGGGCTTTTGGATACAATATTTGCTACATTGCATGAAATGTGTCAGAACTTTACATGATATAATATATAATATAATATAATAACTACTTGAAGTACACCCACGCGACACAACAGCAACATCGGGTAGGGGAAATTTTCCCCTTCCTGACGATGCTGTTGGTTTGCGTGGGCGTTCTTCGGGTAGCGAGTAAAGGGCCCACAAACCATTTGTTTACAAATGGCTTTTGCACCGTTTTCAAATGTTAGCACTGATATAATGTAAACTTATATGATATGTGACGCTCCATTTATGTGCATCATATTGAACAGAAATTTACACTACTATTTCGAACTGTGTATCCACCATTTTGAGAAAATCGAAGTTGAAGTTCGACAGATTATTATTTTAACTGTTTAAAAACAATACATTTTGCAATACTATTTTTATTGTAGTCAGTGTATAATAACGTTGAAAATTCAGAAGAAACGGTAAAATCACAATTTTACTTTGAATTTCATGCTACAACATAGAAAAAACCACATAGGACGTTTTGACAAGTCGAGTTGTATATAGGACATGTTACATTGGACGATTTTTCTCAATGACATAATCAATGAGTGTTACATTGGACGTTTTGTATACATGATACTAGATTCCCTTTCACAGATTTCAGAGTATAGTACCTAACTTTAGATTGGCCCCGCCTTTGGAAAATGAGCACCAATCATGTTAGGCAGTCCGAATGACCGAAGTAACAATCAAGTAACCATCATTTCAAACTGTACATTGGACAATTTTCGATCGATGATTTTCTTAAATAAATGAAAGTAAATTTGGATGGGTGTTTTTGTATCACATACAATGATAGAAGAGCAATAGCTTTTATCACTTAACTCGATTTGTTTACATTTGTTACATTGGTCTATTTGAAAAGTGAAGCGAGAACTCTCTTTCAAGCAGCACATCTCGTATGTCGTCCACATATGTCCACGTAAGTTCCACATATGTTATGTGCTTGAAGTTGAAGTTATCTGATGACGATTGTGCAACTCTTTACTCTTATGGTAAAATCTCTTATCTCTCCACTCCACCATGGTACCAGTGAGACGCCGTCTCTTCACGCAAATTGAGAGTATCGTATGGGATTTCTATAGGAGTGACAGGGTAAGGAAATGTCCACCATGTTTCACGCACAGACTGACGTTTCCTGAAGGGAATTTACCATAGGAGTAAAGAGTTTGTAAATTGTCAAGGTAATGCGGCCATTCTTTTTTCGACTAGCTCTACAGGGGGCTTATCAAAGGATTTTTTGACTAGTACTTTCAAGTCGGTCAAAAGCCAATCAAGAGCGTTATTAACCAGTGATATTGTTCACTGTGCTTTTAGTAAGTCAACTATTTATGTTATGATTGCAGCACGAAATATTCTGTTGATGGATGTTGACGTCAACATGAAAAAAAAAAATCGATTTTTTTTTTTCTAAAAATCTAGAGATAAAATTAGGGTAAGTAGGCCAGATTTACTAATGGTCCTAGAATTGACCCTATCGTAAATTTTACATTTTAAAATTATTTTTTATTTTTATTTTCGATACAGATACATATGGTTTGTCATAAATCTACGCAAATTAAACCATGACAATTTATTTCAAATTTGATTTATTTTATTTTTATGATTTATTTTAATTTTTGTATATTTTCTGCATTAATCGAGACACTTGTTTCAAAATTTTCTGCTTCTCGCTGGACTTCAAAAGGTTTGCAGTAAACTCTTAATTTGCGCGATTTTTTTTCCTCATACGAATCCATATGAAATCAAAGTTTGATGCAATTGATTCTAATGAAATAGAAAAAAATACGGAAAAAATGGTACATACATTTATCTCTTAAATTTACAGATAAAACATTTAAAAAATATGCGCGCGTGAATTTAGAATTCAAAGAATTAGACAAGTATTCGGGTGGAGTTTCCCCACTTTTTTGCGATAACTGCATAAAACAATACGTATCGCTTTCAAAATTGGGCAGTAAACAGTTAGCATATAGTAGCTTACAATGAAATTGCAGAATTCATCGTTGGGTGGCACGTAATTGCATCAAATATCGGTGAATAATGTCTCCTTTTTTAAATGCGACGTTAATATATTTTTTGCTGTGTAGAGCAACGTGATGAATTTGTTCAGTCCAGCTAAATAGTTCTAAATAGTTAACGATAAACAAAGGCATAAGTTCAGATTCTTAGCACTTCTGAACTTATGCCTTATAATATAAACCAGGTTATTATTATTTTAATACAATTGACTACCCACTTGAATTTCTTTCTCATTTTACAGCTGGTATAACCAATTTGACAGATCGATGTCTTTCTATATCACTTGAAATCACTGAAATGGGGTCCATTTTTGATGATCGAGTTCCACATATGTATGTAATGTGCTTTTGGTCAGTTATTTTGCATGAAGTTCCACATATGATATGTGAACATGTTCAGCGCAATCGGTGGTTTACAGAGACTCTTCAATAGGGTCTCCGCACTATTTTACTCAGACCTGACTCGCCAGCTGCTTCGCCGGAGGTTTAATTCGTTTTTTCAAGATTAGTTTAGTTTATCTAGTAATGTTCTTTTGTTTACGAGATGACTATTGACTTTTTGATGTTAAGTTTAGGTTACATCATTGGGGCCAATGACGCCTGTTGATGTTTAGTCATAAATAAATAAATAATGGCTATAATGTTGGTCTATGGATCTAAGATTGGGCCCATTGATAAAAACCTGCTTTTTATCTAGATGAACGCGTCATTGGGACGGTACTTATGAATATTTTTGGTCGCTATTGAAAATTTAGTCTGTAAAATCTAGGAATTTTTGTTCCGATCCCGAATCACTTCACTACGGATTCGCGAACCGGCCTTCGTGTTCTTTTTATTAACTTTTTCTAATTATTTCAGGATACAACTCGCGGTGAACTCGGACGGGGAAATAAAACTAAAAACGCCCGGACTCTTTGACCGTTTACAAAGTACTGATTTTATTTCGTATTCTGTTTGTTCTACATAGATTGTCTTCCGTTTGTGTGTGTGTTAGTGTTTAACTGAAGGTATATGGTATATGAGGATCAAAAGCAAATACAAACAGGGTAGGGTGGTTCGAAAAACTATTGGAATGTTAGGGTGGTTCAAAAAAGTTACTATCTTTGCATTTAACATTCCGGCCGCCAAGAATGGATTATTCTTCATCGGCGCTGGAGTCATATGATGACGGGGATTGCTGCTGGATTGTCTCTGGATCTATCTCCACCGGTAGCAGGCAGAGTTTGCTTACAGCTCTCTTCGTAACTCCGGTACTGGTCCTAACCGAAGCTACACGGACAAGCCCATCGGTTCCTGGATGGACGTCGACAATTCTTCCAACGGCCCACTTCTGCGGCGGCAGATTTTCATCTCGTAGCAGAACGATGGCACCACGGACGAGGTTGGCCGTAGTATTTGACCAGCGGTAGCGGTTGTGGAGGGTACAGAGGTAATCCTTCTGCCAGCGTTGCCAAAACTGCTGAGACAGGCACTGGACACGTTGCCAGCGGGACAGGCGGTTCTCTGGAACATCTTGCAGGCTGGGCTCTGGAATAGCATTGAGCGGCCTTCCCACCAGGAAGTGTCCTGGAGTTAAGGGTTGCAAGTCTTGCGGGTCCTCTGACATAGCAGTTATTGGTCTTGAATTCAACGCAGCCTCAACTTGGATGAGGGCGGTTCTGAATTCAGTTTCTTTCAGCATAGCGTTTCCCATGATACGGCGGAGATGGAACTTCATTGACTTCACCGCCGCTTCCCAGATTCCGCCTAGCGATGGCGATCTGGGAGGAATGAAGTGGAATTCGATGTTACTCGTAGCGCACTCACGAGCTACGACGTCTTTATGCTGTTGAGAAACGAATAGTGTGCGGAGATCTGCTAACTCACGTTGAGCTCCCACAAAATTCCGACCATTGTCACAGTATATGTTGCTGGGCTTGCCACGTCTTCCGGTGAAACGGTGCAAGCTAGCGATGAATGCCTCCGATGTCAAATCGGGAACGAGGTCAAGGTGTATCGCCTTGACAGCCAAGCACACGTAGACCGCTACGTACGCCTTGACAGGACCTGCTCTTTTGTTGGGTGCTCGAAGCATAATTGGGCCGGCAAAGTCAACCCCAACATTCTCGAACGGGAATGCTCTGGTTACTCGAACCGGCGGAAGATTACCCATTAGTTGCTCCAACGACTTCGGGGAGGCACGAGTGCAGATAACACAGTGATGCACGGTGGTACTGGCGAGATTCCGACCATTCAGTGGCCAGAAGCGACGACGCAGAGATGAAAGAAGAAGATTCGGGCCACCGTGAAGCGTTTTAAGGTGCTCGAGCGAGACGATCATTCTGGTGAGACGATGGTTTGCAGGCAGTACCACAGGGTGCCGTTTGTCAACGGTGAGAGCAGAATGATGAAGCCGGCCGCCAACTCGGATCAATCCATCGATGAGTTTCGGATTCAGGAAACGTAATTTGGATTTCTTGCTTACGGCTTCGTTTCGAGCGAGTTGCTTCATTTCAGAACCGAACGCGTCTTCTTGCACACGACTTATGAGACCGAGTAACGAACGATCGATTTCCGACGCCGACAACGGACCGGTTACGCGTTCATTCTTCACCCGACGAGTGTTCTCACGAAAACGGTGCCACCACGCGCACACGCGAACGAGAGGGGTTAGGCTTGAATAGCGATCGATGATGTCTTCTGGCTCTGTAAAGACAGGCAGCGCCACAACTTTCCGTAATTCTGGATCTTCACGATTCTGTTTACGCGACACGTAATTCGGCGGCCACGGTTCACTTAACGATCTGATCCAGATAGGTCCATTCCACCATAGAGTATTTTCTACTAGATTCTCTAGGCTGGTTCCTCTCGACAACAGGTCAGCGGGGTTTTCGTCGGCGGGTATGTGATTCCAGGAGGCTGAAGCGGTCAACTCCTGAATTCCTGCTACTCTGTTGCTGACGAAAGTCTTCCAGGTCGACGGTGAAGCAGAGATCCAATCCAGTGTTACGGTCGAATCTGTCCAAAGATAAACTGGAGCCACGAGTGAGGTGCTCTTTAGAACTTGAGCCAGGAGATGCGCTAGGAGTAGCGCGGCGGAGAGCTCCAATCTCGGAATTGACTTACTACTGAGTGGAGCTACACGGGACTTGGCCGTTAGCAATTGGACATAGCATTGGCCTTTTGCGTCGACCGACCTGATATACACGCAGGCTCCATATGCCTGCAGGGAGGCGTCGCTGAACCCATGGATTTCTAACCTTTGGTGCGGTGAGAGCATGACCAACCGCGGAATGCGAAGACCATCTAGGTGACGTATATCTCGCTGATATGACGTCCATTCTTCCACGAACTTCACTGGAAGCGGTGTATCCCATTCTAGTTGACACTTCCAGAGGGCTTGTATTATGATCTTCGCATGAACAACTTTTGGGCCTAGCAGCCCGAGTGGGTCAAACAGGCTACTCATCTGTGACAGAACGGTTCTCTTAGTGATTGGCTGGCTATCCTTCCACTTTGGAGGTTTGAATGACAGTTGATCGGTGGTGGGTTCCCAGCGTAGACCAAGAGCGGTAACAGAGGTATCTCGATCTAGTTCTAGCAGCGTACGCGTTTCTCGGAGGTGTTCTGGAATGACATCCAGCACGTCTTGACAATTCGAAGACCATTGTCGAAGAGGAAATCCTCCGGCTGCTAGAAGACCAATCATCTCGTTCACAATCAGCTTCAGCTGTTCCACGTCGTTGGAACCGGTAAGGAGGTTATCCACATAAAAATCCTTTCGAGTAATTCTTGCTGCGTGTGGGAATCGCTGTTCTTCGTCTGTGGATAGCTGTTGCAAAACGCGAGTTGCCAGGAAAGGCGAGTTGTTCAAACCGTACGTAATGGTGAGTAACTGGTACACTTTCAAACGGAGTTCAGGGTCATCACGCCACAATATGCGCTGCAACGATTGATCCAAGAGATGGACCAGAATCTGTCTGAACATCTTCTCAATGTCAGCGGTCACGACGAAACGATACAATCGGAATCGTAGCACTATTTCCACTAGCATTTCCTGGATTGTGGGACCAGGAATCATAACGTCGTTAAGAGCCAATCCCGAACGTGATTTACAGGATGCGTCAAACACGGTTCGGAGTTTGGTGGTTGTACTCTCAGGTTTCAAGACCCCGTGATGTGGTAGGATAAACTGTGGTCTGACGTTTAGTTCCTCTTCTGTAACTTCACGCATGTGCCCCATTTCAATGTATTGGGTGACGAAATCATGATACTGCTTCCTTTTCTGTGCATCCGACATGAGAGAACGTTCCAACGAATAGAAGCGTCTAGTGGCCTGGTACATGTTATCATCCAACTGAGCGATGAGTTCTTCGCGTTTTGGTAGCCTGACTACGTATCGACCTTCCGGCGTCCGTGTGGTGTTGGCCAGGAAGTGCTCCTCACAAAACTTATCCGTGGCTGACCAACCCTTGGTATCATGGACGGTTTCCAGCTCCCAAAACTTTCGAAGCATTTCTTCTACACGAACTGCACTACTCATTAGGCAGGAACGAGGATCAGCATGATCGTGGTCTCGAATGGTGCAGGGACCTGACACGACCCATCCGAGGACAGAATTCTGCAAAACTGGCAACTGCTCACCAAGCTGGATACGACCGTAGCGGAGGGTATCGAAGAAGAATTGAGCTCCTAAGATTAGGTCAATTTCATTCGACACGTGGAAAGTTGGATCAGCAAGACGCACTGTTTCAGGAATCTGCCATTTCTGTGTACTGATTATTGATCCTGGCAGCTTGATGGCGAGAGAGGGTAGAACTAGAAGTTGCGGTTCCACAACGTACGGAGAAACTCTTGACGATACCTTGGCGGTAACGGAGTGCGTGGCCTTGGTGGTTGATTGACCTATGCCACACACTAGAACAGGAACAGAAGCACGTGTACGTGGGAGTTGTAGTTTCTCGCAAAGAGCCTTCGTGATGAAATGGCTCTGGGACCCCGAGTCGAGTAGACAACGGGCAAGAACTTTGCGACCTTGAGCATCCTCAATTTGCACCAGTGCGGTAGGGAGAATAACAGCAGTGTGTACATTATCCTTGTCACATGCCATCATGGCATAATGCAGGTTTGCAGGAACTGTTGGCGCTGTAGAACATTGTGGAGGATGGGAACCGACAACCGGGGACAACCTTAGAGGTTGGGACAGGTTCTGCAACGGCAGTGCAGGAGTATTCACTACAGGAGACGGAGTCGGTTGAACAGGATTTGGAGCAGATGGTTGTGCAACAAGTGTAACAGATCCACTGGCTTGAGGACCTGGAGAGTGCTGTTGTATGAACTGTGCCCCATGGAGAAGAGTATGGTGTTTCTTCGGACAGCGGTTGCACGGTTTGCTTTGACAGGACTTCGCAAAGTGATCTGTGCTACGGAGGCAATTGGAACATAACTTCTTCGACTTCACGAACTCGAACCGGTGCTGTTCAGATAGCTTCTGGAAATCAGGGCAATGGTACAGGAAGTGAGTCTGGTTGCATTTTTCACACCTCCTGAAAGATTCTGTGGCTTGGGTGGAGGACGAGGAGCTGAAATGCACTGAGGACTTCATTGGCTTCACCTTTGGATCACGATCTCGACTGGAACCAGGGGACGGATTAACACATTGCAGAACTCTGGCATAATTCTGAAGGTAGTTCACCATCGATATATATGTCGGCATATCATTTTCTTCTGCTTCATCACATGCCACACCACCAAGAACATTGGCAATATTATCACTATCCAGCCGGGCACAATAGCTTTCCCACTCTTTCTGCGTATGTGGATCCAAACGGGTTGACAACTGGTAAATTAACAACGAATCCAAGGAATCAGTGTCTTCTCCCAGTCGCTTCAGTACAGAAATGTGCTGCTCGAATCTATCCACCAAGTTGAGTAGCTCATCAGCCGATTCCTTCTTCATACTGGGTACCTCGTACAACAACTTAATATGACACCGAATAAGCTGTCGTTTGTTTTCATAGCGCAGCTTCAGTGCTCTCCAAGCATCGCGGTATCCGTCCTTGCTTATCGAAATTGAATCAATAATCCTTGCAGCTTCACCCTGGACTAACCCCTTAAGGTACTGGAATTTGTCGACACTGCTAATTTCGACACGATTTCCAATGGCAGAATCAAAAGCATCACGAAACACACACCAATCAGCAAGTTTTCCACTGAACCGAGGTAGATTTAATTCAGGAAACCGAATGTGACTGGCGGGTCTGACAGATTGCGTTGGAAGATTGACAGGTTGTGCATTTTGGTTGAGATGTTTCGATAAAAATGCACGCAACGCGTAGTATTTCGTGTCGAACTTCATACGATCCTCTTTGTTGTCATCACCGTACGTGGCTTCAAGAATGCACACCGTACGACGATACTCCTTAGCTATCTCTTCAAGCCTATCTGACCATGCTCCTAACAATTCTGCATGCTGTCCTGTTTTTGCCTCCCTTGCAAGAGTCATCAGCAATTCAATTGACTCCCACAAGTGCTCTTTATTTCTCCGCAGAAAATCTGCCTCCTTATCACCCTCAACCTTAAACATTTTGATTTTAACGTGGCTCTACACGGTACGCGAATACGGAACGAGTCTCCTTCCCGTGTCAACACACGGTTGAAACGACTGAACCGGGGAAACGAGACGACAAAAGTGCTTTCTCACCGACGTCGACGAGCCGAGACGAACACGAGCCAATATGCGAATTGGTGACCACGACGCGAGTCGTGTGCAAGAGAAAAAGAAGCAAGGTACTCACTCAATGCTGGGGGGCTTACGGCGATCCCTGGTGGCTGGGTTAACAAACAATCCTCGGGACCAGCGTGGAAATGGAACGCCGACAAGCGAACAGAAAACTCGCTCTCCTCTCTTGGGTAGCCGGTACCAGTAACCGACGGCAGCAAATCAGCAACACACTCACAGATGCCGATTTTCTTCTCGATATATTCTCGTTCTCACATAACACCAACACCGTAGTCAGTGTTTCAGTTCTTCTCACGAGTCACGAATAGTGTGGAAACATTCAACACAACAAAAGCACTTCAAGTGCATCGCGCAAAAATCACCAACAGTCACTCACACATCGAAAGCTTTCAGTTGTGTGCTGCTTCACATGGAAATTTCTTCCCAGTTTACAAAATGGCGTCACTAGCACGTTCTGCTACTTTCGGTTGCGCGTCTAGATTTTTGCACTGCGCAATTTCTCAAACGAGCGACTTTCGTTGCTGTACAGCAATTTTCACGCTCTGTACCACTTGTACACACTATTCGGCAGCAAAGCTGCGAAAATCACTGCACCACTTCAGTGGTGCAAGCTAATTTTTGACAAACTTACACTTTTCACACGCGAGTCGGACGAATCCGAAATCCCGGCACGAACAAACCATGGATCCGGTTCGAAGGACCATGTAAAATCTAGGAATTTTTGTTCCGATCCCGAATCACTTCACTACGGATTCGCGAACCGGCCTTCGTGTTCTTTTTATTAACTTTTTCTAATTATTTCAGGATACAACTCGCGGTGAACTCGGACGGGGAAATAAAACTAAAAACGCCCGGACTCTTTGACCGTTTACAAAGTACTGATTTTATTTCGTATTCTGTTTGTTCTACATAGATTGTCTTCCGTTTGTGTGTGTGTTAGTGTTTAACTGAAGGTATATGGTATATGAGGATCAAAAGCAAATACAAACAGGGTAGGGTGGTTCGAAAAACTATTGGAATGTTAGGGTGGTTCAAAAAAGTTACTATCTTTGCATTTAACATAGTCGATTGCTGAATTTATGTATGGGCTCAAATTAGGGGCATTTCCCAAGTAGCAATTTGGGTTTTATGAGGGTTCAGAAGACTATGATTTAGACTTGTAGAACACTTTTAAACCACGATAAAACTTGAAATGTTACTTGGGTTAGGCCGAACTTACATCCATTTCCCATATACTTCTTTACATTACATAAAAACCAAATTAAAATCTGAAAATTTTCCTTTAATAATGCATCTCGACGAAAATGTCGGTGATAGCTTGGAAAAAAACTGCAATATAGGGGAATTTACGTATTCTTGGCAACCTAAGCAGCGACCTTCTTTCTATAGCCTTTTTCTCTAAGGAACGCACACATATGCAGTATTGGTTTGTTTACAATCTTTTGCTGCCAGCTGCTCTAACAATTTCAGTCGAAAGAATTGTCAAAAACTGTTTTGAAACGCTTTTACAAAGCTCCAATCTTCTCTAGTGAGAGCGAGAATTGTCGGCAACCAGTTTTTCTTCGGCAACCGTTCCATTTGAACTGCATGTAAATCTGCTGTTCTATTATCGGCAACTCGAAATCACCTACAATTTGTAGTGCGTGTGTTGCATTTCAAGAAAACCTTGCTAGATTGCTTTTTCTCAGTGGTAAAAATATAGTCAAATTGAAGCTGAAAGCATCAAGAATCGTTTGCATGCATTCAGCGAAGTGTTTTCATAAGAAAATCCAGTGAAAATAGTGTTTCAATTTGGGTTGCCGAAAATAGTCTGTCATGCCGAAGCCGTCATTTCCCCTATTTGTTAAATTTTTTCAAGAAATCTATACGACATTTTCTAAAGAAGCTCGCGACCGTGATTATTTTGCATTTTTTCAGTATTTATTTAATGTCTAGCAATGCAACTCACTGCTCTATTGTTTTGGCTTTTTAATATGTCCCTGGAATCTGGAACCTTCCCAAAAATTTGGAAAAGCTTATTCCTAGTGCCTATCTTTAAATCTGGCCGAAAATCTGACGTACGTAATTATCGCCATTAGCTCTTGCATTCCTAAACTTTCGAGGCAATTGTCAACGAAAAATTATTTCTCCAAATCAAAAATAAAATTACTGACATGCAACACGGCTTTTTCAAAGGTCGCTCGACCTCGACAAATTTGCTTGAATTTATGGGCTATTCATTGAATGCAATGGGTAATGGAAACAACGTAGAAGCTCTCTATACAGACTTGAGCAAGGCATTTGACCGCATAGACATACCAATAATACTTTTTAAATTGCAAACAATTGGAATTGAGTCAGGGCTCCTAAAATGGCTTGAATCATATTTAACTAACCGCCAAAAAATAATTAATTCAACGGAAAGAAATCGAGTCCAATTTAAGTCACTTCAGGCGTCCCCCAAGGCTCTTATTTGGGACCTTTTCTTTTTATTCCATACGTAAACGACATTTCTTTCATTCTAAAAAAACTTAAATTGCTTATTTATGCCGACGACATGAAGCTTTTTTTGGAAATAAGAAATGAAGAAGACATCAATATATTCCGAAATGAAATACACATATTCTACATATTGTGCAAAAGAGTCTACTAGAATTGAATGCAAATGCAATTTAATATGATTTTGCAGGAAAAGAACAGCTTCAAATATTTCAATTGCACTAGGAAATCAAAATGCAGAAAAATGTGAAAGAGTTAAGGATTTAGGAATTATCTTAGACTCTAAACTAACTTTCATAGACCATTACAACACAATTATTCACAGAGCAAATAACATGCTAGGCTTTATCAAGCGCTTTTGCTATAATTGTCAGGACCCATACACAATTAAAACACTATGTAGTGCCTAGGTGAGGTCAATACTGGAATATTGCAGCATTGTATGGTCTCCTTTTTCAATCACGCACAAAGAAAGATTAGAATCCGTACAAAAACAATTTCTATTATACGCTCTTCGTAAATAAGGTTGGACATCATTTCCTCTTCCATGATATGAAGCACGCTGCATGCTTATAAACATACAAATATTAAAAGAAAGTCGTGAATATGCAATGGTTTCATTTGTAAACGATATCGTTCCGCAGCGCATTGACTCCACAGAACTTTTATCAAAATGAAATTTCCATGCACCTACTCGGCAACTCCGAAATCGAAATTTATTTGCCATAAAACATCATCGCAACATATGGGTCATTAAACCGCATGATGGCCTCTTACAATCAATACTGCGAAACCATTGACTTTACAATGTCTCTGCATGAACTAAAATAAAAATTTTACTCCATAAGGCTTTATAACTCATAAAAAAATAGGAAAGCTGATACTGATTAATTTTTATTAAAGATAAAATTTTACTTTAAGCCTCTTTTCCAAAGTTGACGAAATAAATAAATAAATAAATTTAAGAAAACAAAACTGTATTCGAATATGTACTAGTCTACGTTGATTGACGAAAAAAATAAATAAATAACTTATTTCGGCTTCCGGCTTGCTTATTGGTTTTCATGAAACTCACGTTCAGATCAGTCGTATTTATGGTTTTACTGATCTACACATACATGACATACAGATAAAATATTTCTAGACTAACATTTGAAAAGGGCGTAATTCCAAAATGACCATATCGAGAAAATCGCTTCTGAATTTTGTTGACCTAAAACTTAATCCTATTTCACGACTTTCCATTTTCTGGTTGATTTTATAAGCTTGACATATAGTTAATAGTGTAATCTATCATCATGCATCACTAAAAACTCAAAAAAAGTTTTCTTTGGCGTGAAATTGAGAAGAAAACATCATACGCCCTGATAATTTCATACATGTTGTTACCCCCCAGGCCTTCCACCCTTTGAACTGCCAACACTGGTGATACGCCGTGGAAGTACACCCTCGGGATTTTTTGTTTGTTGTTCCGCCTTGGTTCTTCGTTCGCAAATTTTGTGAGAGTGGAATTACGCCCGGAGATTTTTTGGTCTTCTTTTTGTTCGTTGTTTACACGTGAACTATCAATCGGATGTATTTCAAATGAATCGAGTGTGACTAGATACTACAGAATCAAAACATTTGGCATATTAAAACGATATAATTCGTAGTTCTGGTGCAAGGCGTAACAACCAGATTCATCATAGAGTTGAAAGTTGGAAATACGCCATGTAAGAAGAAACGTTTTTGATGATTTGAAGTGATATTTTCATCAACTGTTTCGTGTTTATCGAGTAGTTTGTGAACTATTCTCTCTATATGTGGCAAAATATGGTTTGTTTACATTTTGGCTCTTCCGCCCCTTTCAAATGTTAGTCTAGAATTTAGGCTCATCATTTGAAGAAGCTCATTGATTGTATGCGTATTTATAATTCCATGAGGTTTTTAAGATCTAGGTCATCACACCTTCATATTTTTTCTGCATAGTAGACGTATTGTAGAACAATTTGATTCCTAAGACAGCTCCCACTACATTGCCGGGATTGTTTTTTTTATCAACATTGATGAACATCTGTTATCTACAATCTACCCCCGCCGGGTAGTTGGTTCCGCTAGCTCCGCGGTTCATTTTGTTTGCTATATATGATAAAACCTTCTTACATTCAGGAAGTTGTGATGTTCTGATTTCACACAACCAATCCCAGTACATACATGAATTCCAGAAACAGATGAAATTCAACGCATTTCATGAGGATTCAATTGAAGTTCGCTACGCTCCCAGAAAATCAAGAGACTTGTTACTGTTTTGTATATTGTTCACGTCTTTCAATGTGAACCATTTGCTCCAGGTTTACCCCGTGTGGCTATCAGCAGTCGCTGTTGTCACCATGGCCACTGAAAGATTAAGATTTACGACCATCGTATACCGATCCTCACCGACTACCACCAAGCGATGAGCCACCGCGGAAACCCAAGGTTCGCCAACAACGTTAGCTCAATTTCCAAACAGGAAATGAACGATTGTAAGTCAGTCCCACGTGTTCCGCACTCAATTCTATATTTAAAGTACAAAATTCAACACCCACTCACGGTCGTGTGTGCAATATGCCTTATTCATAAAGCTCTCGAGCTTGATTTTGTGCAGCCGCAGCAGCAGCATGCTTGTGTACTTAGACTTTTCTTCGCGTTGCCGTCTTGTCACACTCTCGCGCGTACGCCGCCACAAGCCATTCAAACTTGTTCACGTTTGCACACACACACACGGTTTGTGTGTACTTGATTGCACTTTTTAACGACCCCAAAAACTTATGAATGAACGCGCACGAGTGAGAACGAGGTACTGGGCAGCAGACAGCCCTTCGGATTGATACCGTGCCACGGTGAAGGAGCACTGGCACTGGGAGAAAGAGGCTAAAGAGAGTTAATCAACGAGGACCTGGCGATGATGAGGGTACTTGAGAGGTCTCTTTACCTTAATATCGGGGTTCCAGACGTGAACACTCTCATTAACCGAGAGCCCAACCCTTATCTTGCTAATTACACACCGTGTCGTCAGTCTTCGTCATTGTGTTCAACGGAGAGTAAAGTGAACCTTCTGGACCTGTATCGTATCATCAGAAGATCGTCATCGGAAAACCGTTGCTTTCTTCACCTCTGTTCCCCGGGCCCTTCGTGTTGAAATGAAATCAACCGGAGTGCGACTTCTCACCTTTATCAACGTCCCGGGATCCGATTAAACGGCGGAGCTGGTGCGCACACGCGGTGAGTTGTGAATCGTTTATTATTTTTATTTGATAGTTTTAGCGGTTTTGTTTCTCCACCCATTTCCTGCTTCTGGGTTTGCGTTGTTGATAGATCGCACGATTCCGATAGAGTATCGCGATAGAGAAGCTGAAACAGGCGCAACTTCAGCAGAAGCTGGGTTGCTAATGGTAATTATACGTCCCATTTTCAGCGGATTTGAATCACTTTAGCCTGCTCGACGACGGGGGTTGGGCTACCGCTTTGAGATTTGCAATGAAGATGGAAAAAGGCAGTTTGCAGTTTGTGCTAGATTGTGACTAATCAAATTAGTGGCAGATGGAAATGACATCAAATTAGTCATCGCTTCCGCTCTCGGGTGATGACATAATAGATCGTTTGACAATAGAATAGATTTGAAAGCTTTGGTGGCTGCAATAGCAGCGATATTAATGTCTGTAGGATTTGTTTTTCAAGTGACGAACCTTTAATTTGAACGGATGAACGTGTAAATTTTCCATTTGCAGAACATTGCAATCATAAGTATAAATATATAAGTCCATGTGCATCCAATTCTCTATGTCACCACTATCGTCAAAGTGACACCTCACTTACTTTATAGTACTGCACTGGTGGTGACTTACTACCTACCTACGTCTTAAATGCTCTGCGTTTAAGTCCAATCAAACCATCTTTTCCTAATGGCGCCAAGGTGCTTCGTGCTTCATCTAAAAATCCCAAACCTGAAATCACTTATGAATAAAATCCAAGAGCAACAAAACATCTCGCTACTAGCGTCAAGATTCATTCATAAACATGACCAACAAACAACGCAACGCAGAGAGGTGCGACACTCTGTCACCAGTTTAAGGTGACACACTATGCTACATCCGAGCAACTGGTCCGGTTCGGTTTCTGGCAGTTTCATTAATTTTTCACCAGATTTGCAGTACCTGGTACCGGCGAACGGGGACTGGGGGGCAAAGAGTGAATGAATTAAGAGCTACGACGAGACGCGAGGATCGTCTCGCTTTTCTCCACACAGGCTGTGAGCAGATAGCAATGGAAGCTTGTGTTTTAGACGAAGTGCTTGCCGAGACGAATCTACCGAGAGCTGAGTGTGACGAACAGTGAATAAGTCACCGTAAAGTACGTTATACCGGTTGATTTGGCTATACTTTCCAGGGTTCAAACCTGTGGTTGATATATACTGCAGGCAAAAAAAAAACCGTTCCCGCATTACTGTACAAAAATCACAATAACATGAATTGCTAGTTGATTTGAATTTATGGCTTAGTTCCCTTAAACGTGATCGCATCGGCCCTTTCACTGAGTGTCGACTACAAAAGAAAAAAAACAGCACTGTAAAAACCACACCACCGTCATACGCGGAACAGGTTTACTACCCGCACCTCTCGAACCTATAAACGAACGGGCCCCTCCAGGACGCCATCTTCTGATAGAGTCCCGATACGCCAATCGCGCAAAACTCCACCACCCAACAACGGAAGCAGACCATCCATCAATGAATATAGCATAAACCACATCATTCAGTGGAACATAAATGGTTTCAACCGAAACCTGACAGACCTGGAGATGCTGCTAGGACAGAACCCACCAATCGCACTAGTGTTACAAGAAGTTCATAGGACTACCGATGATCGTCTTAACAAATCGCTATCGGGCAGATACTGTTGAATCTACAATTGCGAGAGATTCCAAACCTGGGGGAGATTCCAAACCTCCGGAATCGGCTTCTGCAAATTATACATTGTATCCAAAAACCGATGGTTTTCCTTGACCAGCACCTTGACCTCGACCTAATCACCATGAATAACGCCTCCCATACGTTCACACAAGGTCAGCAAAACACTTCATGCTCAGTTCCAGCCTGGCCAGTAGAGTCCGCTGGAGAACAGCCAGCGAACCTATGGGTACCCTGGTACTGATCAATCTAGGAGAACCTTCTCCAGAAACATTTCGGGGACCACGTTCGAAGTATGCCGAGTCCAACTGGAACCTTTTCCAAGGTCACTCTAAGGCCACCAAGCCCCTCATAGCACGTCATACCGTTACTCGAGCTGTTGTAGCCAGACTATCATAACAAGCTACGACCGACGTGATGATTGTTTAAGCCCTGGTTAAACAAGCTATTCAAAAGAAATTACGTTCTCGAAAGCAGTTAATAATGTATTTAAAACTGGATGAAGCATGCGCCCTATTTTTTCTTATCATTCCGAAGCGTTCCGCCCAATGAGGTGGCACCCTAATCTCTACTAATAACAAGTAGCCATAGCGAGCATAGCCGCAGGCCCACGCTCTGGGCTCGCTTTGATTGATATGTGATAACATTTTTTTTACTGGCAACGAAAATATGGTGGCGCGTCAGGCCCTTGGGTCCGCCCAAGATCTATCAGCTACGATTTTCTACAATTGTAGTTTGGAATAAATCATAATATATTTTCCTCCACAAGACACAACTATGTTCTTGCACACCTTACCAACAGTATTGCCTTCGCCAAGAAATAAACAGATTGTTTTTAACTGGAACAAGCTCACCAAATACAATCATCATGGCAGAACCAAAAATTTTGAAAAATTTCTAAAAGAAAGCAAAGGAAAAAAATATACACAACCACATAAAAACACATAAACAGGGAACATGTCACTCTTCCTAATGCAAAACCCACCATCATCTCCATTGAACTCTTATAATCACAACACATTTTAAACAGCGAAATTATCTGCAACCATAACCTTTATGAAACAACTTTTCTTTTCCTTCCCGGACGCGTACATAGGGTAGAGAACTACTTCGGCCTAATCGCCCATTTTGGGCTTATCGAGCAGAAAACATCAAATAAAACCATGATTTCAGTGTTAACAAGTCAATTATGCGTTTGGTACGATACTTTAGTTAGGAAGCTACGGAACGAAGTCAATGAGAACGCGTGATATGAAGGTTTGCACCCATTATTCCCAAAAATAAAAGAAGCGCTCCGACCGAATCAATTTTTATCTTCATCCGATAGGCCGAAGTAAATTCATTGGTGTTTCAATGGCGTTTTAATGCGTTAGGCCGAGTTTAGAATCCGTATGCCGAGTTTGGCGTCAAGAAGCAGAGTTTGACTTTTGACAATATCGCAACGATTGGTTTCTCTTAATCAAATCTTACGGTACATACGGAAAGGTAAATAAATTTGGAAGCCATCAGTAATAATAACATTCCGTTTGGTGCAGGTTGTGCTTAAAAGGCCGGAAATGGGGTAGTTAACCCTAGTATTTTGTAAAACTCGGTTAGGCACAAGTCCATTTGAAACGCAACTTGCCATCGAGTTCATTAAGTCATATCAGCAATCACCACTTTTACCTTAAACTATGGGAATATTATACAAATTTTTACTTTTAATTTTATATTTAATTTAAATTAAGTTCACAATTCAATCACACACAAACAGACATAACTCTGATAATTTGTTCATTGAACACGCATTTAACGGTCGGTTTAAATGTTTGTAGTTGGTAGTACCGCCACTTGTGGTGCGCATAGTCAATAACCCTTGCGTTTGACGTTCACACACTACCGCCATCTGTTCAGCGTACTACCCATCACAGTATACTCAACAGATGGCGGCAGTGTTTTAGCGACGATGTTTTATTTTGAAAAAAATTCAATGTGTTATGTCTGTTTGTCTGTGATTCAACAGTCATTGTGAATACTTCTCCGAGTCTTGTTACTATACGCCTTTTTAATGCACCACCAACGTAGAGTACGCTACGCGAGTTCGAGAAGAAACGTCAACCAAACCGTTTGTTTACATCAGAATAAGTATTTTCCCCAACGCAAATAGCAGCATTTTTCATTTAAAATCTTGCCAATTTCCAGCGGTAATTGTCTTATAGTACGATTTTCCACAAATCTCAACTGATTTGCACCTTAACTATTCACACACAAGAAATCCGGAAGATCATAACCACTAAGGCACTTCGCTAATTTTCCATTTTTCTCAACAAAAATATTCCTCAACACCAGCAGGATCTTTTCAAAAACGTTACAGAGTTAAATTTTTCAACTGTAGATTAAGTTTTGCAGCATCTCAGATGAATCAATTTATCAGGAAAAGTAAAAAAGTGTTCCGCTTCCTATGTCTCAAGGCAAAAATGTATGCTCATAACATTTTTTTTTGACGTTTTTCTATTCACCACCAGAGGCTGAATCGATCGTTTAGTTTCTATTAAAAAGGCCTATTAAAAAGGCATACAAAATAACAAGGACTGCCCAACAAACAATTGCCTATTGAAGAAACGACTTCTTGACGATTTTATTCCACTTCATGCTTAATAATACTTGTACTATTTTTAATAATAACTTCTGTTTAGGCTTTGTTCACACAAATCTGGAGAATTAATTCAACCACAACATCGAAGCATTTACTTACTTACATACTTAAGGGTCCTGTGCACCACCAGCGGTGCAAAGGGCCAACGTGAAAGACTTCCATCCTGGGCGGCTGTTCGCTTTTGCCTTGACCTGGGCCCAGGTCAGATTCCTATCGACTTGCTTAATTTCCTTATTGAGGCTCCGCCGCCATGAGCCCTGGGTCTGCCTCTGCTGCAATGTCCTGCCGGATTTCAATCCAGCGCTTGCTTGCAGATTTCGTTTCCGCCCCGTCGAAGTGTGTGGCCGACTCACCTCCACTTTCGCTCTCGAATTTCTGTTGCTATCGGCTTCGGATGACATCGACGATGGAGCTCGGCATTCGAGATCCAGTTGTGAGGCCACCAGGCACGAATTATATACCGCAGGCATCGGTTGATGAAGACCTGCAGCTTTTGAGTGTTCTCCGCTGATACACACCACGTCTCGCTGGCGTATAACAACACAGATTTCACGTTCGAGTTGAAAATTCGGATTTTGGTGCGTTGACTTATCTGGTTGGATCTCCATACGTTTCGTAAACTCGCAAAGGCAGCCCTAGCTTTCTTGATTCGTGCACCTATGTCGCTCTTAGTCCCGTCGTCCGACGCTATTTGGCTGCCAAGATATTGGAAACTTTCGACCTTCTCCACTGCTTGCCCTGCTACTGTAAAGTTGGAAGGGTTGCCCGTGTTGATATCCAACAGCCAAATCGAAGTCGTTGAGATGCTCCATGGTGATAGGCTGCCAAAGCAGCCCACGGTTCGGTACAGGTCAATTGCACCTACCATGATCTCGTCGATTACGATGAGAAACAGTAGCGGTGATAGTATACATCCTTGTCTCACACCAGCGACTACCTGTATAGGGTCGGACAAGGCTTCGTTATGCAGAACTCTGCACGTGAAAGCCTCATACTGCGCTTCGATGAGGTTGACGATTTTATCCGGGACTCCCTTGCGTCTCAGGGTGCCCCACAGATTCTCGGGATTGAGACGGTCGCAAGCTTTTTCGTAGTCAATGAATACCAAATAAAGGGACTCTTGGAATTTATTGACCTGCTCCAGGATGATGCGGAGCGTGACAATATGGTCCACACAAGATCTTCCGGCACGGAATCCTGCCTGCTGCCATCGGAGAGTCGCGTCGATCTTCTCCTGTATCCGATTCAGGATAAGTTTGTACAGAACTTTGAGAACAATACACATGCCTCGCCAATTGTCGCACACAGTCAGATCCCCCTTCTTTGGGACCTTCACTAAGATGCCCTGCATCCAGTCGGCCGGAAAAGTCGCGGTGTCCCAGATATATGGTGTAAAATAAAGTTTGTCGAGAAACTTTTATTAGACTTACAAAAGTTGTAACAGAGCTTATTCGATAAATTTTTTGATTATTCAGTGTTTATTAGACATCATTACTTCCTTAAACAGCGATGGTATAAAGGTGTATTTTAGACGCTTGATGCTCATGTGAAATAATGTTTCATTTGACACTATTATACATTTATCAAACGATTTTTCAACTACGGGATAATTAATCCGAAAATAAGAACGGGACAGAGCAGGGTTGTTCTCGTTAGTGATTGTTGTGTCATTATTTCTGTCGAAGCACGTGTATCAACCACATAAGGTCATAGAAAATTTATTACATACATACATACACACATGTCTTTAGAAGGGATTCGAACCATGACCTTCCGATCACCAGTCGCTTGCCTTGCCATCTGAGCTATCCTAGAATACATCATATGGGCAGCTAAATGAGTAAGAACTCTTGCTAATTCAAGGAGATGTGAGAAGGATTAATTCATTCATAGTTGTTTAACATGAGACCAACGTTACCTCTCCATCTCTCTAATTTCTATGGAAAGGATGCTATTCTTTTCGATAGATCTATGAATTGGTTGTCGTGAGTGATACGATCTATGATTACGATTTAAATTAATTAGGCGTAGAAAATAAATAAAAAAGGGTTGATGTTGAGATTGAGATCTCGACCTTCTACTTGGAAAGCGGAAACGGTAACCACTTTGCTACCAATTTGGTTTTGTTGTTAGCCTGAAGCAGTGTTGTGGAATAGTGAATGAATACGCCATTTGTAAATCATTTACAAAGCATGAAATTAAAGCATGGGCGGATAGTTGTATAAGAGCTATTATGCTGACTGTATTCACCTTTATACAGCAATATTGTAAAGCAATGCAATGAAATCTAATAATGGAGCTCGAAAAAACATTTATAAGCCGCCTAATAAAGTATTGTATTAAATCAATTGAAAACAGTCGAATTAAAGCGACAATGTATGTGCAAATTACACTTATTCAGTTTGTTATTAGATCAAACTTCTGGTTCTGAATAAGCAAGACAGTCAACGTTTATAAAGCTTTTAATAAGTAAATTAATCATAACAGAGCAAACGGTGGAATAAAGGCGCATCTATCGATCTCAATGAGCTTTTTTCAGCATATAATTCGACATCCTGTTTTATTCTGCATTGTACACTGTTATACAGCATTTATTCAATGTAGGTATATGCTTATTTGTGACTTTGAATTGTTTGTTGGGTAAAATGTGTTCCTTTGATTATTGAAAAATCCTGTTCCCCTAGTTTGAAGTTGCCTGGCCTATGGTTCGAAGGCAGATCTTATACCAGTAACGCAACACGAAAAGGTGATCTACCAGCATTACTGGTTCTTAAAAACTCTTAAAGTAGTTCAGGGTATTAATCCTAGACTTCATTGCCTTACGACCATTGGATAATTGAAACGCATTAATTATCCTACTAAACGAATGCTTCTTCATTCACGCTAACTATTCACTACGGTACATCCCTGAAATCTGACCGCTCAACTTCTGGAAACGTGAAAACGCGACTCACTTGGACCGGCTTAGTGTTTGCATAAGATTTCCATAGTAGGCATTTTTCGTCGCTTCGTCGCGCTTGATTGCTATTAACCATTGCGTTGTTTGTACCTACGGCCACCATTCACTGTGCTTTGCTGTAAACCAACACGGGCAAGCTGCCGAGATTTCATTCATAAATTTGTTGCTCGAGACGCGTGTCTCTGGCTGCTGCCGGTGGTTCGTTCGGGGAGTTAGTTGCGCCTACTCTTTCTCTCACCGTGGTTGATCCCTTCGCTTGCCATGTTTCACCACTCGGGCGATCGTAGGTGTGTGGGCGGAGACGTGTTGTTGTGGCTGATTACTTTCCGAACCCGGGCCGAGGCTAGGTGCCGTTTGTCTAAAGACCAGAGGCCAAATTGAGCCAACTTACAACGACGAGAGTCGCGTAGAAAAACAAAGTGTGGTTCGGTTCAGCCTGAAACAGGTCCCAAGAGCGGTGACAGAGTGTGTCTACGGTCAGGCTTGATGCTGGATGTAGTGCCCCGCTTTGTGCGGTGAATGATTATGCGGTTTCCTTTTGTGCCGGTCTCGAAAAGTCGCATCCATGCAGATATATAACAGTAGCATTTGAACCCGCCGAGTTCTTAAATTTGAAACGATTTACGCTAGTTTCCACATACTACGTGAACTCAATTTGTGCAGGATCTGTTTCCGCGCACAAATGGGAGCAACACTGTACTTGAAAGCACTGTGCTTGGTTATATCCGAGAAGCCATGATGTCATTTTAGCTCCATCGACTATGAATGGAAATGTATGCAAATCTCGAAATCTATTTAGTCATAGGATTTGGTGTTCTAATTTTTATTTGCTAGGAAGCCGATCAAACTTGCTCATCGTGAAGAGTGAGTTCATTCATAAAAATAAACCGCCTTGATGTGATTTCCAGCAACAGTTTTATAAAAATAATTAACAATAATCAGTCTATGAATTTCATCTCATCAGGGAACAATTTAAGCCTGTAATAATAGACATAATGCAAATCATATGCTATTAAGCACCGAGACCATTTTCCTCTATGACTCTATCCGTGATTGCGCACCTGAGGCAAACCCTTCTCCTCTTCACAGACCAGGGAAGCTTTCGATTTCACTTAACGGTTTAATTCTATAGCATTAACCGAAAAGGCCAGCGGCGGTGGCGTCAGTGCAGATTTATCCATCAGAAATCAACCACGATCTGCCTCTCGTCTGCTTCAAACAGAGAATACAGAAAGACAACCTGACATCCCCGAGTTGCAGCCCCGAGAAACCGCAAAAACCGCAAACTGTGTTTATAGAGAAATAAGCATTTGCCACCAAGCCCAACCCAAGTCCAGATTAACGCGAGAAACAGGTTGATCCCCAATCACACCCCAAGCTCAAGCCCAGTAAACATACACGGCTCGGCTGCTGCTGCTGACTTCGAATTGTGGCTCATTTCCTATTCATTATGTAATTTAAAACAATTTTCCCGGCCCCAAACGTATGTGCGTGTGTGAGTGTATAAGTATGCAACACACGCACCTTATGATCATGATGATCACACTCAGTTCCAGCAACAGCAACTTGATCACCGGCCATGATGATATCGTTGATGATAACAATTTTGTGATCATGCGGCAACGCCGACCGACACGCCGTATGCAAACTGTTATTATCTTGACCCTTTCGTGAGAAGTATAGTAAATGGAGGAGATGTGAGATGCGATTCTTGCCTAATATGGCATAATCATTATCATTAGGACATGCTTTAAGTCACATTTCGTGGTAGGTAAATGGATATGTTTATTTGCGATTATAATTGCTTATGGTTGTGGGGTTGATTTTGTCGGACCTTGAGGCTTTGGGACCACACACATCTGTGCCAGCTTGACTCGGTTTATAGCTAAGATGAGTACGGATAATAATTTAGATTTTTTTTTATCAGATCGGCGTAAGGCGAGTCAGTAGAAGTTTTTTTTTTTTATTTTACCTTGCCTTTAAAGAAATTATTGTTACACAGTATAATCTATTCAATTTTAAACAAAATAGGCACGTGCAGGAAAAATTACTAACAAGTTTGATAGCAGATAGTCGTTTGTATACATTCCTAGCTAAGGTTCCCGGCGTTGCTCGGTAATGTTTGGCACGTTTGATTTTATCATAAGGGGGGAGTACACTTTGATTTTTCAAAAAATGCATTTTTTTGGCTTAAAATGTTCCTTGGGATGTATACTTTAATTTAGAAAAGACTCCAAGTCCGACAGAATATTCCTTACCGCTTTACGAAGCGATTTCCTAAAACATGTACCGGCGCGCTGAGAGAGCAATTTTATCTTTAAGCGTGTTTATCTCAAAACGGGGTTTTTCAAACTGGCGTGGGAAATAACTCTAACCAGTTATCATCAAATTTGGGTATCGCCTAGGTTTTCTTGTTCAGAATTAAATTCTACTTAGAAATACGCATCCACATTTTCGATTTTGTCAAAAATGGATTTTTAATCCACGATTTTGTAAGCATTTTTAGGGTGAAAAAATGGACTTTTTTTTCCTAAAGCCACAACTTTTGAAAAAATTAATTTAAAAAAATCGGAATACGTATTTCTAACCCGAATTTCATTACAAATCAGGATTTTTGTTCGATATATGTACCAGGAGCATATGGAGAGGAGTATTTTCCCACGCCGTTTTCCGACTTCCGCGTGAGGACGCCCGCGCCACGGGAAGACGCCAATCGAGTTCAAAAAAAAAAAATACAAATTGTAGTTCGAAGGATGACTAATAAAATGGTTATAACATATTTGCCCTCTCTGAGTGTTTTATTGCTTAGCAAAATTAACGAAAATGCCTTACTTTTTGGACGTTCAAAGTGTACTACCCCCTTAAACCATTATTAGTAAAGCCTCTACTGCCAAGCCATCCTTTAGGTGGGGTAAATTTAAAGAACTGCACCGTTCGAAAAATTCATGTAAATTTCTGCGAGATATAGCGCACATAAAATTAACGCTAGATTTGGCATAAATTTACGCGATATTTCGTGTAAATTTAAGCACAATATGACATAAATTGGCAACATTGTATGCAAGCTTGTAAACGATATCGCTGTTTATGCCAAGTATAGCTCAAAATTAAACGAATGGAGATTTTACGCGACAGTTAAAACTCAGAAGTTTTTTCTGTGTGGGACTTCAAAAATCGAAATATTTAACACATTTTAGGTCGTCCATTAATTATGTCACACATTTTTTGGGGGGAGGGGGGCGGGTTTTTGAAAACTGTGACGAGCCATACAAAAAAAAATTAGGGTCCATACAAAAAATGTGAATTGGAAATGGGCCAAATTTGCGTGACATAATTAATTGACCATCCCTTTTGTGTCAGTGCAAAGGTGCCCAAAATGGGAATTAAGTAGGAAAGATTAATTTAGAGCCTATAATTGAAACACTAGAGCAGTGGTTCCCAACCTTTCGACAAAAAAAAACGTTTCTTTCAGTCAAACTTCATGTCACAAAAATCTTCTTATTTTTCTTTTGATAGTTCAATTCATATAGGGGAAATGACGGCTTTGGCATGACAGACTATTTTCGGCAACCTAAATTGAAACACTATTTTCACTGGATTTTCTTACGAAAACACTTCGCTGAATGCATGCAAACGATTCTTTATGCTTTCAGCTTCAATTTGACTATATTTTTACCACTGAGAAAAAGCAATCTAGCAAGGTTTTCTTGAAATGCAACACACGCACTACAAATTGTAGCTGATTTCGAGTTGCCGATAATAGAACAGCAGATTTACATGCAGTTCAAATGGAACGGTTGCCGAAGAAAAACTGGTTGCCGACAATACTCGCTCTCACTAGAGAAGATTGGAGCTTTGTAAAAGCGTTTCAAAACAGTTTTTGACAATTCTTTCGACTGAAATTGTTAGAGCAGCTGGCAGCAAAAGATTGTAAACAAACCAATACTGCATATGTGTGCGTTCCTTAGAGAAAAAGGCTATAGAAAGATGGTCGCTGCTTAGGTTGCCGAGAATACGTAAATTCCCCTATTTAAAGGAAAAAATGTTCGTTTATTCTTTTGGTTTGCCAAATCCGAACTTCCGTGCCTTCCGCTTAACCCCTTCCATTAAATTTTGCACAGTGGTCTCATCGACATGATTCAACGCCGAACGCCAGTAAGATTTACACTGCTGCTCGTTTTCCATGGATTTAATAGTTTTTTTTTGAGATTTCGTTTGAGCAAGGCCCAATACCGTTCGATAGGACGAAGTTCTGGGCTGTTGGGAGGGTTGTGGTCTTTGGGTACAACAGCCACGTTGTTCGCATCGTACCACTCTAATGCTTTTTTCCCATAGTGGCAGCTCGCCAAGTCCGGCCAGAACAGCACACGCAGGCAAAAGAACGTAAGAATTCCATAAGAAACACTTATGAATTTTAGCCATAAGAAATAAGTATGAATTTCATTGATTCGCCTTATGAAAAATAATGTTGACAAAAAAATAATACATCGGAGCAGACTGAAACCGAAAAATGGACGGTGAGGTTAGGGGGCCCGTGCGTACACTGAGGCAAATAGACCTAAGAATTTCATAAGGCTCGACTTATGAACAACATATATGAATTTCATAACCGTGACTTATGAATGATTTTCGAGTAACATGAGGTAGTTTTTATACGCCTTTAACCATTTCATTTTCCCAAGCGTTGAAAGACGAGTGGTCTACGCACGGGCCCCCTAACCTCACCGTCCATTTTTCGGTTTCAGTCAGCTCCGATTTATTATTTTTTTGTCAACATTAATTTTTCATAAGGCGAATCAATGAAATTCATACTTATTTCTTATGGCTAAAATTCATAAGTGTTTATTATGGAATTCTTACGTTCTTTTGCCTGCGTGTAGACCACTCGTCTTTCAACGCTTGGGAAAATGAAATGGTTAAAGGCGTATAAAAGCTACCTCATGTTACTCGAAAATCATTCATAAGTCACGGTTATGAAATTCATATATGTTGTTCATAAGTCGAGCCTTATGAAATTCTTAGGTCTATTTGCCTCAGTGCACAGGTCTATTATGTTGCTTGAGGAATTGTACACAGATAAAATTCTGAATTTTAACTATCGCGTATAATCTCCCTTCGTTTAATTTTGAGCTATACTTGGCATAAACAGTGAAATCGTTTACAAACTTGCATACAATATTGCAAACTTATGCGATATTGCGCATAAATTTACACGAAATATCGCGTAACATTATGCCAAATGTAGCGTTAATTTTATGTGTGCTATATCTCGCAGAAATTATCATAAATTTTTCGAACGGTGTAGCAGCCGCTTTTCCAGGCACTCCAGGACGTAGATCTCTTGATTGATGGTTCCCGTAGTAATGAAAATGCCGCTTTTAAGACCACACGTGCATATGGCCTGCCAGACGAGATATTTTTTCGGGAACTTCGATTGTTTGATGGTTTTGAAAATTTCAGCCACCTTCCCTTTTCCTGATGCGGTATAAAACTCCTGTCCCGGAAGCTGCTTGAAATCCGCCTTCACATAAGTTTCGTCGTACTTTATGAGCAGATTCGTATACAGCTTTCGGGACCGCTGCGCCACCTTCACCTTATTAAACGTCGACAACCCGACTCGTTTCTTGGCCCACTGCACAGTAGTATGGGAGACATTGAGCTTGCCAGCGACGTCCCGGATGGAGAGGTTAGGATTCCGCTTATATTTTACCGCCACCTTCTTCGTCGTCGCTGCCTCGTCCGGATTACGATTGCCGGCGCTTCCAGGCTTTCTGGCGGTCGACAGACGCTCCTGAACACTTTTGAAACGATTGTCACGGTCGATTTGGTCACATCCAGCAATTTTGCCAACTTGGCGTGTGAGAACGTCGGATTCTCTTGCTGCGCGAGCAAAATTTTGACACGCTGCTCCTCTTGCTAGGACGTCATTTTGAAAACTGGAGATCAAACGGTGAATATTCATCATAGCAACCATTGTATATACACTCAAATTCCAAATGCAGCATTTCAGGTTTTTTATGCATTTTTAACAGAAATACACCAATTTGAAGTTGACCAATTTTTGCGCGTTCCAGACTTTAATTTTTCGTTTTATTTCAAAATACTATGTTAACAACTGAGTACTGCGATCTCAACCACCTCTTCTTTTCAAGCAACCATAGAGATATCTTGAAATATTTCCATTGTGTTAGATTATGTTGCTGAAAGTTGATGACAAACGTCAGCAGCTCCGTGATAACCGTATGTCACCGGCTCAGGCGCCGACCGTCACGAATGTTCAAACCCCCATGACTCTTCCAAAGTTTGCTTACATTTTAGTTTCTACCCGTTTTTACTGATCAGATTTCTTCAATCAGATGTGATTCGTCGCGGTTTATGCGTGAAACCGGGTGAAATCGTGTAAAGTTAATAATTTCGTTGCATTGTTACAAAATCCTGTCTAGTCTAGTCTAGTCTAGTCTACACATACACAGCCAGTACTTGAAAAAATCCTGGAAAATGATACATCTATCATTTTTCTTGTCAACGTACCAACCGCTCCGTATGCAGGATTTGAAAATAGGCTATATAAATCGTTGGGAGTGACAGAGCTAAGAAAGTTAATGTAGGGGAGAACAGTACATAACGCACCCCCGGGGTAAGACGCACTTTTTCATTTTATTTTTAGTTTTTCTTGGAATTTTTAATACAATTCTAGGATTGATCATGCAGGATTTTGAGTTCAGATGCTATGCTAGAAGTGCTGCTTGATAAGACTACAAAAAAGTTACGTAAAAGCCATGAAAAACACAAATGAAAGTCAGCTGGTGCGTTATGCCCAGGGGGTGCGTTGTATACTTCTCCCCTACACTCCTTGGTTGTCCGATCTCCTGGGATGGAACACAGGTATTTACCCCTTGTGTCCGAGCGTACAGTCCTCCCTCCGTACAAGCGTGGACGGCACCGCCAACCCACTGCCATCCCTCAATCGATCCAGCTGACCTCAGTCGAAGGACAACAGAGAGCGGTGTGCGGACGTAACCTATACGGAGGGAATGCTGTATTCGCCTAGGTTATAGCACCCTTGCTCGCTACCATTTTCTTCTAGCGGTTGGGACCTGAGCACTAACTCTTGTCCTAGCCCTATATGGCATATGGTTAGAGCGCCATTACTCGCTTTCTGAAAAGAGAAGAAGGGAAGGGAAGGAGAGGAAAAGGACTTGGGAAAAGGAAATGCGGAATTCCTTTCCTCATTAGTATTTGTATCGTCAACTTTTATGAAAACTATATAAATCATTTTTCCTTGGTCAGAGGTATTATTACGACATTTGAATAAGTTTGTCTTATCATTTGTTATTCAAAATTTAATGTTATAATGATCAACATAGCTTTGGATTATCCAATATTAATCGGTAACACTGTCCTGCAACCGATGATTTTTCTAATCCGAAAACTAAAAGTTACGAAAAAGCACTGATGCCTTCATTAAGTTCCACTTTCACGCGACGTTCAATGGTTAAACAAGTAAACAAGTTATTAAAATGAAATCACGTTCCCGAAAGCAGTCAACAATGTATCTTAAACCGGATCAAGCGTGCGCCCTATTTTTCTAAACATTCCGACGCGTTTCGCCCAATATCTATCAATTACGTTTTTTTTACAATAGTAGCCTGGGATAAATCCTAATTCGACCGACACGTGTTTGTTGAAAAATTATATTCTGCCTAATATCAGTAGTCAGTAGTCATTAGGAAACCTGTTACTATATTACCACATATGTATCCTTCTTTCATGAATTTGTTTTACGAACATGATCTAATACAAACTTTTTCTATGACAAAACTATATTCTGATAAAATTGGATCATTGCCTAGACCAACTATTGAAACTAAAGAACAAAACAATTGGCCACGTGTCTGGAATAATATTAACTTAAAGAACCTGAACTCAAATGAAAAATCTATTCTTTATTTACTTTATAATAGGAAAATTGATCACAGAGCTCATTTGTATCGCATAGGTATTGCTGACAACCCTAATTGCTTATCATGCGGATTCCTCGAAGATCTTGAGCATATATTTTGTAAACGTTTTTCGGTCAATCAGTCATGGAACTATTTTATTAGACATTTACTAAACAGATTTGATCCTCGTTTAATGCGCTTCTTAACCTTTTCCAGTTTGATAGCTCCAACCTTAGAAGAGTTTAGCAGGGATGACAAAATTATGATTCTAAGAAAATTTGTTCAGTTTAGTCAATATATTTTGGAAACAGAACGACATATGATCTCCTTGCCTAGCTTCAAATTCTTCTTAGAAATAAATGCCTGTAATTAGTTTAGAATAGCTTAGCTTGTAAGACATGTTTGTATGTTAGGAAGACAGAATAAAGATTTTATAAAAAAAAAACAGACTAATTTTGACACATTTGACTGATGCAATTTTTCATTCGTTCATTTATTGTATGTACTGTATGTATCTACAATCACACTCCTGTCTGGCAGTGGTCTGGCAGTGGTATTATGTATAAAATCTACCTGTAACCATTTTTTTTATGACTGCAAAAAGTTTGAACTCTGGAGTTCGAAGGTGATAGCTTTACCGTATACCCATTAGCCCATTTCAAGATCGCATGCTTCCGAAGATTTTGCTTACAATAAGCCCCGCTCCGGTATAGTATCGATGCTGATAATGTACTGAAACTTTCTATAAAACAGTAGCGCAAAATTTGATTGACGCGTATTTAATGATTTAAAAAAAAATATTTACGATAGAATTACCACAAAAATTAAGGAACGAGCTCACTAAATTAGTATCCAGAAAAGAACGGCACGGCTAAACAGGGTTTAACCAATGGGAATCTTTTCTTTCCATGCTGATTTCACGGTCTAAATCACTAACACTGGCACAACACCGTTACTGAATACGTAAAAACTGAACTGGACTATACATTTGGAAATAATTCAAACGAAAATGGCGTAGCGCCACCAGCCATAACGCTGACAGAAGATTATCGCAAAAAATCCCGACAATAGAAAACAAACACGTTTAATCGCGGCCAAGGCACACTTCGATCCGTTGCATTGTTACAAAATCCTGTACACAAATAATCGTTCTTTAATTTCGTTTGCGTTATTGTTGTTGCTGCTGCAACCGGCTGCTGCTAGCGATTGCTACCTAAGTAGTGTAGCTAGTACCTTTTCGGTTGTAAAATGCTGTGCTCGGTTGGAGGCTGCCAGAGGAATAGCCGGACGGATCAAGTAAGCTTCTATCGATTTCCAGCAAATACATTTATACGTTTGCAGTGGCTGAAGTTTTGTGATAATGAAAACTTAATCTTAAGGGGAGGTTTACTTGGATTTTTTCAAAAAAATGATTTTTTTTTTGCATAAAATGAAAGCTACAAGTGTGTAGAATATGTGGCCAAAAGGATTTTACGATCCGAAACATATTTATCAAGTTTTTTGTTTCCTATACGCAGGTGTGCTTGAGGATATGATCATTTTATTGAGTGATAAACTATCTATGATGGATAACAATGCAAGGGATTGTGGCCTATTCCTATATGAAATGAGTATTGATGAGGCGAAGGAGCTGTGTCCTAATTTGAAAAAGTGGTATGGGAATACAACACTCCCATCTTCGTAAATGCTCGCATCCAAGGGCCTTGTATTTATGCTCGGTGGAATCGGTCAAAGGTGGAAGCAAATAGTCGCATATGAGTTCACCGGTAATTCCGTACCAGATGGTTGTCTTAAGTCAGTTGTGTTGAAAATTATTGAACAAGCAGAGGGTCTTAATTTGCGTGTGTATTTTGTAACTTCCGATTGTGGCAGTGCTAATAAAGCTATGTGGAATGAGTTCGGTGTGCATGTTCGGAAAAACACGTTGAGCGATGATCTATCTATCCAACACCCAGTAGATCCAGCTCGTAGGCTTGAATTTATCGCTGACCCGGTGCATGTTTTCAAAAGTTCAGTTCATGGTTGGATATCTAACAAGAAAACCGTGCTACCTAAGTGGTATGTTGAAAACCATAGCCTTTCTTCGAACATAGTAGACCGAGATCATCTGAAAATGTAAGTAGACGATGAATCAAATCGAGCTGTTTCCTATAAACTTGTCAATCGATTGACCTCAACTGATGTTGATTTCGAAGGAAGCCCACTTTCAAATGTTGACAAAATGAAAGTATCGAATGCAACAAAGTTTTGCAATAAAACCCTTGCGGCTGCTTTGGAAATAGTTGCTGAGAAAACTGGTAAAATGCAACTAAAAACGACGGCAGCTTACATTTGTGATTTGGCCAAATGGTTTGATATAGTGAACTCTCGAGACGACTGTGACGCGTTCCATCCTGCAGACTCGAAGAACTACACTTTAGCATTAGACCATATGTCAATGATGTGTAAATTGTTTGGTGAGCTTAGCGTTGGAGATAAAGGCCATTGGAAACCATGGCAGTCCGCGGCAGTAATGACAACCTAGGCAATACATCGTTTGCAAGCACACTAATTCGCTGAGGGATATAGTATTTTTTATACGTCACGGATAACTCAAGATTGCCTCGAAAACGTTTTCTCAGTCGTCAGGATCAAGCAAAAAAGACCAACAACACTACAAATGAAACAACATTTGAGAACAATAAGCCTGTCACAGTATATAGATGTTCCAAGACACAGTTCATACGATGTCGATGAGAGGCAGTATTTGATTTCCCTTTCAGACTTCCTTAAACGTAATCGCGTATCCCGTCCTGCTAAAAGGAAACGGTTAAACTCTACTGATAATTCTTGTCTGTCATCCCTTGAAGAAAGTGCTTGTGATACTAAACAAGTGGTTACGTCTATCAGTGAGCCAGTGGACTTTACTTCACCAATGAGTTCCTCCACCGCGTTCAAAGACGAAATTTCCATGCCTTTTCTACTCCATCCGGAGCATTCTGTGCCATTGGATACTGATGACTCGGTTGTAGTGTTAGCAGCTAATATTATCGAGTCTTCTGATCGCGCCAAATTAAATGCTGTTGCGTACGCCCTTCGTGCGACACCGCACCTACTCATTTACCTCACTGGTGCAGCGGCGCTGCATCGCAGGAGTGTGAAGCTGCCTGCGATATCCAACCGACAAGCATAGCTGTCAGGCCGCCGGCACCGGGTGAGGATGGAGAAATGTAAGAAAAAGATATAAAAACGTGCCAAAACGTCATTAAGATTACATCGAGGATTACATCGTGCAAAGTTTTCTCTTAAATAAATACTTAAAATACTAGTGCATTACTTCAACTAGTGACTTAGCGTAAGGTAGAAAGTTAATCGATAGAAAATAATGAATAACACTAAAATATTAACGAAATTTTGATGTAGGTCGGGTTGAAGGTTATATACGAGGTTATATTTACTGAATTCTCTCTGGAAGTTCGATAATCTTCAAAGTAGTCGAGGTAAAATTAATTGGTTTGTTATAGTTAAACTTAATTTTCCTAATTTAACTAAACATATACACAGAAATTGTAAGCTCTGGCGCATCCCGCTACGACGATCCGGATAGCGAACCGGAAACCAGCACAAAACGTAAGATTATTTATATGAGCATTAATAATTTGTTAATCACGATTTGTTACGTCTGCAGGAAAATTTTAACCGTTCCTCCAAGAATAAACGAGTTAAAAATCGGATTGCGTTTTCCTTCTGTTGCCGAAGCAACATTCTAAAATTTTCGTTTTCCGGATCAATCGGAGATGCCACGAAGGGACCGAACTCGGGATCCAGTGCCGGATGACAGCTTGCAGCAATCCTGCCCGCTCTGCCGTCTGCCAGATAGCAACGACATGGTCAGCTGCGATGACTGTGAGCGTTGGTTCCACTTTGACTGCGCCGGAGTAAACGAAGATGTGGCCAACCACGATTGGAGCTGCCAGGAGTGCATCGTTGCCAGAGTTCCTGCTCCACAATCGCCACATCCAAGAACTCCTACAGGTGAGCCATTACCACACCCGCAGTCACCAATACCACTACCAGTTCCACGTCTTCCCACACCGGAAACACCAATCCCACCGGTTCCTACACCACGACCGCAAACTCCGCGAACGCCAATCGTACCCCCACGTAGTCCGTTGCCAAATCCGCAGCCACCTACCCCACGTCCACGAACACCACAATCGCCAAATCCGCCACCGCCAACCCCACGCCCGCGTACTCCTCGAACACCTATAGTGGATCCTGATGCGCCAGTAGTTTCCAGACAAGTTGCTGTCGATCCAGACCTTGTGAACAAACTGCCTGCCGAACTCAGGATCCAACTTCTAGAGGAAGAGCAAGCCATCGAACGCAAGTTTCTGTTGCGTAGATTTCAGCTTCTGCTCGAGTCGACGGGGAATGCCATTCCTGCACGACAAAGTAGTCTAGAAGGGAACGCTTTCGAATCGAACAACACAAGAAACCATCCTGTCTTTCATTCTTCGCCTGTGAATACTCACCGTAGAAATATGCCTCCCTTTGCACCACCCCCAGTCCACCAAGATCGCGACGGACCAACTTTCGCTCCACATCGGGAACAGCAACAGTTGTACGTTCCAGTTGATATTCCAGCTGAAATCAACCATCGTCCCGATTTCCCTGCTCGTTACCCTCCTCGTATCAATCATCATTCGAACATACCAGCGTTCAATCCACCTCCACCTATCCACCGTCCTATCGCTTCGACGTTTGCTTCTCTCCCGACCGATCAACATCAGCATATTCCGACGTTCTCTCAAGCGAATCATACTCAGCGCCCGAATGCTTCGGCATTTGCCCCATATGCTGGTCTTCCGCGTCCTGCCGCTCAAGAGTATTATCCGTACGACTTACACGACTATCCTTCCGCCACCGGGGGGACGGCGTTGCTCAATAAAAGCCAAATCGCCGCACGTCATGCAGTCTCTAAGGAACTACCAATCTTCAGCGGGGAACCGGATGAATGGCCCTTGTTTTTCTCAACCTACGAGAACACAACGAACCTTTGCGGATTATCGGCGGAGGAGAACATGGCTCGTCTACAGAAGTGTCTACGTGGGAAGGCATTGGAAGCGGTTAAATGCCAGCTGTTGCACCCAGCCAACCTGAATCAAGTTCTTTCGACGTTGCGAATGCTGTTTGGGCGTCCGGAAATCATCGTGCATTCGCTGCTGCAAAAGATAAACACTCTTCCCGCTCCCAAAGCAGAACGTCTGGGTACGCTCGTCGATTTCGCGCTGGCCGTTCGCAACATGGTAGCAACAGTGAAGGCCTGTGAGTTAGAGGAGCATCTGTGTAATTTGACACTGCTGCACAACCTGGTAGATCGTCTCCCACCGATGATTCGGCTGAATTGGGCGACCCATCGTCAGTCTCTTCGATCGGTAACTTTGTTGGAGTTCAGCGAGTGGCTGTACAAACTAGCAGAAGCAGCGAGCACGGTGACGATGCCTCAGTTCTCGGGCTCCTTCGACAACAAGACACGCCGGGAACGGAAGAACGATGGATTTCTGAACGCACACACCGAGACGGTTCCGAAGGTCAACCAAAGCAACGTTGATAGTGGATGTGTCATCTGCAATGGCAACTGCTTAGCAGTGGAGAAGTGCAAACAATTCGTTGCAATGGATCTTTCTGCTCGGTGGGCTGCACTGCGGGAACACAAATTATGCCGTAGCTGCCTGGAGAGTCATCGAGGTCCCTGCAAGTCCGGGAAGTCGTGTGGTAAAAACGGCTGCCAATACAAACACCATCGGATGATGCACAACGACGCGAAAGATAAATCGATAGCGTCGTCTTCGTCCAGTTCGGCACCGACTACTTCTACTTCACAGCAGGTCAGCGCGAGCAGTTCCAGAGAAACCAGATCATGCAACACGCACCGAGGAGAAAGCAGAGCTGTACTATTCCAGTACGTTCCGGTCACGCTGTACAATGATGGGATCAAGGTACAAACCTATGCGTTCCTGGACAGTGGATCTTCCTTGACACTGATGGAGGAAAGTTTGGCGAAGGAGTTGAATTTGCGTGGCGAAAGCCATCCACTCTGCCTCCGCTGGACGGCCGATACCTGCCGTTACGAAGACGATGCCATGCGAGTCTCTCTCAACATTTCCGGCACGTACAACGGATGTCCTCAAAACAACCTGACAGATGTCTACACGGTTAAAGAGTTGAAACTTCCGTCGCAATCTCTCTCCGTTCGCAAGCTTTCGGAGGAGTACCCTCATCTTGAAGGGTTGCCAATAGAATCGTACTGCAACGTTCAACCCAAGATATTGATCGGGATGAATAACGTACGAGTGGTCCACTCCCTGGACAGCCGTGAAGGGAAGCCAAATGAACCAGTTGCTGTCAAGACACGCCTTGGATGGACGATCTACGGAACCTGCTCGTCGGAGAATGGTCCGGCGTCAAACACTGCCCTGTACAGCTACCATACATGCTTCCACTCTCACGAATCCGACGATTTTCTACACGAAACCGTAAAAAGCTACTTCATGCTCGACAGTTTGGGTATCAGAGCTCCGCAGAATCAACTTCTTTCCAAGGAGGACGAACGAGCGCTGGTGAAACTACGCGACAGTACAACGTTCCAGAACGGGCGCTACCAAGTGGGTCTTTTGTGGAAATACGATAACGTACGCCTACCCAACAACAGGTCGATGGCGTTGAGACGTCATTACTGTCTGGTTAAGAGGATGGAACGCGAACCCCAACTGGCCGAGACGTTGAGAGCGAAGATGGCAGACTACGTCAGCAAGGGGTACGTCCGCAAGCTAACCCCGGAGGAAAGTCAGAGGACGGGAGATCGGACCTGGTACTTGCCCATCTTTCCGGTCTTCAACCCTAATAAACCAGGCAAGGTCCGAATCGTGTTCGATGCAGCCGCGTCGTTTGGAGGAGTATCGTTGAATGCCGTGTTGATGAAGGGTCCGGATCAACTAAACGCTCTACCACCAGTACTATATAAGTTCCGGGAGCGGTTGATTGGCTTAGGAGGTGATGTAGCTGAAATGTTTCATCAGATGTTGATGAACCCACAAGATAAGGACAGTCAGCGAATCGTTTGGTGTGCCAGCGACGAAACGACGGGGCCATGTGACTATGTAATGCAGGTTGTCACGTTCGGCGCTACCTGTTCACCTAGCACTGCGCTATTCGTCCTGAACGAAAACGCTGCCCGTTTCGAAAGCGAATACCCTGTTGCTGCCGACGCTATCCACCGGAGGCACTACGTGGACGACATGCTCACGAGCGTAGACACGGAGGAGGAAGCCATCAAGCTGGCCAATGATGTACGCTACATTCACCAACAAGGCGGATTCCTCATGAGAAACTGGGTGTCGAACTCAACCAAAGTGCTGGAAGCCCTCGGAGAAAACACTCAGCCGGAAAAGTCAATGGAGATGAGCGCTGACCCTGCCATGGAAAAGGTCCTTGGGATGTGGTGGAGTACAACAAAAGACGTCTTTCGCTACAAGCTCTGCACGGAACGTAACAAGGACCTTCTTACCGGAATCAAGCATCCAACCAAGCGGGACATGCTACGGACGCTGATGGCCATCTACGACCCGTTAGGTCTCATTGCACATTACTTGATGTTCCTGAAGATACTGCTGCAGGAGGTCTGGAGAGCGAAAACTGCATGGGATGAAGAAATCGGGGAAAAGGAGTTGGAGAAGTGGCATACATGGCTACGTATCTTGCCGGAGCTTGAGTTGGTAGAAATTCCGCGTTGCTACTACCAGGCTGACTCCAGCATCAACGAAGCCAGGATCGAGCTTCACACGTTCGTAGATGCTAGTGAGCTTGGGTACGCAGCCGTTTCCTATTTCCGGTTTGAAAGGAATGGACATGTTCATTGTGCGCTCATCGGCAGCAAGACTCGAGTAGCGCCCCTCAAGTTCGTCTCCATTCCCCGGCTGGAGCTGCAAGCAGCAGTCATCGGTTCACGCTTGGCCAAGAGTATCGAGGCAGGCCACTCTATCAAGGTCGACCGTCGTTATTTCTGGACTGATGCTCGGGACGTCATGTGCTGGTTACAATCGGATCACCGCCGGTACTCTCAGTTCGTGGCTTTCCGCGTGGGTGAAATATTGGAAGAGACGGACGTTACGGAATGGAGGTGGATAGGTACAAAGGAGAACGTGGCTGACGACGGAACAAAGTGGAAGTACAAACCGGATCTGAAGCCAGCAAGTCGTTGGTTCAACGGGCCATCGTTCCTGTGGAGACCCAAAATGGAATGGCCGGAGTCGTCGCTAAATGGCCAGGAAACCGCCGAAGAAATCCGTTCAAGCGTGATGCACCATTCAGTTGGGAGAGTTCGTACCGTTTTGTTGCCAGAGAACTTCTCATCGTGGTACCGCTTACGGCGTGCAACGGCTTTCGTCCAACGGTTCGTGAACAATATCCGGCTGAAGAAGGAATGTCGGGCCGCTAACGCAGCACGAGTTTCTCAATGCGGAAGTGTTCCAAATCAAACGAGCACAGGAAGATGTATACGCAGATGAACTAGCAATCCTAGCAGCGGGTGATCGCCGACTCCAGAAGAAGAACAGCCTGTTCAAGGTTAGTCCGTTCGTTGACAAGCGGGGCGTGATGCGCATCCACAGTCGGTTGGGCGAATGCGACTTCGTAGACGAGAGCAGCAGGTACCCCATCGTGCTCCCTCGAGAGCATCCCGTTACTGCTCTTCTCGTACGTGACGTTCATCTGCGATATCATCATCAGTGCCACGAAACCTGTGTGAACGAAGTGCGCAAAGGATTCCACATCCCACGAGTTCGCAGGGTCTACGATCGAGTGCGTCGAAATTGTCAGTTATGCGAGATACAACGCGCTGCACCAGCACCCCCGATGATGGCTTCGTTACCGAAGGCAAGGATGGCAGCCTTCGTGCGCCCGTTCTCGTACGTGGGCGTGGACTTCTTCGGACCGTTCTTCGTCGTTGTAGGACGTCATCATGAAAAGCGCTGGGGAGTTATTGTAACGTGCCTTACGGTTCGAGCGATACACCTCGAGTTGGCTGCCTCGTTGAACACCAGCTCGTGTATCCTAGCTCTGCGGAACTGCTTCGCTCGACGGGGAACTCCGTTGGAAATAATTAGCGATCGTGGGACCAATTTCGTGGGTGCGGACAGGGAACTTAAAGAGGCGGTAGCGGCGTTGGACCAGGAGAGGCTCATGGTGGAATTTACCACCACGAGGACAACATGGCGCTTCAACCCTCCTGCGTCGCCGCATATGGGTGGTTGCTGGGAGCGGCTCATCCAATCCGTCAAGAAAGTTCTGTACCAGGTCAAGCCACAACGAGTCTCCACGGAGGAGGTACTGAGGAGCTATCTGATCGAGGTAGAAAATATCATCAACAGCCGACCGTTGACTCACGTACCCGTGGACGATTATTCTTCGCCGGCGCTTACTCCCAACCACTTCCTGCTGGGTTCATCGGACGGATCGAAGCCACTGGTGCCATACGACGAATGCCCGTTGATGCTACAACGGTCATGGAAGGCGTCACAGGCATTGGCGAACCAGTTTTGGAAACGATGGGTGACCGAGTACCTGCCAACTATCACGCGTCGAACAAAGTGGTTCTACCCAGTAAGGCCGATCGCGGTTGGTGAAGTCGTAGTCGTTACCGATCCCAGCTTGCCACGGAACTGTTGGCCCAAAGGACGTATTGTATCGGTGAAGACTTCAAAGGACGGACAAGTTCGATCGGCGGTAGTCCAGACTGCCGTTGGACTATTCGAAAGGCCGGTGGTCAAACTGGCAGTGTTAGAAGTAGGTGCAAAGGAGAGTGAGTCGGACCAGGGTCCAACTACTGGAGGGGACTGTTGCGTACGCCCTTCGTGCGACACCGCACCTACTCATTTACCTCACTGGTGCAGCGGCGCTGCATCGCAGGAGTGTGAAGCTGCCTGCGATATCCAACCGACAAGCATAGCTGTCAGGCCGCCGGCACCGGGTGAGGATGGAGAAATGTAAGAAAAAGATATAAAAACGTGCCAAAACGTCATTAAGATTACATCGAGGATTACATCGTGCAAAGTTTTCTCTTAAATAAATACTTAAAATACTAGTGCATTACTTCAACTAGTGACTTAGCGTAAGGTAGAAAGTTAATCGATAGAAAATAATGAATAACACTAAAATATTAACGAAATTTTGATGTAGGTCGGTTTGAAGGTTATATACGAGGTTATATTTACTGAATTCTCTCTGGAAGTTCGATAATCTTCAAAGTAGTCGAGGTAAAATTAATTGGTTTGTTATAGTTAAACTTAATTTTCCTAATTTAACTAAACATATACACAGAAATTGTAAGCTCTGGCGCATCCCGCTACGACGATCCGGATAGCGAACCGGAAACCAGCACAAAACGTAAGATTATTTATATGAGCATTAATAATTTGTTAATCACGATTTGTTACGTCTGCAGGAAAATTTTAACCGTTCCTCCAAGAATAAACGAGTTAAAAATCGGATTGCGTTTTCCTTCTGTTGCCGAAGCAACAAAATGCATTATTCCACGTGTCGCGAAAAATATTATCGACCATCAGTTCTGAGTTACGTGCACAATGTAACTCTTCGTGTGCGTCATTAATTCCTTTCAAAAACGAGATTGCGCGATATTCCATGATGTTGTTAGAACTACAGAAGAATGCTTGCATCTTTCCGTCACAGGGTTTTTTTCCAATTATTTCATCGTTCTGGATTATTGCTATAATAATGCTGAAAAAAGCGAGGAAAAAAATGAATACTACAATTTTTTGTATTCAGTGCCAATGCCTTCCAGCTTGTTTGATTGTCATAAAAAAGAAATTGATTAAAAGTTTGTTTAGCTTTAAGACAAATACAGAGAGAATTTGGAAAATGAGAAAATCAAATTACGACAGCAGAAGTATGGTAGTGTGACGTTTAATAAATTTTATATGCTGGCTATGTTGTTAAACTTTTTACGTACCTCAATTTGTTAATGGTTAAAATGTTAAAATAAATAATGAATAAAATGAATAAATGAGTCTAAAAAATAATAACACAATAGAATTAATTTATTTTTAGTAGATTTCAATATGTATCACCAAAGTATCGAAAGGTAACTATAATCACACTTTCCAATGTTTGGCTCCCGACTGACACTTCATCTTGGCTCCCAGGTGACAAGCATTTTGATTCAGTCCGCAGTACTCAGGTTAACAACAGCCAACAACTTGTTCAGTGCGATTGTTGCAGTTTTCAAATCTAGCTACGATGCTGCGTTTGTGATCATGTTAATCTCATATCTTCGTCAACATTCAAGCTATTTCTTGTCATGATTTAATGTGGAGAAGAGTTGAAAATCCGCTCTCGTACGTACGTACGAACATGCATATGGGATGAGGATCTTCAATGTCTGCTAGGAGACTTTGGGATACGACATGGCACGCCAGAACCACTGGTTCAAATCTTTTCACGGAACAAATCACGAGATGAGGAATCATTTCTCAAGTCCAAATATTCATCCTGTGTTTCATCAAGACTTCCACATCAGCATCTTCTTGATAATCCATTCAGCAAAAATGAGCAATAATTTCTGGTGAAAGATCCAAGTTTAGTTCGTTCGCTTTTTTGTCTATGAAAACAAAAAAAAAGCTAATCCTGGATGTATCTCTTTTTCGTTTGCATGCATTCCGGGGGGTGAGCGAACATGATGAAGAAGATGGCTTTATCTCAGAGCCCCGTCTCGGATTGGTTTCTGTAATGATAAGTATCACGATCTTCATCGAAATGTAAGTATTATTGACAATAATCATAACAATCAACTCGTAAATACATTGAAATACATAAATAAAAGGGAAGGGATGGTCCGACAGGGCACCCGATTGAAGCGATTTGGACGGGGAGAGTGGGAATGCCAACTCCCTGTTGATAACATTTCGTGGATAAAGAGCGGGCTCTTCTCCCCGCTCATTGGGGCATCTTCCTGTTTGGGGGCTTGTCTTTTTGACAAATTGGCTGATCAAGTTGCTGGAAGGAGATTCTTTATTGTTCCGTAGATGTGTATAGGCGACTTTGCCTATCGATCTACCCAATCCGTTTTTGGACCTTCATACAGCGACAAGTTGAGGACAATCAGAGGCTATTAAGCTTGATCAAGACAAACAGAGAAGAGAGCCCACTGCTGTCGGACTTTGTTTCCGTGCTACAATGGGTGGTAAACCACTATCATTATCATCAATACTTCAGAGTCTATGGAACATGGCAATATTTCCAATACTAACCTTTTGGGGCCAGTTTTGCTTGAATGCTTGAAGATCGTCTGGGAAAATAATTAGAAAAGCATGCTAGGCCTCTGAGATGAACTAGCTGTCAGCTTAAAATCTCAATAATAAAGTATTAAACAAAGTTTACTGGCCCCGTAGTGGCAAGTCCAGCGAATTTTGATGCACAAAAATTTATTGAACAAGCGAGACGATTATGCCAATCTTCCACACTAAAATTAGCAAAGAAATCATTCTTCCCTTGAACTTCCAAGAACATTTTGATATCGTTCTTCAATTCAAAAGCATGGTTGAGAACATTGCCTTTGGTCAACTAGCGCACAATAGTGAAGAAAAGAAGAACTACGTGATCTGAATTAAATTGCTTGTACTGTTCTTTGAATAAACGAGTGTTCAGAGCTCCAGATTTGACAAAGTTAACAATTTTGATGACAGAATCAAGTACTTTTAACATTGCCAAGCATTGGCACCTGATTAAAAAAATGTTTTGATTTTAGCCATGATCCACAGCCAGTTAGCCAGCCACCGTCAGTGTTCCTCAAACCGACAATCCCGAAGTTGTCCTAGGATGCTCCCGGGAAATCTCAGATCGTCTTTCTCGAAGCATCGAGCGACGGCTCGGACGTGATTCTGCTACCAAGGATGTATACCACCGCTTCATGGACGAGTACATCGAACTAGGACACATGAAGAAGCTTATTGAACCGGTAAACGATGCCATTCCTCATTGCTACATTCCGCACCACGCTGTCTTCAAGGAGTCGAGTACAATAACGAAGGTCAGGGTTGTATTCGAAGCGTCGTGCAAGACGTTGTCCTGATATTCACTAAACGACACGTTATTGGTTGGTCCAGTCGTTCAGGAAGCAGGGATAGAAAATCATTTGCATTCATTTCGTGCATTCATTTACATTCATTTACCTCTAACTTTTTTCATCAACAGAATTTCATAAAATAGTGTTTAAAGGTTTTGTAGGGTTTGATATTAGCTACGTCTTTGTAAACAACTCAAATCTGTATCTCTTATGCATGATGAATCAGAGCGATAAGAACCCACCATTGTTTTTCAGTGAATGTAAATTGCATTCACTGAAAAACAATAACATGTTCTGCCAGCTCTATTTCGTCATGCATAAGAGATGCAGATTTTAGTTGTTAACAAAAGTTGTTTTAGTTGTTAACAAAGTCAAAAGCTACAAAAGTTTGTACATCACTTTACGGTATTCTGTTGATGAAAAAAGTTAGAGGCAAATGAATGTACATGAATGGACGAAATGAATGTAAATGATTTTCCATCCCTGTCAGGAAGATCTTCAAGCACTAGTGCTGAGGTTTTACATCCGCTTCGTTGCTATGGCTGCCAACGTGGAGAAAATGTATCGCCAAATGCTTCATTTCGCCAGAGACCGAAAATTCCTAAGAATTCGCTTCAGAAAGAGCCCCGCCGATCCGATTTCCACCTATGAACTGCAGACAGTCACCTACGGTACCTGTCCCGTTCTTGGCCACGAGGATTTGGAAAAAAATCGCTCTGGATAATGGAGACCAATTTCAAGTCGCGGTAGAAGCGGTAGATAACTCGGCTAGAACTCTGCGGTGTACGATTATCGACGCAACTCTACAAGAAGGTGAACGCTGCTCTGAAGATATATGCCACTGGTTTCTTCTGGACGGATTCCACCACCGATCCATCGCCTAGCCGTTGAAAGGCATTCGTAGCTAATCGATTGGCCCAAATCTAGCACACAACAGACGTGAACTACTGGAAGCATATTGCTGGCGTCGATAGCCTTCCTAATGACATCTCACGAGGTTTGAACGCTTGTAAAACGGTCCTGAATTGCTGTTACTTGTTCCGGAATTTTGACTGATCCGCAATCCATCCAAAGAAGAATCAGGAGTCGCTGTCGAAGAAATTCGCAAAGTATCACTAGTTGCGATGACCGTCGTGCAGGTCGACTTTTGCGACAATTCGATTGCTCGTTACTCCAATTTCACCGAGCTTCATCGTGCTACGGCCTGCTGTCTACGCTACATCTGTTCTTTACGAGAACGCACAACACTGCGCCGTTCAGATCCAGACAAGTGCACCAGCATTGACATACAAGATAAGCCAATTCCTCCACTCACCACCATAGAGCTTCTTCAACGTGCAGAACTATGCCGGTGTCATCTAGCATAACGGCAGACATTCTCAGAAGAGATTTCCGATCTTGTCAGTGGTGAAAGAGTCGTTAAGTCATCCAAGCTGAAGTGGCTGAGACCATTCATCGATCAAGAGGATAGCCTTCGTGTCGGTGGCCGGCTGCGAAACGCTGCGTTCTCCGACTATGTCAAACATCCGATCGTTATCTCTGCCAAACATCCGCTGTCGACTTTGCTGGCTAGTTTTTTTTCACTTGAAGCTACTGTACGCAGGCCCGCATTTTATGCGAGCCACTCTCCGCCAGAAGTATTGGATTCTGGGTGGCAGAAATCTTCTAAAATCCATCTTGCACCATTGTCACACTAGGCCAGCAGAATACAACGGATCTCCCGGCATTCCGAGTCTCACCAACTCGACCCTTTTCCGTCTGTGGAGTCGACTACAGTGGACCGTTCCTGCTGCAGTCACCCGTCCGCAATCGTAGCCCAACGAAGGCATACGTAGCGATATTCGACTGCTCGCTACAAGGGCTGTGCACATCGAGCTGGTGAGTGACCTTACCACAGCGGCATTCCTAGCAGCTCTTCGTCGACTAGTCGCCCGCGGAGGAAAGGTTGCTGAACTGCATTCAGACAACGCCACTACGTTCAAAGGAGCCTCGCACTCACTGTATCGTGTTTACCAAATGCTGAAGATGAACCGTGAGAAGATAATAAGCGTATGTTCCGAGAACGAGATCTATTGGAAATTCATTTCGCCTCGAGCGCTTCACTTCGAAGGCCTGTGCGAGGCTGTTGTGACGTCTGCGAAGAAGCACCTCCTGGAGACCATCAGGAATATCACCATCGGCTACGAAGACATGCTGACTCTTCTAGCCCAAGTCGAAATGTGCCTCAACTCCCGTCCGCTGACGCCGATGCCGAGTGAACCATCTGATTTAGAGGTCCTTACGATGGGACACTTTCTCGTCGGAAGTAATCTGCAAGCTGTTCCGGCCGACCTGCGTGGGATTTCTGGCAATCGTTTAAAATCCTTCGAACTAACCCAGAAACAGCTCCAGAACATCTGGTCACGCTGGTATCCCGAATATCGGCAATAATTGCAGTCACGTGCAACCAAGGGCTACAATCCAGCCGTCACTGTGGAAGTTGTCGGAATCGTCGTCACAATTTTACTAAATTTTATCGAAGACATCAAATCAAGAAGACTGGCAACTTTGCCAAAATCCAAGCGACAGATATAGTAGCGCCAACCGGTGGAAACTAACGTTTTCAAATTGGCTCACTGCTTGACTAGCCTATTGGTCCCAAGCAAACGATTGACGTACTCCATTCTAGTCGAAATTCTAGTACTACACTATGTTTTTTTTTTATTCGATATGAAAGTACGACCGATAAAATGAGGGGTTAGTCGATTTTCCTTTGTTTCGAGGGGTGCATCTATTAGCTTGGGACCGAAGATAGTACTAGAGCTGAGCCAAAAAGTTGAGCACATTTCTTCGGGACCTTCTGGTCTTATAGTTACCTCTATGGTAGCGCTGCTCTCGAGTGAAGGTGGAAGTAACGCATAGAGAAATGAGCAAATACACAAACCATTCTTCTGAGGTTGTAATCTTTGCTATCCAATTCGTTCGAAGCATTTACCTTTTCGCGGCAGATGACGCGATTGTGCCGGTCTCATAGCGGTCGTATGAGAAAATGGTAGAGTTGCCAGTCTTCTTGATATGTTGTCTTCGATTTTATACAGTTGCAGATAAAAATCATGGACTACTTTGATAAAATTTACGAAACAATAAATTTTACGGATGTTTTGGATATTCCAAGGGATCATCTGGTGACAGCTCGTAGCCAGTGGCCAGCTAATAATTTCTCACATCGCATAAAAATGCAATAGGCCTACTTTGATCAAACTTACGATGCAATCCATTTTACGGGTGTTCCAGAACTTCTGGCAGGCCATCTGGTGGCCGCTTCGAACCAATGACTGGCTAATATTACAAAATTCACCATTTTACTACATTGCATATAGTATCAGAACAAATCAAGGCCTACTTTGATGTAGTATACATCTTCTTCTTCTTCCTCTTCGCAATTTCAAGCTTATTGCGTATCGTATATTAGCTTATTGGGTGCTCTCAACTTAGTGTTCTGGATGCACTTCCACAGTTATTAATTGAGAGCTTTCGATGCCTGTACCATTTTTGCATTAGTATAATTGTTTGGCAAGTATAATCATACTCTATGCCCAGGGAAGTCGAGAAATTTTCCAACCCGAAAAATTCCTAGACCGGACCGGGAATCGAACCCAGCCGCCTCCAGCTTGGTCTTACTTTGTAGCTGTGCCTTTACCGACTGAGCTAAGGGAGGCCCCTATTATACAAAGCAATCAATTTTACAGATGTTCCGAATGACCATACGGAGCCAATGACCAGTTATCAGCTAACACCATTTTCCCACATCGCATATAAATGCAGCGAAAAATCAAGGCCTACTTTGATCAAATGTACGAAGTAGTAAATTTTACGGATGTTCCAGATCTTCCGGTGAGCCATCTGGTGGCCACCAATCCTAAACCTTAGTGCATTGGCGACATATCATGTGACGCATGAAGTCACATGAGACTTCAACAATATAGTCGTTGGTGGTGATATTTAGTAACAGGGACCACATTGACTACACTTGGACATGATCCGGGTGCTTTCGGGAAGTAACCAGAATCTTACTTATGCTCAAGCATTCCAGAAAAATAAAAGTCCAATGAAATTGAATGAAGTTTCTGTAATTTACATAATCTTAATGTAGCAATGCTCTCAGTATGCTTGGGTACGACTTTATTTGCCATTGGGCTGGCGTAGCTTTCCAGTTTGGACTTTGATCACTCAGCTTGACTCCTTATCGAATCGTACCTGTTCTAGTTTCTAAAGATTTGCGGATCGTTCAAGTGATCGCAATAATGGATTTGAAAAGCGACGAGTTTATGAATGTGACTGCAAAACACAATTCCAACGCACTGAATTATATCCATGGGCTTTGGCAAACCTGTTTCGTAGTAATGATGATGACTATGATGATCGCTTTGAAGGCAACGGCAGCCCTTTCCATATTTCATACATTGTCTTAGCCGTTTTTGCACCATTCACTCGTTTGGCGTATAAAAATAAACTCTGTTCGCTTCAGCGTAATCCCGACGTGGAGTGCCATCCAGACTCGTAGCTGCGCTTGGATATCCCGCAGCACTGTGTCATATACTGTTAAACTGTCATGCGATGGGAATGACTTCCCAGGAGACGTTTTTCTGTGCACTTTTCCTCAGCCACACACACTCGCTCGGTAATCCCCGGAAGGCAGCACCACAGCGGAGAATCCAATCCGGTTGATGATGTGATGCTCATGATCCGTTATAGCTTTTCCCCGCAGGCGAAGGATTCTCGAAGCATTTTCCGCATCGTTTGGACTTGAATGAAAGTTCATTGGTTTGCTCCTTTACCAGCGTAATTGGATAATGCTCTGTGTCGTTTATATTAATCCTTATAATTGAAAGCTTTTTTTTCGAATTTACTGCTGCTGCTGCTGCAGCTGCTACTACTGAGCCAGCTGTGTCTTTGAATGTGGAATAACGCAGAAAATAATGTCGTTAAGTCGCACTCCAAGGCACCAGCTTTGAACTACACCAGGAAAGTTTATCCCGAAAGAGGTTCTAGATTGATCTGTGGATCAGCAATTGCGTGAAAAGGCAAAAGTCATAATGCACAACTGCGAACTCCTATAACGAGCAGAAGTCACATCTTCATCGTTCGTCGCCGCTTTTTGTTGTTGGTTGGTCGTGATGATGGTTATGCAGCAAGAAAGGAGGAACAGGGAAAACATTAATGGGACAAGTTGAAAAAGCAGTTCGTTATATGATCGCAACTCGGTTTTCCGCTCATTGTTCACATTTTTTTTTCATGTGGCGGCCATGTCGAGGCTTCTGCGGAACCGAGAGGTTTACGTGATTTACTCGTCGGGAGTGCACACTTTTTCCTAATTAACTTATATATGGATGAGTTTTTCTATAGTGCTGCCCTCCGGGGTGAGATTGCAATCTAGATAGCCCCATGCTATGGCCTCTGCTGATGACAGGAAATGAAGATGAGTCAATAACTGGGTTCTGATGGAAGTTTGATATGGATTGCCCTCCTATGACGGTAAGAATGAGAATATGAGTAAAATTGCTGTCACGTATTCCTTATTGGCCCTTCAACAGTTGAGGATTGAGAGCATTTGCCTATAACATTTATGCAGTTGTCCAATGCAGAAACATCAAAATTATAATGTCGGTATTTGTTTTTGAAACAACATCTTCAGGGGCAGATTCAAAACAAACTGGTTATGTCTACGTGATTCCTAGCGAAAATGCCAATGCAATCAAGATAGGCGTTGCTCGATTGGCTCTGGCTTTGACCGTTCGCCTGGCTTAAAACCAGCCAATCCACTCCTCTCTTATACTAGACCCTCTCTAGTCCGGTGATTACTTATTTTTTAGGTGCAGACATTTCGATCTACATGCGCTCCTCTAATCATCCTCTAATGCATCTAGATTAATATGCACTCATATAAGCAAAATATCGCTGCAAAAATTCAACATGAAAAATATTCTGTCTTCATCCAGAATCAATCATCGCCCTTAAATGTGAGATGGAAATATTACCAATTGAAAAATAAACGTTGGAAAAACAATCCGCCTTCAAATGTGTTATGACCAAGGAATCAAAAATATCTTCAAATGACAAAATGACAAGCGATCAACGAACCGAATGATAGCGCTATGTCAGAACTGCAAAGCAATAATGATATAATCTTCTTCCTTTTTTTCATGACAAGCAGCCCGTGTGGCACAGCTCATTCGGGGCGGTAGAAGGAAACGAGCAAATTGTAGACAAGCTGCTTCACGAAGTAAAGCCGAAGATAATACACGTGTGTTAATGGGAATTTTTTTGTTATGTCTTTTCTCGATTCAGATCAAGCTATGTCCTCATCCGTGTATATTGCAACAAAGCAGGCAAGCAATAAATCATTATCCTTCTACCACTCCGATCGAGCTATGTTACAGAGCGAGTTTGTCATGGTAGTCGTAGCAACCCTTTTGTCTGCATTGTTGGTTGCTTTGTGTGTTTGGATTCGCCGGTTATGACAAATATTCTGCACCCGGTAAATATAAATTTGTGTGCACCCATCAGGTACAAACCATTTGATTTTACTTGGGCCACCTTATGCACATTAGGGTGGCCCAAAATAACACTTTGTCTGGAAACCGGAGGGCTCACTCTCAAAATGATAGCAAAGGTTGTCAGAAAAAATAATGCTTGTATGGCGGAAGCTCTGAAAAACATGATGTAGAGGTAGCCCCGATGATATTTATGAAAAGGTCAATTTTTCATAGCCATAGCTGAACAAATATTTTACCGTATGCGTGATAATGTTTGCACCATCGTACAAATAAGGTTCCCGTTTCACCTGTGCATACAATGCCTTGGTTTTCTTTGCATGCACGTAACCTATAGCTCATACCGTAGTAGGCTGTGTATAAAAGAAAATGATTTACTTAGTTTGACAGTTGCACCATGACGAAGTGGCAATGTATTCGTGATTTGTACCACGCGTAAATGTCGCAAAAAGACATTTCAATCGCCGTGGGAGTGCCCGGTGGACCATCAAAAGGGTTTTAGACCGAGAAAAGTAAGGACAACTATCCGTGAAGGTGGCCACAGTTCGTCCGAGGTCAGCTTGGGTTCCGAGGGTTATCGCTGCTATCAAAAGGAAGATTCGGGTGAATCCAGTGCGTTCAATAAGGAAAATGGCAAAGGAACACGGGGTAAGTGACTTTACGGCACGGAAGATCGTAAAGAAAGATTGCGGGGCAAAGTCGAGGGTACGGAAAAAAAAAACTCACATGATTACCAACCGCATCCGGGAGCTACGAGTCGAACGATGCAAGAAAATCTTGAACTTCCTAAAGCGAAAAAATCCGGTAATCCTGTTCACCGACGAGAGCATGTTTACCGTCGATCCCGTATCAAATTCCAGAACCGACCGCTATATTAGTTCTCTTCCGGTAAAAGACGTGGCCGACGAGCACAAGAACGTGTACCTGACCAAGCATCCTGCTAGCGTTATGGTGTTTGAATTGGTGGCTTCCGATGGCAAAAAAATGGACCCGGTGTTCATTTCAGAAGGCGACAAGATCAACACGGAGGTCTACATCGGGATTTTAAGTAAGTATGTTCTTCCGTGGATCAAAGAACAGTACGGTCCTAAGCCAAATGTTGTATTTCAACAAGATGGGGCTCCTTGCTACACCTCGAACCGCACTCAGAAGTGGTTGCAGGAACATCTTCCGTTCTGGGCGAAGGATATGTGGCCGCCATCCAACCCCGATCTTAATCCTCTGGATTACTCAATATGGCGCGTCATGAAGGCCAACGCCTGTCCTAAACGCCACCCGAGTACAGCAAGCCTCAGACAAACATGGAGAGAAATGGATCCAGACTACATTATTAGAACCTGCCGTGTATTTCAGAAGCGTGTGGAGGCCATTATTGCAGCAAGTGGACACTCGATCGATGATTAACATAGTTTAAGACTCTGAGAAACATCCCCCTTTAAATAAATAAAAAAAAAACTCATCTGATGACGCGATTGTACCTATCTCATAGCGTTCGTATGAGAAAATGGAAGAGTTGCCACTCTTCTTGATTTGTTGTCTTTGGTATATTTAAGGCATCGTTGTGCCTGTAACGTAGAACTACGAGATTATTTTTTATGTTCCATTCACGAACATATTAATAACAAAATAAATGGCTTAGAAACATTACTCCAAAATGAACAATTCATTATTATTATTTTTTTGAAATTGGACGGTAATTGAATAAATCCTTACACTGAGATGCAATTTTTGAAATAAGTAACTTAGTTACTTTATTATTCATAATTAGTTTCTAGACATGTTCACCCAACTTTCGGAAACATGCTAATGTTAGTGATGTCAAATGTTGTAGAACTATGGCAGACAAGTGGCTTTCAACTGCAACTTATTTAGGTTAACTAAAATTCATTTAACTTGCTGTCTGTGCTAAATTTAAAATCTTAAATAAAAAGAAAACATTGTACTTTAATAAATGGAATGTCATTGTAGCATATGAAAATCACAATAGAATGAATCAAACCCCATGTAAGGATTGTTTAAAAAATAAGTTGTAAGTCAGTTTTCTTTTCCAAATCCATAAAAAAATATTTTTAAATTAATAAAGGATCTCCAATTTTGTATGTCATGCCCTTCTTAAGAGATGCCCTTCTTCTTCTTTTATGTCATGTCCTTCTTCTTCTCTCTTCTTCATTGTAAGAGAGAGTCACGCCCTTCTTCTTCTCTTTCTTATGTCATTCCCTTCTGTTTTGTTCTGCCCTTAACAAAAACAAAAAAAAAAATATTATGCACTGTTATGGTCTTTCATATTAGTCTTTTTATAATTTTTTAACAGTTTAATTAAACAGGTTTGTTTAGGATATTCGTAACTTTAGCATCCGTGTGAAAAGCTACGAAGACAACACATTGAATTTTCGACGTAGAACTACGTCTGTGATTTCTATATGGGGGTTAACTTTGTGAAAAGCAAAAATGGAACATATAACAAAGCTATGAAAGATTTTGAGCGTTAATAACTCAGCTGCCGCTTTCCCGATTGTCGTTTCCTATCGATTAGCGTATTTTTATTAAAATTTCATCTATAAATGGCAACGTTTGTATCAAAAGCTAACACTATTTCACCACACATTTTTGTTTTGATTTGCACCTCAGTATAGTCCACATCGACGTAGTTCTACGTGAAAAACTTCAACGAGATCCGTGAGACATCTTAACATGTCCTCACTGCTACTTTTAAAAATTGCGAGTGGAAGATGGTGTTTAATATTTCACATTTATAAAACTGAGTCTTCCCACACTGCTTGGAGAACTTTTAAAAGGTACAGAGAACATTGAAGAATTTCATGGAACATCATTGATCTTCAAGAATCATCGTAGAACTTTTGAAAACTTCAAATATATCAATTGAACGACGTAGAAGTTCTGCAAACTTTCTAAAAGTGCAGCAAATTGTATAGAAGTTCACCTCAATTTGAAAAAGCTTTGCAAACTTTGTGAAAGTTAGTTCACTGAATAGAACATCATAGAACTAGAACAGAGAATTGTTTAGATTTTCAGCAAGTTTTTTTTAGAAGTTGAGATCTTTGTAGAACTTATTTAAAATTAACGAAAATTAGTGAATTTTAAAGGTATTCTTTAGCTTCATGTTCTGAAAATGTTTGTAACTGACAAAACCCCAAGAGAGGTCAGAGATGGCAACATCACGAACTCAATTGAATTCTGTATAAACTATTGACTTAATAAAAAAAATGTATTGATAGAAAATGTACAAAATTCTACAATTTCAAAAATTAATTATTAACTACTATGAAAAAAATGAAACTTTTTCCCGTAAAGAGATAGAAAGGTACATTCTCCGGCAAAGTTGTAGAACTGCGCAAAACGTGAAACTTTGTGATATTCTTATTTGTAGTTAGTGGTTTGAAAAAAACGGGTCCCTGGGGGAGGTAGCTCATCGATTCTTCCGGTTCGCCTCCTAGCATCGTGCTATAAGGTACCAGGCGATAACCAGGGTAGTTGATCGATAGCTCGATGACGTCATTTCGTTGGCGTCTGCAATGGGAAATTCTCATAGCAGGCGTTGACGATGGGACGTTGTCGAGTTGTTGAATAGCAACTATCGTGGTAACTCATCGATTACCTGTCGATCTGCCAAATTTGGAAAGACGTCGACGTGAATTGTCTCATCTAATAATATTCCGCCCACTATATCACAAGAAATTGCGAGTAGCTGAGTGGAAAGGAGATAAGTTAAGCATTGGGTACAGGACCAAGTCTCCCCTGGGTGGTGCAAGAAAATGAGCGCAATAGAATCATCAAGTTGCCATAAGGCACGGAATGAGACTATTGCATGGCTGGGTAGTCGAAGTCTTCCATACGCTAGTCATTTCAGGTGGATTAGAACAGGTTTAGGTTTAGGGTGGGCGTTGGCCAGATTTGGATTTTTCAGATATAATCCTAAATAGGACCTAGATTATTTAATACACTAGTAACCTCAACTTCTGTCACAATGTTTCATTGTGACTAATCAACACTCAATGGGTAAAATATCAAATTTGCGGTAAATTTGAAAAAAAGGTAACTTGGAGTGTAGAGCGCACTGCCCACTGGACGATTCTGAAGCCTGACCAATATATATAGATACATTCATACCATTGGCATTTTGTATTTGAGATAAGACAGAGACAGGATGCGGAGGGCCCGCTTAGGGGGAGCGTAACCCATGTTATGGCTTCCATTTATTAAATAGTTCAGATAGGCTGGAAATGATAGGTTCATGTTGAAAAATGTACCATATGGTGCCCGTTCACTGATCAAAATTAAATTAGATTCAAATCGTCAGACCCTGCCCTGTAATAAGGGAATTGACGATGATTTGTCAAGTTTCATTTTGCATTTGCATATAATTGTAAGTTTAGGTTTGCTTTTGTAATTGTAAGATAGATAGTTTGGCTCAATTGAAACATTGAGTTGTATAAACTTGACGAATCATACCTCTAAAATAGTAGTAGTTACAGTGCCGCATTATCTAACAACCACTGCCTGCAACTAATGTTGGAGGGGTCAGCAGGGCTGATTACGGATCAAAACTAACATAACTCTAACACTGAAATGATCCCGAAACTAACCCTCATTCATTGCACTTTGAGTCATAAAGTAGTTTTATTTATTTTCCTACTAATCTATCTACACACTTAGTTTTTTCTACCGAACTCGGCTGTGCGGGCCTCGGCGGGGAGGGGGTTTTGCTGAGATCTCGGCGGGAGTAACATTTGATTGCCGAGTCTCGGATAATGCCTTTTCTAATAACCTGCCTACGTTTCTTTTAGTTGTTATCTACTTCATCCCTTTTTTATGTGTCTGCTCTTCTTTCCTCTTCGCTTCTTTTGTTTTGTTTGTTTACATAAAACTAATACTAATACCTCCTTGTTTTCTCTCTAATTTACTATGTCTCACCATCACGATGAGAGATGAGCTACCGTACATGGTACACGCTCATATACACTCCCAAAATAGTATGCCGCAAGTAAGTATATCACAGAGGCAACTAAAGATCCAGAAACGAAAACCGATAACGCTGAAGATAATGAGCTGTGGTGATTTATATGACTAAATAGTATTATTTATTTATACTAACCTAAACACAACGTGGGATGACCCAAATCCAAACGATCACTAACCAAAATAATAGACTTATCTTTTTTCAGCAGCACTACACCAGCCAGCAAAGTTCAACAATCCATCGTTGCTTATGCCTTTGTTGTCGTTTGGAACCAGTTTTGCGAGGTAGGCGACGATTGTGCGTATTTCTCGCGTAACTTTTGAAAAGAGCCTATTTATAGCCTGAACAATACGTAAAAAGCAAATTGAAACATTGAACGTCGCGTGAAAGTGGAACTTAATGAAGGCCTAAGTACTTTTTCGTAGTTTTTAGTTTTAGGATTTGAAAGATCGTTGGTTACAGTGGCCTGCTTACTGAGCAGAAAAACGCGGTCCCAGGTCCTTACATATCAAAGAGATTTATGGTAAAATCGCTTGTGTATCGTGTATTTTGCGAAACTCGTTGTTGTCGTTGGTTCCGGGTTTGAATGGATACAAAAATTTGAGCAACGGTATTATGTGATATGAGGGGCTCGGTGGCCTTAGAGCAACCGTTTTTGCTTACTGAGCAGAACATCATGAGTCTAATCTCAGGCCCATCCACATTCAAGATTCGTCAATCGTTTTATTTGTTAATATGACTACATGGTAATAACAGCAACTCGGTGATTAAAAAGGTGCTCGTCTGCCTAGTGGCAAACGTTTTTGCTTACTGAGTAGAAGACCGTGGGTTTAGTCCCAAGCTCCTTCGCGTTATATGATCGTTAGGACATCAATTCAGCTTATCGTTTACCAAAACGAACCCTGCTGCAAACCCAACCCTCTTATCCAACATCCCAGTGATTCCTCGTGGAAGTGCAGAGGTGTTCTCGGCTTCCATCAAAGCGAGTGTCATGTCAACACAATCCTTCCAATTCCTTTCTTGACCTGTGTTCGGGCGCGGCCGGCGCTGGTATTGCCTAATTTAAGATCACCAGTTTTGACACATTGAGGATGATTGCTAGTCCCAAGCATCGTCTATTGGTCCTCTGTGTAATTACAGCTGATCTGGCAATAACAGAGTAGCAACCGTGGGCGGTCAATCAAGCTCAAGCTCAAGCTCAAGCAAGTGGTTTGAAAAAACGGGTCCCACGATATCTCATCACTGTTTTGACCAAATCGGCTCATTTTTGGGGTGAAGACTCTTTAAACAGATCTCGTGTGTATGACGAAGGCCGATTTTTAAAAAGTGGATTGAAAAAAAAAATATGTTCAATCCATCATGTCAGTTTTTTTTTAGGAAAAAACAAATAAATTTCAAAATCCGGCTTCATCATGAACACGGGATACATCTCGCTCGTGAATCAACTCTGTGTTTCGAAAAAAAAAACGCTTAGCAAGGTTTACAGTTCACTTTGCGCGTGGAAAAAAAAAATCGTTCAATGGTTTACTAATATGAATCGAACTCGACCATTTTTGGAAAATCGATTTTTGGTCGATTTAACATATACCTATGTAACCCCTTAACTTTTTTGATAATAAATTATCATGCAAATAATGTTTTAGAAAAGCGTGAAAAAAGTAAAACTACATGTTTCCGTTAAAAGCAGTATATGGATAGATGCATTTTTTGCAAAGTTTTAGCACTTTTATATTTATTTTACTCTATTTTTTACTGCATATTAGACTGATGAAATTTTTTAAATTTTCGCTCCTCAGTGACCCAACAGTTTCAAATTGGGTCCTGATGAGCCTCCCAAAATTTGATCTTATTTGGTATGAAACTGGCTCGGCACAATCCATTTGAAAATTACTATGATAAAACCAACCGTTTTGTTCATTGTCTCCTAGCCTATTTTTATATTGCATTGATTAAAGGTAATGTAGTTCTGCTTATGGAAAATTTTCTTAGCTACAACTTTGTAAAATGTCGTTTTTTTTTGCGAAATGTCAATTTATGACATGTTCAAGCAGCTGTTTTGTGGGCAACACTGTATCCTGCAGTGTAATAGCAGCCACAATATGAGTGCTCTATTGTACGCGCCAGAAATACCAATGTTGCCTGCTGAACAGTTGATTGAGCATAATCATAACACTTCAGTGACTTGAATCATTAATAACTTTTGTCCAAACAAAGTTGTAGCTGAGAAAATTTTCTTCAAGCATGGAAATTTTTTTTAAGGCAGTGCGATATGGTGAATTGTTAAATTTATTTGAACAACAAATTTGGGTCTCCCATAGTAATTTCCATATACACTTGAAATGGTTTGTGGTTTGTCAGTTTCTTACTAAAGGAGTTCAAATTTGGCAAGGCTTATCAGAACTCAAGTTATAACCGTTTGAACACTATGGATAGACAATTTCAAAATTGCATCAGTGTTCTGCATATAGGGGGGACGGTGATAAATTAAGACACAATATCAACTACTCTTTCCATAGCTTAGACTTTATAATACAAAGTAGTGAATTACGTTGAATTTTCGTGTGTTGAGCCATTTTCTAGAGAGAATTTCAGGGTGATTTAAAAAATATCAGGAAAACTTCGTAGAATTGGGAATTTTTTACAAACTTCGATGAAGTTGGCAGGTACACCCACATTCCATCTAATAAACATACATTGGGTTTGCTACCATTTTGTACATTTTCAATGGATTTCAATGGATAATGCATCATTCGATTAAGAAATCTTTTCTAGATTTTGCTTATGTATGTTTAAATTATAATAGGGGAAAAGTTGGCTTCAGCAATACCTTAACCTATTATCGTCAGGGGGTAAACAAAGTCCTAGAGCACTCAAATTTGTTCAATAGTTGCTCTGAGACACATTGTATCCACATGCCAAAATTGAGCTCTCAAGGACGTTGTTTACTCCCCTGACGATAATAGGTTAAGGTATTGCCAAAGCCAACTTTTCCCCTACTTAATTGGTATTTAATATATTTACCAATGGCGTGGAGTAAGTACCGAAAAACCGGTACGTACTCTATCCATATTTCTTAATAGAAGCATACATTTTTCTTAATCTTAACACAAATAAAATCTTCAGTGTTCACTCGGCTGTCGACAAAAGCAGGCCACTCTCGATGTGTGCTACGCGATCGTCTGTTTTCTCGGCAGCAACCATAGTGTGATCCTCCTCATTGTTCTTCATAAGCAGTTCTTTCGGTCGATGTGTCGTCGACTTTGGAAAGCAACCGTTTCGTGATGAGTGTGTGAGTGCTGACCACGTTTTGCGTCCATTGCTGCAATGGAAGCGCTTTGCGCCACGATGGCGTATCTGCCATACAATGAAACCACTGGAAGCGGCTCCAGTTCTGATGGAGAAGGCTTTTTGGATAGCCAAAGATAAAGTGTTTATTGTGTTGTACATTTTGACTATAGTTTTAAGATGTATTGTATTGTGACCAAGAATCCTCGGCTCTGTAAAGTTAATTCAGTTGAAACAAATTTTGATCGATTGAAACATGTTTTATCAAAATCCGTTGAGATTTTACGAAATGGTAGCAACATCTGTTTTTTTTTCAAAAATGGTTGGGGACGTACGTGTTAAGGGAACTTTGTTAAATTTTAAGAAACTTCATTAATGTTCTTCTTTTAACCTCAGGGATCTTCGTTATAGTTAAATAAATCAGACAATTCCGTAGAAATTCAGAAAACATTATAGAACTTAAGAAAACTTTGAATTTTGAAAAGTGAAGCAAACTTCAAAGGAATTCTTAGAGTTTTGAAGAAGTCACGCGAATTAAAGCTCGATTCAAAGTAAATCTGGACGCACGGTTTAATACACCACCGCGCCCTTGGTGGTTGGAACAAAAAACGTTTGACAGGCATTTGTTGATGTTTCATTGACAAAAAAATTGGTGAAAAGTTTTTCTCGATTGATCGACGCATCCCGAAATTACGGATCATGGAACTTGAGAAAAGAAAATTAATTGTGCACAAACATCTAGTGAACCCTTCGTGGTCTGCCTCAAAAAGAGCAAAAGTGTTAAAATTTCCAAAGTCAACGGTGAGTCTTGTAATCAAACGTTGCAAGGATACTCTGAGTGTGGATAGAGCACAGCCCATCTATCATAAAAGTGGCACTATGGACAAAGAGCTGAGGAGAAAGGTGTTGGGATACGTAAAAAGCAACCCAGGTGTCTCCAAACGTGATTTGGCTAAGAAATATGATTACAAATTTTCCACCGTGCGTAACATCCTTTCAAGAGAAGAATGTTAGTCTTTTTGTGCCAGTAAACATCCGAATTGCTCCCTGTAACAAAATTTAGGGGCCAAAAAGCGAGCACGATTACTATACGAACGAGTTTTGACGAAATTTGATGGTTGTATTTTAATGGATGACGAAAAATATGCCCTGCAAAATGACATTAATGGGCTACTCCTATGGTGCCAAGAAAATGGTATGAGTGTCAACATAGGAAAATGCAAGGTGATATCGTTTTCTCGTCGGAGCACCACCGTCAACCACCAATACACAATTGGATCCGTGTCATTAGAGCGTGTTACCTCAATTTGTGATCTTGGTGTTACTATTGACTCGAAGTTAAGATTCAACGAACATGTTGCACTTGTCACGGCTAAAGCTTCTACGGTTCTTGGATGCATTCGACGCTATACGTGGCAGTTTACAGACATTTTTGCACAAACAACATTGTTCTGTACTTTGGTACGTAGCATCCTGGAATACGCGGCCTCTGTCTCGACACCTTATCACGCATCGCTGATCATCAGAGTCGAAAGAATTCAGAGGGTTTTCATTCGATTCGCACTGCGCAACCTTCCATGGAACGACCCGCTAAATCTGCCTGACTACACTGCACGCTGTATGCTGATTGATTTGGAAACCTTACGTGCTAGGCGCACAAACATTCAGCATCTACACCCAACCGGTGGATGTAAGATTCGCTTACAATTATGTGGGATTCATCATCAGAGGATGTAAGTGGAGACCGCATGAACCGAGGATGCAATATACCTAGCTGCGGTCCAATGCAAGAAAATTGGAGACCGAAAAATGTAGAGTGTATTAGTGAGGTAAATTAATTATGTCGAAAAAAAAAATAGGAAAAAGGTTGCCGACTGGACTCGAACAACGAACGTTGCGGTTATCAGACCTGTGCTTTCTCCACTGCTCTCTCCATGCCTCTGAATAAGGATAGCCTAAAAGCAAACAAGAAGCGCTCATTTCCGCTCACACTCGACTTCGTATGCTTTTTCTGCTGGAGAGATTCGAGGCAAGTGTGTGCGTCGTTCTACCATGTTATACATAAAAATCAAGGCAAATGCTTGCTTGTGTAGGTGAAAGCACAGACAGAACACGAAATAAAAAAGGCAAAAAACCATTACATCGCCTGCAAGGTCAACTTCTAACATTCGCTGCGATGTTCATATACAGAGGATGATAGGAAATGGAACTCACATTCATTGTAATAGATTTTTGGTTTGCGTGTAGTTATTTTCGACTTACTATGTGGCAACATTGATTGTCCTCAACTACTACAGGATGTCCCTCTATACGTTCCACCCCGACAGTTGCGGAGCTCACAACTTGTCGCTGTGTCGGCTCACTGGACTGGCTACGGTTTCAACAATCCATTCGACGCTTGTCTGTGAGCTTTTAACGATAATAACGAGGATTTCGATTTTGTGATTAGCAGAAGTACTTTTAAAAATAGGATTAAGAATATTAGGTAAAGTAGTCTGTACGATTTTTATTTTTTATCGAAGATGAAACAACAAATAAATAAATAAATAAAATGGATTATTAACAAATCCCCAGACGAAAATTTAACCTAGCAACTGGTCCAGGAGAGACCAACGGCTTAACTTCCCTTCCGAAGGAAGGCGTGATCAGAGATGATATGCCTCAGAATATCCCGATGGCGCCGACTGGGATTGAACCCAGGCTTGCTAGGGTGAAAGGTAATCACGCTTACCACTTCACCACTACCGCCGCTTCCGAGGAACTTCATACACTTCATAGAAGTGCAGGGATTTTTTATAAGTTCAAGGAATTTCCTCGAAGTTCAGCCAAAATTGTAGAGGTTCAGCAAACTTCTTAGAAGTTCAGAAAATTTCATAGAAGCTTAGAGCCCACTAGCAGCCAAGATTCCAACATTATAGAACTTGAGAGAACTTTGAACTTTGAAAAATGAGGCAAACTTTAAAGGAATTCTTAGAATTCTGAAGAAGTTAAGCGAATTACGTAGCAATTCTAGGAACTTCATAAATTTCATTATAGTGCAGAGATTTTTTTTTTCAGTTCAAGGAATTTCCTCGAAGTTCAGCCAATATTGTACAAGTTCAGCAAACTTCTTAGAAGTTCAGGGAATTTAATAGAAACATAGAGCAGTGGAGCAGCCAAGATTTCCATATGGGGGTTGTTAAAATAACGGTTGTTAAAATAACGTTAAACTTATGGTATGTTTTTTTTTTCTAATTAATTTCTTTACCAACTTTCAGCTTTCGAACGAATCTAGAAGAACCAGGGATTTGAAATACATATAATACTTCCCTTGCATTTTTTTTAAAAGGGGAAATGGCTCTAATGTTGTCCTATGGATCTAAGATTGGGCCCATCGCTAAAAATCTGCTATTTATCGATTTTATCTAGATGAACGCGTAATTGGGACGGTGCTAATGGATATTTTTGGTCGCTATTGAAAATGTAGTCGATTGCTGAAGTTATGTATGGGGCCAAATTATGGGCATTAAGGCTGACATTACATTCATTTTCCCTACTACAAATATCCCAAGTAACCAAAAGATTCGCATTCAACGATAATACTCACTTCCAAGCTCCTTAAAATTCAAATAAAGTTCCGACAGAACTTTCAAGTTACATAAAGTTCAAATAATGTTTCGACAGAACTTCAAGTTCCATAAAGTTCAAATAAAATTTCGACACAACTTTTAAGTTCCATAAAGTTCAAATAAAGTTCCTAAAAACTTTCTTCCCAAGCAACCGAAAGTTCCATATTCAACGATAAAACCCGCTTTAAAGCTCCATAAAGTTCCAACACAACTTTCTGGCTACTTTACAAGCTATAGAAATCATACGAGGAACTTCGGGCTCCAAAAAGTTCCGATGCGTATTCTTAGCAACTGAAGCTCAAAAAAAGTTCCAAAAAGCATCCCCAAGCGAGGGGGCGACCCCGACGTAGTGGTTAACATCCATACCTCTCACGCCAAAGTCACGAGTTCAAATCTCACCCCCGGACAAGTCACGAAGTGACTATAATAATAAAAAAAAAAAAAAAAAAGCACCCCCAAGCACTTCTTAGGAACTTCAGGCAAGGCTGAAAACATGGCCACAACAAAGTTCAGAACAAGTTCCCAGCGGAACTTCTTAGCAACTTTAAAATACCTTAAAAGTTCCCTGCGGAACTTCTTAGCAACTTGAAAGTTTCAAAAAAGGTCCGTCATAGCCCACATGAAAAAAGTTTTTATTAGTAAAAAAATTTCATGTACGTAAATATGAAATGATCAATGGCTCAAATAAATCATAATTCTTATACTTTTGAAGTGCATCAATATTCTATCCAAACATAAAAATAAATAAAGAGCAATTTCTTGGATTCGAACCCTTGTAGGGTTTTTGATCTATTTTCCGTCCTACTAAGCACAACCCGCGCTTCACGTCTCTTTTTTGAACGGGTTTGATATAAACATTGAATTTTTCTGTCGAAGATGACTTTTAAATTTACTCACCTTTCCAAAAGTACCGTTGGATTTGATAAAGAGTCACAAATTGTTGAGATATTGTTTAAAATCTAACACTGCTTCTTGATTCTAAATTCATTCTACGAGTTTCAATTCCGTCCTAACGCGTTGAAACGCCATTAGATTTTCTTTGTCCTACGGATAAACGTAGAAAAGTGGGATTCGCTTGGAGCGCTTCTTTTGTTTTGAGAACAATGAGCGTAAATATTCAAACAATGCACTCTAATAGAATTTATGTTTTAGCTAATGAACTAACGCATCGGAACAAACCTATTATTGATTTGTGCATGGTGAAATCATTGATATTATTGATCTTTTCTGATCGATAGAACGGAAATAGGCGATTATGACGAAGTAGTGCTCTACCCTATTCGGCATGTGATCTAAGAACGCTAACCACTGCGCCACTGTGTGTTGGAATACCATGTGGGCAAACACCAATTCAAAATTCATCAAGGTGTTGTGTTTCGTATTCAAGTCAGTCAGCTGGCACCGAAATCTCCAACAGTAGGCGGGACAACAGCTCACTTTAATATAGCCTAGTTGACGTAGTGGTTCGTGCTGGGGCTCTCACGCTGAAGGACTGGGTTAAATTCTTCTGATAAATCAATACATGTTCATATCTGACTTTAGAGTTAACTTTCATAAAAGTCAGAACTCAATAATAAAATTGGTGTATTAGAGGACAAAAACCATTTATTAACCTATTTTCTAAAAGTTTCGTTCATGTTCCACCAGAAGCTGCTTTGAATGCTTTTCAATTATGGTACCGGAACTTTCAAGTGAGGCTGCTTAGAATTCTATAGACCACCTTCAACCAAGCTGCTTAAGCCACAAATATCCTTTTATCAGAACTTTTGGTTATTTGGAATTGTTCATAAGGGAATCTTGAACAAATAATATCAATATCGATAAAAAAAATTGAGTGATTAATGAACCATCATTGTAAAATTTCAGCATACGTAGCATGTACGTTTAAGAAATTTTTAGTTTGATCTTGGAACATACTGGAAGTTTAGGAAAACTCATTCAAAAGGTTCAAGATCTTTCCTGAAGCTTGGAGAAGTACTTGTAACACATTAATTATGATTCTTGGAAAAAGTTGATGGAACATCATTGAAGTTAAGAAAACTTTCAAGAAGTAAAGATAATGGACCTTTGTAGATGCTCATGGAACATTCGAGAAATTTTTCCGCCCCGTAAGATTGTTTGGTGGCAAATGCCACCTTCGCCACCTGTTGAATATGATGCTAATAAAAAAAAACGTGTAATGTGAAATCGAATGTCAAATCGAAAAATGTGATAGTGGAAAAAAAGTACATTTAATTGAGCTGAATCTTTCGTTATATAATTTTATGTCAAGAGTGACGCTCGAATATGTCAGTCTCAGAAAACCGAAAATTACATGATTTTTGTGTGTGTGGTCCGTATCTTAAAACATCGACGATAGAGCTTGGCTATTGAGATTCAGTTGTGAGGCGTTCATGCTCGTTTGTAATACCAACAATTTTTGAAGACCTGCTGCTTTTAACTATTTCTCAAAAAATCTCTCTCTTTAAATTTAAAGTGATATCCACTGATGCTCACCACAGCACAATGTATCGCTGAACCTGAAATAATCTGCTCGATATTGCCTGATGCACCTTAACTCCGACAGTAATATGATTTGATATTAATAATGTGATCATATTTCTTCAACGTTTACCTCGAGCTAAATACACGACAGTGACAACAAAATCAACCTCATCCCGAAAGAATTCCCGGTAAATCGCGATCTGCCGTGTAGCTCTACCAAATAGCCGTCAAATCGTTCCTAGTGTCAAATTTATCGCTCCATCTGGATCCGCCCCATGGCGGGCGAACGTCGCGGGACTGCTGCGCTAAAGAACAACCTATAACAATAAGTTTTGGCTTAAAAATTGTAAAACAACACTTTTATTAGCGTTATAAATAGGACAGCGAAAGCCTCCTCCCCAGGTTCGCGTCGCGCATTCAGACATAATAATAATTTTTTGACACACCTTTATTGTGTTTCTTAACACCCATTTTTCCGGCGGTGAGTGTTGTTCGTTTGTTCGATTCAACTGGATCCCCCTCCCACCAATACCAACGACGACAACAGCAACACTTTGCAGATATTCCCCACCGCATGTCGTCGTTGCCGTTGTCGTGTCGGAGTCAGAGGAAGAAGTGGAGGATGGTCCGGACTCTTACACTTGTGTGTATTATTAATCTCTTTTCATACCTCTGGCTCTCAAATTCTCCCCCAAAAGCTCCACAGACAGTGCCCTGAGTCGTGCACAAAGACTAAGATTAATGCTCTTTTTTGCGCAGCTTGACAATCTCTAGCTCTCGGCATGCGCTCGCGCGACTTGAGATCGTCAAAAGAGCTGGAGAGAACAAGCAGTCAGCACTGCTCCATGTTGCGCCCCCATCTTCCCTGCTCCCCGTTCATACAAAAGAATCAGATTTTTATGAATGAATCGTGTTTTGATTCATGGATCTCCGCTTCGAATGGCTGTGTGACTTGTCGTTTCTGATTCGGTACGGTGCGACAACTGAAGCACGCCATAATGAACCACTTTTTTTTCTTTTTCCTGGATGGAAACCTGTCACCGTATGAATATAGCATAGGTAGGTACTGAACAGCCAACATAAAGTCAATTTTCGAAGCAGAGTCCATTCGAACGGACAAAAGTGATCAAATTTTAATCCTTCTTGAGAAGGCCTTTGAGCAGGCTGAATGCATTCAGCAGGTCTGGCAACAAGGCTAATGAGGGGTTAAATGTGGTTAAACTTTGCCTTTTCATCCGAGTGCTATTGTGAGCCGCAGTTGAGCGCTTGTTCAAACAACAAGTGGACCAGCATTGTCTGGAGATTTGGGGTTCGTCGCTTAACGATGTCTTTTTTTCGAAAATGGCATTTGCTTTCAACTCAACTGCGGTGTTGATTGGTGTTGTGCAAAGATTGATGAATTTATGAAACTCATCGAGTTTATATGGCTTGAAAAACACTTCCTGGTATTATTTAAGATGAGATTTAATTGTAAAATATGTCCATCGATTCAGATGCGGAATTCTGTGTGAAACAATTGCAGTCCTCAGTCACATTTCATCGTTTGGCAATAAAATAAAGATGTCATCAGTATGCTAGCTTTATCTATTTACATCTCCACTAATTTTCGTTCACGATGGCTTAAACTTCATTACACTCTTTCCCCCTGCGAACGGTAATTGCATCAATCGATTGACCATAATCTATCGACCATTATTTACACCGGAGCTCGGCCCTGCGACACATAGCCCACAGCCAGTAACTGTGCACCTCGTACACGGCCGGCTCTGCGCAAATCCACTCCTATAAATTTACGTAAGAAACCTTGAACACATTACCAACCGATTTCTACAGACCTAACTAACCTATTAAATAAAATCAAATAGGATTATATTTATCAATTCCGTCAAACTTAATTAAAAGTCGTAATAATTTACATAAACCACTTGTTCACCGTGCAGTCCGGGCTACTCTCTACCAGTCCTTTGGTGGCGGTTCGGGGAATCCGAGAGATTGTTCGTGAACTCGCGGACAGTAATTTGCGTTCACCCATACATGACAGTGAATAAACCTGTCGATTTTTACTCGCCGGTAGATTTTATGAATGGGCGCTTTATCTTATTCACACGAACACATTTGCAGCTCGGTTATGGGCTGTCTTCCGTGTTCCGATCATACTAACCGACATTTTATGATGTGCGCCTTATACCTATCTGAATTCGATTTATTTGTTACCGTTCGGGATCAGATATTGTAATCTTTTGGTAAATGTTTTTTATCGTGCGAGTCTACTGGAAAGGCTACTAAATTATTTTTTGATGCAATAATATTTACAGACTTTTGTATCACGCGCAATTCAGTTAACATGACTTTTGATTTCGAGTGATCGTTTTACATTTCTCGAGTAACATTTGAAATGGGCCTATGTCCAAAACGTAAAAAAATCGGGTTTTGATACCATTCTTTAGTACCGCTTGATAGCCACTAATCGTGTAGGAAAATTCCGCATAATCGAAAAAAATCATTAAAAATAACTCGATTTTCGAAACAGCCGATCAACGAAATTGTTCGATTCATTAATAGGCCCACACGCTAAAACGGCCAACCATTCATTTATTTTAGTTCATTGATAATCCTAGTGACGTAGAAGGGCCGATGATTGAAAATTTTCAAACCAAAGCTAGGCCCTACTGGTTGAGGCAGGGCCGATGATTTGTTTTGAATTTATTTGTCGTTGCGAAAAGGCTTAACAAAGGGCGTACCATTCGTGATGACAAGAACAACGGTTTAACAAAAAGGGCCTATGCATTGAAAGATTCACAAAAAGGCTTATTAATTTATGAAATTAAATTGTTATGGATTTTCATATATTTTTGAAAGATTTTCGAATATTTCGGAGGATGTATACTGAGATACAGTTACCATTGTTATTGTGAACAACATAAATGCCTCAAATACTAGAATTTTCTTTAATATGAATTGAATAGTGGTGGAAAAATTTAAAATTAATTTTCTGGTTTGCTTACGTTTTGAACATAGGCCCATTTCAAATGTTACTCTAGATTTGTTGTTCAGCAGTTCCATTTCAAATCACGATTTTTTTTTAATTTTTTGACCGACCTTCTACGATTATGTTGAAATTTTGCAAAGTTGTTTGTTATTGTTCAACATGCCGTTTTACATATTTGGTTCCCTAGTTTTGTACACGACTAACACTTGAAAGGGCTTATGCAAAAATGATACGCATCAATAGAAAAACATATATCTCGCGAACGATTTGTTTGATCGAGATGCTGTCTTGGGCGAAGTTGCGGATAAGTATTGTACCTTTCAAGAAAAAATATACACTGTTAAAAATTATTTTGTTATTTACAAAAAAAAAAACAAAATTATAAAAAAAAAAAATTATAAAAAAAAAATTGCTCAAATTCCATATATTTTTTTAAATTTTTTTTTAAATATTTTTATTGTAGTTTAGCTAAAGTGCTACTTATTGACAATGTGCGTTTGCTGGGCAACTCATAAACAAAAAAGTTATGAATTATTGAAAAAAGTACTATTTTTCAAAATACTACTTACAGTTATCGAATATCTTTGAAATTGTGTTATTATTTTAACACATTAAATTTACAACAAAAAAGCTTTTAATGCTTAAATTGCCCAAAGTTGTCATTTTTGACAAAAATCACTTATGTAATTTATTTATGTATTTAATCTTCGATATATAAAAAACATTGTACAGACAAAAATAACTTATCTACTAATTCTAAGCTTAAACACAGTTTTAGTCATACCAAAATCAAACATATTGGAAACCTCGTTGAAACGATTACAGCAGACATCCAGAGGGTTGTTCATTCCATAGTCAGTACGGTGATTCGATCGGCGGAAGAACATTGGTTGCCGCGTCACCCGAAACGGTGTGTTAAAGCGGAGTTTCTCAAGCATGTCTGCACAGTCGATATGGTCTGTCAGGACATCAAAGATGAGCATGCGTTGAAGGAATACTCGTCTGCTTGATAGTGTTGGTAGATCAATCAACATGCAACGGCTTTCATATGATGGCAGGTTCGTTCTATCTCTCCAGTGAAGGCCTCGAAGAGCATATCGAACAAAGTTCTTTTGAATTCGTTCAATCCGATTGATGTGAACTGCATGGTACGGGGCCCAGACTTGCACCCCATATTCTAAAACACTGCGTACAAGTGAGCAATACAGCGTCTTTAGACTGTACACATCTTCAAAGAATTTCGTGTTACGCTTCAAAAATCCCAGCAGAGAATACGCTTTGGCTGTTACTGAAGCGATGTGTTCGACAAACCTTAGTTTGCTGTCAACGAGAATCCCCAAATCCTTAACGGTGCTCGTACGTTTCAAGCAACAAGTTTCCATTCTGTACTCGAAAGCAATCGGTGTACGTGAACGACTGAATGTAATCACGCAACATTTCTTGATATTGGCTTCCATTCCATTCAAACTGCACCATTCCAGAAGTCCGTCGATATCCGTTTGAAGCGCACAGCAGTCTACCAGCGACGTGATTTCGAGATACTCGTAGGTTAAAATTCACTTATCGCATAATTGCAGCAAATATCACCCTTTTAAGATGTTGTTCGCGAGTGATTAATCTTGAAAATATTTTTAACGAAAAGCCCAATCAATTTCCTTAAACATTGCAGTTCTCAGTTTTTTCAATCAGAAGCATGAGTTAAGATAGAAGAAGACCACGGTGGAATAGAAAGCAACCATAAGAAGTATTTGACAGCCTTTTCCGGTCATTGTTAGTGCCGTAGCTACACAATAGGAACGGGCAAAGCGGACAGGCCCCCTCCAGAATTGTCCAAGACCGCCCACCTCAGATTTATTTTTTATTTTTTGCTCTTATTGCGGTTTGTAGCATAACTAGTTTTAACAACAAAACTTATTTTTCAATATGTCACAACAACCCCACCTGGGTTACCTTTTCAAAAGACTTATCTGCTTTTGTAAACAATGCGTTCGATCGTCGATTTGACGTAACTGGGCGCTCGTCCACGCATACTTATTGACTTTAAATGATCTTTATTTCTTGTGTTTGTGTGGTTTACATGTATGAATTTTCAAGTGACACAGATGCGTCTTTTCAACTTTAGTACATTTGACGTTTTAATTATTAATTACAGTTCCTAGTCCTATCAGGCCTGTTTTAGAGAATGACCACCTTGGTGGGATTGGTTTGTTTTAAATTGAAAAAGGAAACTACTTATAACTACTATTTACAACTACAACTACTATATACACCTAACCTACTATACACAAATTGCTTATCAAAGCATGTTCTGATAAATTACATTTTTGTGCAAATTGAGTCTTAATTTCGTTAATTTTGGAATCTATTTTGGCAATGCCTGCCTCTTCATGTAAATTTGTTATTCTAGTGTCGAAAGGACGATCAAGAACCATCCTCAGCACTCTATTCTGAGCGACCTGAATTTTGTTCCTGTGAGTCTGTGCACATGATTCCCACACCGGAGCTGCGTAGAGGATCGCAGGTGCTATGATTTGTTTGTAAACTGCCAGTTTGTTCACCCTTGAGAGGCGGGATATGCGGCAGATCAGCGGATACAGACACCTAACCAAGGCGGAACACTTGATTACGGTTTTCTCCACATGCGAGCGGAATAGGAGCTTTTCGTCAAACAACATACTTCGGCGGACCACTCAGCCCTTTGTGCCATCCATGATTACACTACAAGATGGAGCCGGTTTCAGTTTGGGCGATTGCCGATGGAGGAACATGATCGCTTGTGTTTTGGAGGCATTGATTTTGATTTTCCACGTGGTGACATAATCAGCAAAGGCGTTAAGGCATCGTTGAAGTTTGTTCGTTATTTCGCGAGGCATCCTTCCTTTGACGGCTATTGCGGTATCATCTGCGAACAGGAAACACACGCAACCGTCTCCGAGGGGAGGAATGTCGGAAGTGTAGATGCTGTAAAGCAATGGGCCCAACAGACTGTCTTGCGGGACTCCTGCTGGGATGGACAACGTGTCTGAAAGACAACCATTCAACGATACCTTAAACGACCTTTACTGGAGGTAGTTACGGGTGATTTTAACCAGATGTAAAGGGAAGTTGAAGTTACAAAGCTTGTACACAAGTCCGTCATGCCAAACATTGTCAAACGCCTTTTCAACGTCTAACAAGGCCATGGCTGTGGACTTGGATACAGCTTTGTTACTTCGGGTATTATTCATCACCCGTACTAGCTGGTGATTGGTGGAGTGCCCCTTTCTGAACCCAAACTGTTCCGGAAGGAGAATGTTATTTTCCTCGAAAAACTTGAGCAAACGATTGAGAATGAGTGTCTCGAACAATTTGCTCAGCACTGAAAGGAGGCTGATGGGTCTGTAGCTTGAAGACAATGTTGGATCCTTACCGGGTTTGCGGATTGGTATGATTTTAGCTACTTTCTAGATGGTTGGAAAGTAGTGCAGTTCCAAACCTCTGTTGAAGATAGCGGTTAGAAGAGACTGCACTTTCATGCTGAGTCTCTTCAAGATCAAATTGAATATACCGTCAAACCCGGGAGCCTTCATGTTCTTGGTGCATTTCAGCGCTGAGCAAATTTGTTGTACTATAATCATATCCACCGGAGGCACGACACAAGAGGAGGCATCTAGGTTTTGAACGCATTGCGCAACCTGGTTTATGAGCGGACTTTGGATAGTCGAGCCAAGCAAATGCGATGAAGCGACATGCTTGCCGATCGCATTTGCTTTCTCCTGTGGGGTGATTAAAAGCCGATCGTCATCATTTTCGACTTTGAGAGGTGGAATGGGTTTAGGATGATTTTTCAGGACCTTGGCTACCTTCCAGAATGGTCTGGAGCGGTCGTCCAGATTCTGGACAACACACCCGAAACTTTCATTTCGGAGTCGTCCACGTATACTAACACCACTATCAGATAGGTGACTTAATAGTGGTGTTAGTGTGCATGGGTGAGTTCCCAGTTGCGTCAAATCGAGTATCAGAGATTTGTAATACTATTCGCAAATTATGGCATTCATTTCATAAATAAAAATGTTTTAAATAAAATAGTGTTCTTAGGTATTCATTTAGTACACATTATATAATTACATTAATACTTAATACGTCTATTTAAACAAATTTAAACCCTGTGCATAATGAGCTGAACAGTTTGAGAACAATTTTGCTTTAATTTTATTTTCAGATATTGGAAAAAATGAGTGAAATTTTCGCGTTCCTTGAATTGTCCTTGCTTCACAATATTGTTCATTAAGCTCAGCCGCCATAGTTTTATATTCTTCTGATGTTACAAAACCAAATAATAAACTCGTCAACCCTTTATCCTTTCGATTGTTAGCCCAATTATATAATTCTTTGGCGTTTTAAATTGGATGTTCACGTTCTCTGGCTAAACTGGCTCGTGTAGCCATGCGCTTTATCGTACCTCCAATACCATCACACGGTCCTTTGCCATGGGATGTCGCCATTCAGCTTAAATTTCATACATATGCTTGAACTTGCAGAGAATACAAAAATGCTTACAGTTTTTGTACTGTGAAGCAGCTCCGTCAGACATAAAATAAATCTTTTTCACTATTTTTCTCTGATCGGTACGTAAAAAAGTAATCATTTTGGAAATAAACAGGTTAACAGCTACTGCATCTCACTGCGTCCTAGCAAGAAGTACGGTCGACTTGTTTCGCGCTCCGTTGTTTTGGAAGTTTTCTCGGTATTCGCTTGATATAAATTATCAGTTTTTTTCTCACTAAGTGACTCCTGGCATAGTTCCCGGTAAATTGATCGAAAAGTGAGTTTTTTTAAAGTAGAAAGTGTCATTTTCGGAACGATTAATCCGTGCTATTGATATTTCGCAAACCAATTTGGGCATCATCGTTGCGTGGTCACGCATACCCGCTCACGTATCATCATCATCGAGTGTGAGCACCCGTTTCTACATCTACATCGTTCATCAATCATCGTGCGCCTGTGTGCGCTGAGACCGAGCCTCGATCAAGTGCACCACAACGAAGGTCATCCACGCAGCGCGTCTCTTCCAGCCATCTGTGTAAACGCCTACACATATAACGCTCGGTGGTAGTAGTATAGAATTATCAGATAAGTTTTTGTTTTTTTTTGTTTCTTTTCCTCCCCCATTAGTTAAATTTTCATTTTGTATTTCTGTGTTTGTAGTGTTTTCTGTGTATTGTGTCTGTGCGTTCAGTGGGAGAGCGTTTTGCGCTCCCACTAGTTGAACAAAATGGATGTTTTGTCAGAAGACGACATGGATGACCATTCATCTCAGAATAATGATGATGTCATCCCTGGTTCGTCGTCTCAGTCTATCAATGGGCAGGATGAGAAAAGCACCAGATTTCGGGCCTACCCGAATGACTCGACTGGCCCATGGGTTGTCTATTTTCAGCCCAAAAACAAACCCTTGAATGTTGTTCAGATATCTGATGATCTGACAAAGCGATTCTCTGCCGTGACCGAAATAACGAAGGTTAGGCACAACAAACTTCGTGTGACCGTCGCTAACCTGAAACAGGCCAATGAAATTGCTGTTTCCCAATTTTTCACACAGGACTTTAAAACTTGCAGGATGTAAATAGTGCACTATGAACTAAATCCACCCAAATTTTCATTAAATTCTACCCAACGGTTAAAAAGTTAGAGCAATTTCATAGTGTGGCAATTTCATCGTGGACGCCCTTTAGGGTGTACATTCCAGCTTCTGATGTGGAGATCGAAGGCGTGGTCACTGAGGCGAGCCTGAACCCCGAGATACTGGAGAAGCAAGCGGTTGGCCGATTCAAGAACCCCTTGCTTCCTCCGGTAAAGATACTGGCCGTTCATAGAATGAAGTCAGTATCGCTCAGCGAGGGTAAAACGAGTTTTACCCCCACAGACTCGTTTCGGGTGACCTTTTCTGGATCTGCCCTTCCTCAATACATCGAGCTGGGAAAACTTCGTCTTCCTGTGCGGTTGTTTGTACCTCGGGTCATGAACTGCCAGAATTGTAAGCGGTTGGGACATACGGCCTCCCACTGCGGCAACAAGGCACGCTGCTCCACATGCGGGGAGAAGCATGAGGATGGCGCCTGCGCAGCTACTGCACCAAAATGCGTGTACTGCAATGGAACTCCTCCTCATGCTCTCTCGTCGTGCCCGGCGTACAAACAGCTCGGGGACAAAATGAAACGCTCCCTTAAGGAACGTTCCAGGCGGTCTTTTGCAGAAATGCTTAAGACAGCCACGCCATCGACCAATGACAAAAATCCCTTTTCTCTTTTGTCAGATGACGAGACTGACTCTGACTTGGCTGAGGAGGGAACTTCTTTCCGTTTTTCTGCACGGCAACGAAAGCGCATCCGTTCGCGGATTGTTGCAAATAAAGAACCCCAAATCAGCTTGCCCAAATCAAGGAGTGGTGGAAAAAAGGAGACTTCTACTCCTCTTCCGGGGACATCCAAAACCCCTGATGCCCCAATTTTAAGAACAGAAACCCCTGAGCTGTTCTCATTTGATGACATTGTGGACGGTATTCTCAAATACCTCAACATTTCTGATCCTCTGAAAAGCATTGTCCTCACATTGCTTCCCACTGTGAAATCCTTCTTGAAGCAATTGATTTCAAAATGGCCCCTTCTTGCAGCTATCATCTCCTTCGATGGATAATTTTCCAAACGAGGGAATGCCTTTGATCGTCGATTTGACGTAACTGGTAGCCATTGGCGTAGCTAGACAATTTATCTGGAGGGGGCCTAGATAATTCTGGAGGGGGCCTAGATAATTCTGGAGGGGCCTACGCCAACGCTGGTAGCTCACCCAGGCATCCTAACACTACCATCAGATATGGGAAATTTCCCCCTACCTGATAGATATGACATGCACTATCAAATGCATTGTTTACAAAAGCTGATACGTCCCTTCGAAAAAGTAATTGAGAATTGAATATCTATGGAAATATTCGAAAACACTACGTAAAGGGCGTGTGAAAAATTCTAATTGTGACGTAGCAGTCAAGCAGAAGAAGACAAAAAAAACCTTCTCCGTGATCCGACGTTGCATCATAAAAAATTCTGCCTCCTCGGTAGCTTATCATCGTAACTTTCACTTCCCGATCGGCTTCTTGGGCTCTCAACTCAATCGCGTCACATAAATTTCGCTACCGGCTCGGCTTAACCAAATCAATTTTTCAAAAATTAACTGCATCCTCCCGTTGTTGAAATCGATACGATCGCTCCCTGTGTGACCTCGCACGCGCTGCCAGGCCATCTTCATTAATAAATTTACCCCGCGTTTCCTCCTCCTCCTTCGCCCTTTCTTTTCCCAGAACATGAAAAGAAAAACAAGCTCTCCTACTTCCCCTCGCATCAAACCCAAATCGGCCAATCGGACCATCTGTTCATATTTCTTCTGAGTTATGGTCCGAATTAAAAATCACTTTAAACCCAAATAAACCGTCTTAGTGTTTCGCGGCGCAGCGGCCGCACACAGAGGCCGCCTTATGGTGGATCTTCCCAAAAACGGACCGACATTGGACGCAACAGAAACCGGCGCACAGTCATCGGGTGTATTGTTGCCACGGACATGTAGAGTAGATCCTCTCTTGTTTTCCACGGTGGGTATGATGTGGGTGAATTTATGGTCAAAATTATGTAAGCTTACTTCTCTCATTGTTTGAGAGAATTTCAGAACGCTTAATTTGAATCGTATCATTATGCCAATTATTATCTAAGCTTGTCTTCATATGAAACAATTACCCTTATTTTGACCATTACTAACTCCATTCATCTCACTTTGCGGAGGTAAAAAAAAATCCACACGAAAATATATCCGATACATCGTCGCTGGTGGGCGTCATTGCGCGTGCCGTCAATCATTTATGGTCCCAGCCGCGGGCTAAGATGGCCTATGGATTCGCCGCTGGCCGCTGGGACGCTCAGAGCACGGATTCAGCATTTCGTGTGTGGGCAAGCAAGCGTTAGTACACATCTCAGCTTCATTTACGGGTATAGGGTCGTTCGTTTCTTCTTACCCATACGAATTGGCAGGAACGGTGGACGGGACAGGCAGAGGCTAATGGCCGAAACGGAAACAAATCGAACAGATCATCGCACGGTGAAATAGTATCTGGTTGATCCCCGGCGGCAGTGGCGATGGTGGTCAGCGTGGAAGATAAACGATTGGGAAATGCAGCTGTAATAAATTTCGAAGATGCGAACGGCTGCTTGGCTGGTGGTATTTGGGTCGCGACAATGTTGAAGGATTTGAAACTGCACCAGATGATGTATGGTTTTCTGGGGGAATCTTTAGCAAAGTCGAAAGGCCTTTTGGTTTCTGTAAATTTCTGTTCAGTCATTGATATAAGTATTTTTTTTATATGAGAGCAGTATACTTTTACGTGATTAGTTTTGGTAAACAGGCCTCTGGTCACCACAACTAATGGTTACTCCAAGAATAATATTCAGCTAACAATTTGATGCTTAACAAGTATTATATCAACGATTTTAATTCAGCCTTTGTTTGTCCAGCTTTTAAGCTGTTAAAGCTTAACAGAATATCAATTTTTAACTCTTCAAAGCATTAAATAACCGTCTTTTTCAACCCTCGTTCAGCTTTTAGGTTTTATGTTCAAAATATCATGGAAGAGCACTTCATATCTTAAATCAAAGCAGTTATAACATTTGTTTAAAATCTTGCCTGTACCTGTACCTGATGGGCGACGACTCGTAGAATTCAAATCTGCGCCGAACGAAGTAACCGTCTCCATTGGTCTCGGTCCTGAGCCAATCGCTTCCAGTCGCCTTGGACGTTCAAGGACCTAATGTCCTCCTCAACTGCACAAAGCCAACGCGTGCGTGGCCTACCCCGAAGCCGACGTCCTCTTCCGGGTTCCCTGCTGAATATTGACTTCGCTTGACGCTCTTCCGGCATTCGTGCCACATGCCCAGCCCATATACTTGGTACAACTCGTGATTCATGCGACGACGCCAGATGCCATTTTCCAGTTTACCGCCGAGTATTGTTCGCAGCACTTTACGCTCGAAGACACCGAAAGCTCTCCGATCGGCCTCTTTCAATGCCCACGATTCGTGGCCATAAAGGGCTACCGGCAGAATCAACGTCTTGTACAGCGCGAATTTCGTTTTCGTACGCAAGCAGCGGGACTTCAGCTAGCTACGCAACCCGTAGAAATCCCTGTTCGAGGCTGCAATACGCCTTTGCACCTCGCGGGTAACATCATTATTGCACGTCACTAAAGTACCAAGATAAACAAATTCGTCCACAACTTCTAATTTTTCGCCATCTAGCACCACTTCACTATCAACACCACTATTGCTCCCACGCTTTCTACCGGCGACCATGTACTTCGGTTTGGTAGAATTTATCGTGAGACCAATCCTCGCTGTCTCCCTCTTAAAAGGCGCGAACGCCTCTTCCACTGCTCTACGGTCGATTCCGATGATGTCGATGTCGTCCGCAAAACCAAGGAGCATGTGCGACTTTGTGATGATGGTACCGTTCCTCTGCACACCAGCTCTCCTAATCGCTCCTTCGAGGGCGATGTTGAATAGCAAGTTCGAAAGAGCATCTCCCTGAACGAGGCCGAAATCTCGTCTGCCGTACACCGTACACATGATTTCGAACCATCCAGGGTTGCACGAATCAGCGTAATTAGTTTCGTCGGAAAACCGTTTTCTTGCATTATCTGCCATAGCTCGTTTCTCTTTACTGAATCGTACGCTGCCTTGAAATCTATGAACAGATGATGAGTCTGCAAGTTGTATTCCCGGAACTTCTCAAGGGTTTGACGCAGGGTAAACATTTGATCCGTCGTTGATCGACCCTCACGAAAACCAGCCTGGTATTCGCCGACGAAGGATTTCTCAAGCGGTCTCAATCTGTTGAACAGAACACGTGATAATATTTTGTACGCCGAATTCAGAAGCGTGATTCCTCTGTAATTGGCGCACTCCAGTCTGTGTCCCTTTTTGTAGAGGGGACAAACGAGACCATCCAACCAACTAGCGGGCAATTCTTCCTCTTCCCATATCTTGAGCAGTATACGGTGGATCATCTGGTGCAGCTGCTCACTTCCGTGTTTGAGAAGTTCGGCCGGGAGCTTGTCCTTCCCCGCAGCCTTACTGTTTTTCAGCTCTCGTATCGCCTTTTTCACCTCTTCTAGCGTTGGTGATTCCACAGCTTGACCATCGTCGTCGATGTGTGTTCTGTTTGTAGATGCTCTCTCGTTCTCTCCGTTCAGCAACGTCTCGAAGTACTCCTTCAACCTGGCAGCCACCATCGTTTTATCTGTCAGCAGATTACCTTCACGGTCATAGCACATGGCGGGAGACGGCGCTGTCTTACTCCTCACGTCATTGACAGTTGCGTAAAACCTTCGCATATCATTCTGCTCCATACTTTCTTGCGCCTCAGCAATAACGCGTTCCTCGGACTGCCTTTTTTTCCTGCGATGGGTTCGTTTCTCGGCTAACCATGCTACCTTTTATCGCTCTCTGTTCTGACGGGTACCAGACACCAACATCCGGCTTCTGGTGACGTTCTTCTCCTCTGTCACTCGCTGGCACTCCTCGTCAAACCACCCGTTCCGGGGGCGCCTCTGAGCTGTACCTATTTAAAATCTTGCACATGCTAGTTAACGGCTCATTAGCGCCGTAGTTTGTGCGAGAAACTGGCATGTTGAAAAAAATAATAAGAACGTAAATTTACTCGTCTGATATTGCTATTCAACTGCTGCCTAAGTGAGCCGCAATTGATGTCCGATCGTAGGGGATCAGCGATGAAGGTAGCTTTAGAGACGCTACAGCGAACACTAAGTAATTGTAGGCACATCAAATTACAGCGACTTTCATAACTAGGGAGGTTGAAAGGATCACTGCAGGGTCGCCAATGAAGAGCGAAACGTACAAATCTTCGCTGAATGGCCTCAATACGATTTACAACCATGCTGTAAAAAGGAGCCCATACTAGTACTCTAATGTGAAGCGTGTTATTAAACAGAAAATATCTCTAGTCCTTGAAGGTGAGTTGTGAATCAAGTATGACGCCTGAGTATTTTATGGTAGACTCACGGCTTAATATTTGCTCCTGCAGGCTGTTGATTAAACAAATCTAGATCCTTTTTTTTACTAATTTTCCACATTTGCGGATGTTCGGGGTCTTGCAGAAGAATGCTTTGCTGTCCCTTGGGTCCACATTTTTGCCCCAGATCCAAATTCATTCATGTATCACAAAAACATAGATAGCAACGCTGGGGCCGCTATACTTGTCAACACACTTTTACCGAAAGGAAGATTGTTATTTACCGCACTTGAATAGCAAACCCCATTGCGGTTACTGCGTTATGGTGGAGGTTGCTAAAATAGCTTTAGCAACTCATTGGTGCGGGGGCTCTAATACAGCAATATTTCATCTGCTTGAATCCTGGATGCGCTACGGTTGTTATCATATGTTAATGAATATATATATTCTCTAAAAATGTCATCCATTTGCATCTGTAGGTTTTTCTGGCTCCTGCTAGTTTTTTTTCCTGCACCATTAATTATTGGATAGTTTAATGAGTTCAATTATTTATCTTAAGCCACTAACGTTATCACTATATAAATTTATAACGTGAATCCCTTCAAAGAAACTTTGTTCAACTGGGATTTACATTGTTTGTATTTGTAGTTTATTCGTTTTAGTAAGTGTCCATTACAAGGGGGCTCTCTGTACGAGCTCCTTGGTGTGGGGGCTTAAAAAACAATATTTCTATGTCACATACAAAAGCTGTGGAAAAGCTCCTAAAAGGGCGGCCAAACATTTTTAATTTGATTTATTTATGTGTGTGTTTTGACAACTTCTAATATACAAAATATAAATTCGTTTTTTTTTTTTTAAGTAGGCCGGAACAAATATCAAGTTTTCTATTTATCATCCCCCCCCCCCTTCAAAATTTTGGAGTATTACCAAGGGGGAAATAAAATAAAACTTTCAGTGTTTATTTATTTTTCGCAAATTCATTTGGGTATCGATACTTGCTTTGCTAGATTTTATTATGTTGTTGTTGTATCACCTTGTTCTTTTAAGGAATTTTCACATAAATTGGTACTTGACCAGTACAGCATGACAGGTCCTTGAAATCGGATCAGCCGGTTTCAGTTGTTGAAAACGAATTTTATCGAACATCATTCCTAATCTTGTTTGGCAACTCACTAGGTAAGCCACCTTCAATCTGATCGATCCCTCTTGTTCGTTGCGCACATCTTCGTCTTGTCCCAGGCGGATCACTACAAAGAACCATTTTAAGTGGGTCGTTATCCGACATTATTACGATGTGCCCAGCCCACCGTAGTCGCCAGATTTTTGCATTCGATCTAAATTTCTTAACTAACAAACCTTCTGCAATGATACTTAATTATTCACTTCTTTTCTACAGTGATTCAACAATTTCCGAGCTAAATCCAATCTTTTCAAAATTGGTTTAAAATTTTTAGAAGTGAGACCAAATCAGAAACGATTCAGGAAATTCCTAACTGAGGTGACACTTTTCAAAGCAGATTCAAAACTGAGTCTGAACTTTTTTGAAGTGAGTTCAAACTTTCGAATCAGTCATCAATATTTTTCTAACTGAGTCTAAACTTTTCTGTTATGTTATTCAATCCTTTTTTAAGTTGTCAAAGCTTTCCTGAAGTGATGAAACATATACCGAATCCAAGCTTTAAATAATTAGTTTCGCTTTTTCTGAAGTTAGGCAACATTAGCTGATTAATCCTTTTCCTTAATGAATCCAAGGTTTCCTGCATTGATTCAACTTTTTCCGAACTGAAACCAAACTTGTCAGAGCGGGTTTGACATTTTCCCAAGTGAGCTTCAGATTTTTGTTAACTGCTTTGGCATTTGGCAAGGGCACAATCTTGCTTAGTGAAAGTGTAGAAAGTTTTCCGAAGTGAACCGACAATTTTTTGAGCTTAAATTTTCCAAATGGTGTCCAACCTTTTCTGAAGTGGTTCAAATCCTTCCTTCGGGAGTCCAAACTTTTCTGATGAGTGATTGAATTATATTGAATGTTAGCCTGAGCTTTCCTGAAGTGATTTACCTAACTTTTAACGTAGATTCTGCTCCCTTAGATCCCTTCCTCGTTCTTGTGAGATTCACATCCTTTGAAAATTAGGCTGAGATTTTAAAGAATAGACTTTCGTGTGTTCATACTTCATGGTAGATTTTTTTTTAAAGCAAGCACAATTGTTGAGAAAACTGGGTTTATATCCACAGAAGTGCGTATTTTTATAGAAATTTGGGTTCTTTGATCAGCCATGTTGGATTTTGGCTCCGTCCTTTGAAAAACAGGCTTGGATGTTATGGAATAGACCTTTGTGAGTTCATACGTGATGGTAGATTTTTTTTAAAGCCAGGTTGGATTTCGGTTCAATCTTTTGAAATTTGTGCTTGGATTTTATAGAATGGCTGAATACCGGAAGGACGAACATGGTTAATATTCACAAAAGAAGGTGTTTTCATAGAAAATTAATTTTTCTGTTTTCCTGAACTGAATTTTGGCTTCTATCTTTAAAAAATAGGCTTGTATTTAAATAGAAGTTGCTGAATCCATACGCGAGGGTTGAATTTCTTCAATTTTTGAGATTACCGAGTTTAAATTAACAAAATTACGTATTTTCATAAAACCTTTGATTTTCTGTTCTGCCAAGTTGAATTTCGGCTCCGATCTTTGAAAATAGACTTGATTTTCATAGAATGGACTTTGCTGAATACAAACGTGATGGTAAATTTTTTGTAGCATGCACATTTTTTTTATAGAAAACTGGGTTTGAATTCTCAAAAGTACGTATTTTTATAGAAATTTGTGTTTCTTGTTTAGCTAAGTTGAATTTCTGCTCATATCTTTGAAAAATAGGCTTGTATTTTTTAAAATGGAGCTTGCTGAATCCATACGTTAAGGTTGAACCGGGTTTGTAATTCGAAAAGGTTTTTTTTTTGGTTTTTCTTTTCTGCTAAGTAGGATTTTGATACTGTCCTTTGAAAGTTTTGCTTAGATTTGATATAATTGACCTTGCTGAATTTATATGTGATGATTATTTTTTAAGGACACACAAAGCCAGGTTCAAATTGACAAAACTACGTATTTTTGTTAATTTTTTTTTTATGTTCAGCCAAGATGGATTTTGGCTCCTTTCTTTGAATATTACGCTTGGATTTTGTTGAATAGACCTTTCTAAATCCATACGTGAAGTTTGATTTTTTGAAGCACGAACAATTGTTGAGAAAACTGAGTTTTTTTTGGATAGGGAGGAAGTATAGAAAACAGAACGTTTTTTTCATAAAACTGTTACGTTTGTGGTATTCCGCTTGATGGTTTATCCGGAATTTATCAATACTCAAAAATCAATTGCTTTGATCCTATTCATCTACATTATTACCAATGTTCTTCCTTGAAAGGATACAAAAACTTATGCGCGAAATGTCTTGTTGATAACTCGAGTGTTACACATAATAAAGTCAACATTTGTGGCATTAGTGTCAAAAATCACGGCTTCAAAGAAGTACAAGGCTAAAGCGAAGGCTAAGAAAAAAATGTTAGCGTTTGATATATACGATTTAGATATAATGTAAAACGAATTTTAAATGTTTTATTTTTTTTTTGGTTTATCTTTTATCCCCCCCTCCCCACGACTGATGCGAGCATCGAGTGACAAAAGTAAAACTTGGGATTTGTTCCGGGTCCCCTCTTCATTTGGTTTTTTGTGATTAGACATAATATCTTTTATATAATTGTAGCGGCCTTATATGTATTTAACAAACAAACTTGTTAATAATTGCGTTATACCTGCCAATATGATACAAGCGAAAATTTACACGATAGTAAATAATATTTATTTTGGTTAAGAGTTTTTTTTTCATCTTTATTAAGGAGATTTTAAGCCCTGGGCTGGTTTGTCTCCGCCCCGGTGGTAAAGAGTTCTTTTATAAAACAAATAAATAAAAAAAACATGCTTATCAATTAATGATAGGCAGTTGGATGCATCTTCTTACCTTCGAATGTCGTGGGTCTTTATTCCAAACATGAATGATACACACTTCTAAATACCTAATCTTACACGTGACGGAATCCATCTTTGACATAAAGGATGAGACGTAAACAAACATGTCATGTACCATTAAGTGATCTGAATTTCGCGTCTATTATGACTCAATTTTATGTCAAAATTGACGCTCGTATATGTTAGTCTCAGAGCACCTAAATTGACATAAATTTTTCTAAGTGTGTATGTTAACTCGATTCAGATAGGCCACATTTTACAAACGATGCGGAGGCAGCCCACATATTACTGCTCAAGGATACACGCTCTCTCAACGGTCAAGTGTGAGGATCGCTTTCTGTTTCGTGATTGCGCTTTACGATTTGCAGGTTGACTTACTAAATGTGATACGACGACGCACGTACCGCACTTGACTTTTTCTCAAGCAGTCAGTCGCTGATTTTATGGCTGACTGGACTTTACCAACTGCTGCTGCGTCAGTCTATGTCAAGGTTTAATATCAAATTTTATGACCCATTAGATCTATCTCAAGATTGCTAGAGAAATCGCCATATGGATAATAATGTTGCTTTTCAATCCATTCCGTTTCACGTTTGAGTTGTTAAATTTCTTCAGTTCATTCGAACAAACATTGTCAGCCGAGTTTGCATGGATAATTTGAAAACAAAGACTCACACACCTTAAAACAAAGAAGTATCGCTGCTTTTCACACGCCCACACCCAGGTTGACCTTTTTTTTCGTGAGGCGCTTCTTGGAGACATCAACAGCAGACGACGAACCCTAGAAAAGTACAACAGTTACCGTCTCCCGAGCCCAGCAGCGACTGGGGAAGTGAAGAAGCAAAACAAAACTGCAATTCATCATTCGGCGTTTAACCTGTCCACTAAAAAAAAACTCAGTGAGCTCCGGTGGGTTGCTCTCGTCGCGATGGCTCCTAATGATGCAATTGACAATGATTAACGACCCTCCATAGAACAATTGAAAATTTAAATTATACCAATAAATTTAGAAATTACTCATGCGTGCATAATTTAGATCTGAAAAGCCAAGCGAGTTACACGGTCCGACCTATCCCTGAATGTTCCCAAAGTGTGTCCAATAACAACAACCTGCAGTTGGATGTACGACGACGACGACGACAGTGTCCACTGTCCAGCCATGACGAGTGGCACTCAGTCGTATGCGCGTGAGAATCTCAGCCCTTCTTGGGATACGGCTCTGCTCTTGGTGCTGAGGGACGAGTGGAAATGTAAATTAACCTGTCCACTCGGTGACTGTTGGCTGGTTTAAAGCTGTTAAAAATGAGCTGATGATCACCATGCGGAGGGAGCGAGTCATAGGGCTACCGAACCCTGCGGGTTTGGGCAACGTCAGCTGGTACCGAATGCGCACTGCCTCTTGAAACGATCGATGGAGCACGCGTAGCGATTTAGTGTGAGCGCACTTTACCCATGGAAACGCTGTGGATAGCTTTTCCAGTGCACGTTGGAGGAAATGACCCATTAAAGAAATACTGTTGTGTAAACACAGGCATCAAAAAATTGCTGTTTACAGCTTTCCACATGAGTGGATACAGTTGTTGAATGCGCATGCTCAAGCCCTGCCACTTGTGTGTTAGCTTTTCGGAAATTGGGTCTTTTGTGGGTGTAGCGATTATATTTATTTCATCAGTTATACATGACACGAACTGATCACATGGCTATAAGCCTGAACGTACTGTTCAACTTCGCTTGGTTCCACGGGGTTTCCAGCTATGCAACCCAGGCTGGACCTCCATACCTAGGTACGCAACGAAGATACGCTAGCCAGAAGACGTCTCTTGCTGATTCAAAGTTGTTTGGCACGATTTTTGCTACCGCCATTATGGCCTTGACCACTTTCTCGCAGGCATCGATTATCACTCCCAGGTTTTTCATCACGTGCTTCAAGGCTATGGCATGTTCCCCGACGATGATTTCTGCCTGCCGCACCGGCTTTGCTGTTACTGATCAGTATCACTTTGGTTTTGTGGTGGGTTATGTGCAGTTTCGATTCTAGCATCCAGTTTCCAGTTTTGTTTCGATTGCCTCGACTGCCATCAAGTACACTTCTTCTAGCGTTTCGTCTGTCACCGTTTAGACGGCGTCGTTCGCAAAACCACTTTTGGGAAGCTCGAGCATCAGCACACCGTTGTGCATCCCGTTCCAGAGCGTTAGACCAAGGATGGAACCTTGTGGAGCTCCTACCGTGATCCTAATCAATCTCTGCCCCATGGCTGTCTCGTAGACCAGAACCAGGTTCTGAAAGGAACTCTTCTAAAAATTCTGCAAAGGTAACGAGAGGTCCTCATTATCTGCAATGGTTCGGTGATGGCTTCCCAGCAGGGAAGGCGCTAAAGGTGCATAGATAAAAATTCTGAATTTTAATTGTGTTGGCCACACTGGCCTGAGCACACCTACCGTTGGAACCTACTTGTGTCGGAACACCCCTGCAGTGGGTTCGGCAGCGAAGTGACAGATATCGATCTGTCACACCGGGTGAGTAGAAGAGAAAAACAACCGAGAACAAAGCAACCAAGTGAAAAAGTAAATTCATCGCTCTCGTTATTCTTAAAATTATCTAGTAATCTAGTGAACTTAATTATAGTTGAACTTAAAGCTTATGTGATTAGTCACTACTAGGTTTATCTTATATCTACACACTGAATTAGGTAAGTTTAATACAATTAAACTTAGCCTAAATGTAACTAAAAACTATGCTTACGCACTAGGTAACCTAAACCTATCATTGAACACCATACACTGGGTCTGGTAAGAAGTTAAAGCAAAAGTATCGATATTGAGGTAATGAAACTTTTGAACTTCACTCAGCTTCCCGGACTCATGAATCAATGAAATGTAGGTTGACTTGAATGACAACCAGCTCTTGTAGTCACCATCGAATTCCGGAAGCGATATCTGCGGCAGTCGAACTCCGGTATGAGCACCCAAAGCACTGGCATTCCGTGCCATTGTGTAGTCCAACTCATGTCCTGAATCCCGTGTTGGCAGTTTCGCTAGCAAAGCTGCACGAAGCGCATAGTAGATTTTCGCGAACTCCACGTAAGCCTTGCCGCAATCCTCATCGTACTTTCCTTCAGCATCCACTGCAGCAACCTCATCCTGCAATTCCTCGAACTCATCGTACTTCGCATCGATTTTATCCAACTGCCATTGCACTTGACCCGCATGGACATCTGCATTGAACTCATCCAGGAATTGCACATGTCTGCTTACTGACGCGACAATGCGAACCCGCTTTTTGATTTTTTCTTTAATTTGACGCTCAGACATACCCACAACCACTACCAGCTCAACAAGAAGAAGTGCGAGTCCAGACGACCGAGAAAAGAATCAAAAACAACCAGGGAGTACCGCCAATAACAATGTGAGGATGTTGGACAGGAACTCACCTGAGGCCTGTCAAATGTAGGCCTTGATTTTAAAATGTATCTGCTATCTCCGCTCCCGTGTCTATTCTAGCCTTGAATGTGTGGTCTTCATACTTAGAATTATGGCTGTTGCAATTTCCCACTAGTGCAGTACAGACTATGCGCAGTGTCTCCAAAAAACCCAGCAATCCAAAAAAAGGGACGAAAAATCAAAAATAGCACTGGTTTTACAATTATAAATGGTTGCACAGGTACTAGCCTTGTACCTGTCAACAACAGGCCTTTGTTTATGTTTATAAGATGCCTCCAACTCCAACCAGCTTCCAAATCAATGGTCCAATACCACTAACCTTCCGTGTATGCGTTATTGAATACCTTCCGTTGATCGACATCCGCCACTTCACGTTGTAGCAGCACTGCACGCAACGTACGACGTCACGCCTTCCAGCAGTGATTGCTCTACCTCCAGCCCGTAATCCGTTGTGTCCGATGACGAGATAGTCCGATTGTTCACGTGGACCCGTTTGAAATTTTCCTCCAACGATGTATCGATATCCTTGAGCAGCAACAATGTGTACGTTGAAACTCTCCGATCGTGGCCAACGATCAACGTACCGAAAAGGATCAAAAAGGTACCCTATAGCACCACACAAATGACGTAAACTTATTGAACAGGCACTCACCTGAGGCCTGTCAACAATAGGCCTTGTATTAAACATCAAATCGCCAACCACCGTAGAACCTCCTCTGGTGCTATCCCTTAAGCTGACTAGAATAGCGATCAATCCGTATCGCCCCGTGCTTTCGTTGTGTATAATTGGCTCGCCTTCCAAGGATCAGATGAAAACGATGATCAAATATTCGAGAACATGGAACCAAATAACGATCTCAGTAGCACCGATAGGCGGGTAAATGCAAATTGGAAAACCACTTCCTTGTATTTTTGGTTAATTTTATTGCTGCAACTGCTACAAGATTCCGATGTCGCACGACAATGCCTCGATATACCCAAATGTTTTGGGAACAGGTGCTGCAACAACTGATGTATCGAATGAAGTATGTCGAGTAGATGGGTGGGTACCCGTCGGGAGAGAGCAATATCCGATGAACACTCTACCATCGAAAGATGTCCTCCAGGGCCATTTTGCCGCAAGAACAATTACACTGGGTGCGAGAATGGCCGTATTGTTTCCAACCGAGTATCCTGGTCACGGCACCAAAATGTTGACCACTCCGTGGTTCGTGTGTCGGAAACTACCTTAGAAAATAGCACGCAAGGGTGCGCCAGAATGAGGTTGCTTCTCACCGTTCTTTCTACTCCCGTTTCAGTCCATGCCAGAAATATCCTTGACACACGTATCCTTCCTTAATTCTGGGTATCCTTTTTCCTCGTCCTATTATTCTTCCATGTATGCCAGAAAACACTAGATGTATTGTCGTAAAACTACCACACTTTATTAAATAACAAAACTGGGTTTAATGTGCACGCGCGACGATTCGGTTTATAAAGTATTTATTGCCTCGAGATCAGTTGGCTACTAACTGGGGATTCTGTTATCCACATCTATCTATACCTAAACCTAACTTCGTGCTGTATTCCTGTGTGCGTGTTATCAATTTGATCAGTGTCTATTAGTGTGTATCTGTACAAAAACTGTAGGGGTGTTCAATGTGTATTGTGTATAACAGTTATAAATTTCAATTTGTGTTAGCAGTAATTCAATTTTATCCTTAAATCTAAGTTAACAGTAAACAGTATATGGCTACTAGTTTGCTCGGGGGGTGATGATAGTTGAGAATCACTGGATGCTGGCTACTCGCTGGAATAGGTGCTTTGGTACCTACGTACAGCATCCCAGTCAACATGAATTGATGTAAGTTTGTTGATGGATGACGACGGCTTGACTTGATTTCCTCTCTGGAGTGCAGAAATCATCCCTCGTGAAATGAAATCAGCTTGGTTCTCCAAGCCAGCGACATGATTCCAATCGAATCTCGGAGACGTGATTGGGCTACTTTTCACTTAGAGCCCATATTGTCCATATCACAGGTCACTTTTCAGTCAAAAGTCCCCGAAATCCGGCTCGAAGGACCAAAAATGTTCAACACTGGGGTGGGCTGTATCTTCAGATCTCGGTACTTTTACTTATTCACACGCGACGTGTACGATACAGAACAACACTTTACTACGGTAAAAAAAACTAAAACTGTTCGGACAACGTTTAATAGATTTGCCTTTTGCAGGACGGACGGACTTGTATGTTATGCGCGCGCGTTTCGTTTATTACTACTGGTAAATTCTGATCGGTAATCTTCTTCTACCTACTGCTTGTGATCGTGGTGCGATATGTTGGATGGGAAATGTTGCGAGAGCGAGTGCCCGGCTATTGCTCGTGTGGTGTGTGATGTGTTTATTGATATCAGAGATTGATAATGGGAAACGGGATAATAATTGTGTGTAGCAACATAAACTGTGTAGGGTGACCAGCTTCTAGATTTGTGCTAACAGTAGGGTTTGAAGGACTATAGCACTCCATGATAAGTAGTATGTCGTACGTTGATAGCCGTTTTTGATTACTGAGCAGAAAATCGTGGGATCAAACCCAAGCCTTACCATATTAAAGAGTTTTACAGTCGCAATGCTTACTCACCATATTTTGTGAAAATTGTCGTCGTTTTAGACGGTGCCGGGTTTGAAAGGCTACAACAACTCGATCATAAGTGATGTGATATGATATGGCCAGTGGCCTTAGAATGACCTTTTTTGCTTACTGAGTAAAACATCATGAGTTTAATCTCATGCTCCTCTACATTCAAGATTCGTTAATCGCTTTTTTTTTACTCGAACCTATCAGCGTACCGTTTTCCAAAACAAACCTTGCTGCATATCCAAACCTTTTATCCAACATCCCAGTGATTTCACATCACTGACTTGCATCTGTTTTGTTTTTGTTCAACACAGCTGACGTGTTAACAGAACGAGGGAAAAAATTGCATGAACGAGGGATGCTCCACTTGCACTTCAATGCTCGGGAATGTGGATGATACAGGGTGCTAGTGTGCATGCAAAATACGCTAGACGATATTTTTTGAAGAATTTTCTGTTAAGAATTATGTCTGTTTGTCTGTGCTGTTACCGCGACACAGTTAATTTAAAAATCAAAGTCATTAGCTTATAAGCTAATCCACATAGTTGAACAGGTCCTGGTTATGTCGATTCCTGATTCAAGAAAATGAAATGAACAGCAAGGTGAAAGAAACGATCGCACGTTTACATAATCGGTCTGCCACGATTTATCTAGAAACAGTCATGTGTTCGAGTTAAGCATAACACGCCTACGTACGACCTATCGGCGCATATATGATAAGGCATAATTTTCCCTCTCAAAAAGGATTTATTTGTAATCCATTCTGCCCTGGGTAAGAGAAAACAATAAATGAAGCCATCTGCTGCGAAAGTGCAACTCGTAAATAAATTGCCTATTTTTGGGACAAGTTTTGTTCATTTATGGTTCTTATTAAAAAAAAAGTTGAGTGAAATTATCATATATTTTTTTATTATTGCAACAACGAAAACTAAACAAGCTACAAAGGCTTGCTACTATTTCCATAACTGGAGCAATGCGTAGTACTCCCTCTACGGCCTTAGATGCTTTACTCAATATCCTTCCTCTATATCAATTTATTCAATTGGATGCAGTGAAAAGTGCTCTAAGGCTCAAACGGTCCATGAATCTCTTCGATGGAGATCTAATTGGACATTTGAGCATTCTAAAAGAGTTTCAGATAAGTCCATTAATATTGATGAACGAAGATTGTATGCTAAAGCGACATTATTTCAACCATAATTTCCAAGTTCCTGATGTAACTCGCGTTGACTGGGATGCAGGAAGACTGAATATTAGTCCTGGATCAGTAATTTTCTATACAGCGGGATCGAAACAAGATAATATGGTTGGGGCTGGTATTACCGGCCCTGGGGTTAGCTTCTCGGTGTCCATGGGAAAATGGCCGACAGTATTTCAAGCTGAAATATATGCCATCTTAGAATTGGCAACGATTTGCATATGTAGGAACTATAAAAATGCGAATATTTGCATTTGTTCAGATAGTCAAGCAGCGCTGAATGCTTTGAAATCAAAAACTTACACGACAAAACTGGTGCGGGAATGTACTAAACTTTTACAGCAACTGTCCTGTCGAAATACGGTTAACCTTTATTGGGTTCCTGGTCATTGTAGAATCGAAGGGAACGAAAAAGCTGATCAATCGGCAAAAATAGGGTCATCCACGAAATTCATTGGTCCTGAAACATTTTTCGGACTTTCTCTTTGTGCTTTTAAAAATGGAGCTAAAAAACTGGGAAAAACAAAGCTACCGTTCAACTGGACCAGTACCTTAAATTCTCGGCAATCTAAACGTTTTATAAAGCCGAACGCTTTGCATACACAAAAATTACTTAATCTTTCTAAAAAAGATTTGAGTATATACGCTGGTTTGATAACAAGACACTGTCCATGTAAATATCACCTGAAAATAATCGGTAAACTTCATTAAGATAAATGTCGCTTTTGTAACTTAAAGAGTGAAAGCTCTGAACGTTTGTTGTGTGACTGTGTTGCACTATTTCATAAACGATGCAGATATCTTGATAAGGGTCTGATGCGATCTTGGGAAATCTGGGCTGCTATTCCCAATCAGGTAATACATTTCATAAGGAATGTGTTACCTGGTTGGGATAATTGCTTACAACAATAGTGGTTAGTTACTCAAACAATAGTGGCTTGCCACTACGTTATGGCATAAATAATAAGAGGATACACCACGATAGAACAAAGTAACGGTCGCGGTGGTATTATGTCCCCAACATAGGGAAAACCCGACTTTCGAAAGAAAATATTCATTTTGTGATCATGCATTTTAAGAGTAACAACGAAGAGCTTGGGATTAAACCCATGATTTTCTGCTCAGTAAGCAAAAACGATCATCGAGCATCTCACAGTCATAACGCTACGCGACAAAACATGACTACGGTTTCGCTTGGTATGCAACGAACGACTGATATTCGCGATAATGCAGATTTGTTGTTATTCCAATGTATTCACATTAACAAACAAAGCGATTAACGAATCTTGAATGTAGAGGGGTTTGAGATTAAACTCATGATGTTCTACTCAGTAAGCAAAAATGGTCGCTCTAAGGCCACCAAGCCCCTCATAGCACATCATACAAGCTAGGATCGCATTGTTATATAAACCATTCAAAACCGGCCCCGACGGTGACGTTGATGACGATATTAAGTTTCTCAAAATACACGATAATCAAGTGATGTTACCATAAGTCTCCTTAATATGATAGGACCTGGGATTTATTCAAACTCAAACTCGACAGCGGTGCTGTTTACACAAGAATAAGCTTCTACGACCGGTGAACTTTTCAAACTGGTGACAAAAAAGCTTCGAAAAGCGCATATTCTTCTTCTTATTTTTCGCATATTAAGTTAATTGCTTACCGCATATTAGCTTATTGCGTGCTTTCAACTTAGTGTTCTAAATGCACTTCCAGAGATATTAATTGAGAGCTTTTGATGCCAATACCAATGAATGAATTTGTATATTGTGTGGCAAGCACAATGATACTCTATGCCCAGGGAAGTCGAGAAAATTTCCAACTTTCCTCGACCGGACCGGGAATCAAACCCGCCACCTCCGGCTTGGTATTACCGTGCCTTCACTGACTGGACTATGAGGCCCCCCATTTCTAAAAAAAAAGCGCATATGCCTTCATTAAACTCTATTTTTACGCTAGTTCGTTGTTTCGATTTGGTCCTTACGTAAGACGGGAACAGAATCCATAAAACTTTCTTATTTTGGGCTACCATGCCCCTTACTTCACCAAGTAAACTATGACTGACACGATGATTTTACTAGCGTAAAAATATGCACCAGTATCGGCTATAAGTTCCTATTTTGGCCATAATCCGAAAACCGATTAAATTTCAATATTCATGCATTTTGTGGTCGACATGTTTGTGTAACTTTAAATGATCTCTATTTCTTGAATTTGTGTGGTTTACATGTATAACTTATCAAGTGACACAGATGCGTCTTTCAACTTCAGTTCCTTTGAAATTTCAATTATTATTAATTACAGTTCCTAGTCCTATCACCTTGGTGGGATTGGTTTATTTTACTACTATATACACCTAACCTACTATATACAAATTGCTTATCAAAGCATGTTCTGATAAATTACATTTTTGTGCAAATTTATTCTTAATTTCGATAATTCTTGAATCTATTTTGGCAATGCCTGCCTCTTCATGTAAATTTGTTATTCTAGTGTCGAAAGGACGATCAAGAACCATCCTCAGCACTCTATACTGAGCGATTTGGATTTTGTTCCTGTGAGTCTGTGCACATGATTCCCACACCGGAGCTGCGTAGAGGATCGCAGGGGCTATGATTTGTTTGTAGACAGCCAGTTTGTTCACCCTTGAGAGGCGGGATCTGCGGCAAATCAGCGGATACAGACACCTAACCAAGGCGGAACACTTCATTACGGTTTTCTCCACATGCGAGCGGAATAGGAGCTTTTCGTCAAACAACATCCCGAGATAGGTTACTTCGGCGGACCACTCAGCCCTTTGTGCCATCCATGATTACAGTACAAGATGGAGCCGGTTTCAGTTTGGGCGATTGCCGATGGAGGAACATGATCGCTTGTGTTTTGGAGGCATTGATTTTGATTTTCCACGTGGTGGCATAATCAGCAAAGGCGTTAAGGCATCGTTGAAGTTTGTTCGTTATTTCGCGAGGCATCCTTCCTTTGACGGCTATTGCGGTATCATCTGCGAACAGGAAACACACGCAACCGTCTCCGAGGGGAGGAATGTCGGAAGTGTAGATGCTGTAAAGCAATGGGCCCAACAGACTGTCTTGCGGGACTCCTGCTGGGATGGACAACGTGTCTGAAAGACAACCATTCAACGATACCTTAAACGACCTTTGCTGGAGGTAGTTACGGGTGATTTTAACCAGATGTAAAGGGAAGTTGAAGTTACAAAGCTTGTACACAAGTCCGTCATGCCAAACATTGTCAAACGCCTTTTCAACGTCTAACAAGGCCATGGCTGTGGACTTGGATACAGCTTTGTTACTTCGGATGTTATTCATCACCCGCACTAGCTGGTGATTGGTGGAGTGCCCCTTTCTGAACCCAAACTGTTCCGGAAGAAGAATGTTATTTTCCTCGAAAAACTTGAGCAAACGATTGAGAATGAGTTTCTCGAACAATTTGCTCAGCGCTGAAAGGAGGCTGATTGGTCTGTAGGTTGAAGGCAATGTTGGATCCTTACCGGGCTTGCGGATTGGTATGATTTTTGCTACTTTCCAGATGCTTGGAAAGTAGTGCAGTTCCAAGCATCTGTTGAAGATAGCGGTTAGAAGAGACTGCACTTTCATGCTGAGTCTCTTCAAGATCAAGTTGAATATACCGTCAAACCCTGGAGCTTTCATGTTCTTGGTGCATTTCAGCGCTTAGCAAATCTGTTGTACTGTAATCATATCCGCCGGAGGCACGACACAAGGGGAGGCATCAAGGTTTTGAACGCATTGCGCAACCTGATATTCGAGCGAACTTTGGATATTCGAGCCAAGTAAATGCGATGAAGCGATATGCTTGCCGATCGCATTTGCTTTCTCCTGTGGGGTGATTAAAAGCCGATCTCATCATTTTCGACTCTGAGAGGTGGAATGGGTTTGGGATGAGTTTTCAGGACCTTGGCTACCTTCCAGAATGGTCTGGAGCGGTCGTCCAGATTCTGGACAACACGCCCGAAACTTTCATTTCGGAGTGAGTCCATTTTGGAAGCAATCTGCCTGTTCAGATCGGCCATTTCACGTTTTTTGCCCAGATCTCCAGTCCTCTGAAACTGGCGTCTACGAACATTTCTCAGGCGAATCAAAAGTTGGGTGTGGGAATCAATGGCAATAAACTTACCCCTCACAGGAACTCATCGGACGCACGCCTCGTCAGCCACGGTTATGGCTTGGTGGAGTCCTTCCAACGCTCGGTCGATGTCCTCCACGGTGTCAAGCGGCGGGTTGTCGATGATGTGCCTGTTTACCACGCGTCCAAACTGGGCCCAGTTTACGTGATGGTAGTCCTTGCGCAGGCTTGAAGCAGGAGCCACGTTGCAGCCAAGTTCAGCCACCACCGGTTGGTGGTCGGAGCTGAGTTCGTTCAAGGCTACCGGCTTGGACAAGCCGATATTTGTCAGGAACAGGTCTAGCGTCGATGGGTTGCCCGCCGGTGAGATAAATGTTGGTTCATCCGAAAACCAAACGGAGTACAGCCCATGCTGTGAGTGGTCGAACAGCAGACGACCGCTCTGGTTCTGCCTATAGTTCCGCCAGGCCTCATGGCGAGCATTCAGATCTCCTCCAACTACGAAGCGGGAACCGGTACGGGTGATGGTGGACAGGTCTTTCTTGAATTGAACTGGACGTATCCAGTCGACGACTCCACCTCCACACCAACGGCCTCGATGATAGAGGTGCGGATATGGGACAAAGTGTGGTATTTTATTCTTTTCTTGACGACGACCGCAACATCCGCGCCCCCCCCCCCCCCACTGGAGCTGGTGCAATCAAGCCGAATGATGTTGTGATCAGGCAACCAGAAGCTGTCGCCGGACTTTAGATTGGTCTCGGTTAGAAGGCCCACGTCGATGCTGTGCTTGCGGAGGAAGTCGGCAGGCTCAATCTTTTTAGCTCTTACAGAGCAAGCATTCCAGGTGAAAATAGTTTAGACGCCATACTGGATGATGAACTTACCGAGCACCTGTTACCTGTTCGGGCTTATTGCGGCACTTACGAAGAGCACCGGACATGTTGACGAAAATTTCCATCAGTTCATCCGCTGAGAACAGATCGGGGTTGTTGTTTCGCGCTGTTGGTTGTCTCCAGAATCCAGGGGGGGATGGAGAGCTTTAGCCAGCAGAATCACCGGAAGTTGCTTGAGCGGGATGCACCCGCGAATTCACTTGCCTTTGCTGAGGAGCACGAAGAGGCGGGAAATCCTCCGTCCGAAATGCTGGGACTTTGTCCTTTTTGCGTCCTGGTTGGTTGTTAGTTGCCGCCTGTTTCGGATGCGTTTGAAGTCCTCGCGTTTGGAGCACTGTCTGTCGAAACCGTGATGAGCACCACCACAGTTGGCGTATTTTAACGCCACGGCTCCATCCGCAGGGCAGTTGGAAGTGACGTGTTCTTGAGCGCAGTTGCTGCAGCGTGGCTTGATGTTGCAGTTGTGGGTACCGTGTCCAAAATTGAGGCACCGCTGACCCTGCGTTACGTCACGATGGCCGCCACGGTATGGCTCCCACCGTACGATGATGGAGTAGATCGATCGGATGGCTTGCAGCGCATTGAGCGTCACCGTCCCTTTCTGGAAGTGCACCAGGAAAAGACAATCCAGGTACGTTTTCATGTTTTCGTCTCTCCTTGTCATTCGGAAGACAGCGATTGGGGCCAGCTTGTACCGGTTGATTTCAGCTTCGACCATCTTGGGGTCGAAGTTTGGTAGACCCCTGATGACTACCTTGAAGGGCTTCTCACCGGGGATGTCGTGCGTGAAGAATTCCGCCTTGGAATCCTTCAGATATTTCACGGCCACTTCGTAGTCCGCTTTTGTTCGCAGCATCACCTTGGTGCCGATCCTGCCGAGCTTAAACTCAGCTGCAACGCCCAGCGATGAGAGATCGCCAATCAGCGTGTTGAGTGGTACTTGCTTCACCACCAGTGGAGGAAGCTTGACTTTCACCGCACTTGGGCCGGCAGAATTCTCGGTTTCGACGACGTCGCCAAAATCACCGATGTCGCTGGCGTTCGTCGCGGTAGCATCGTCGCGTCCGCTCGTACCATCGGACTGACCTTGATTCTTCTTCCTCTTTTTCGTCCGCTTCACCGGGACTGGGTTGGTATTCCCAACATCGGTGGGAAGAGTAGCGTACCTATTTGAGGTAGGTACCGAGCTACCCTCACCACTGTTCTTCTTCTCCGCTTGGTCACGAAGTCTGCTTCGGGAGCACTGTCTTCCTGACGACGCGACGTGCAGTATATCTGCGAACGTTTGTAACAAACTATAGGTTTATCGAACAACTCGACAGAGCGAGCAAAGACCAAACTGTACTGCTTGACGTTCAAGCAGAGAATGACATGTTTGTGTACACCGATGAATATGATTTGTGTGATATCCGGTATTTTATAAGCCTATTACACAATTGATTACTAGCAACTTTCGTGGAGCAACACCCACCATTTATTATCTCTCTTATCTCTTGTCGTACACACTCGTCACGACTACTCCAGTAATGAGTAAACATCCTCATCAGGATGCCACATCCTCCCCATGCATTAAATTAAACTAGCTTCAACATGTGATATTGTTTCATTCCATCTACGAAAGGTTATTTACATTATTCATGTATCGCTGTGGTCGTTTAATCATTCTGGTTGCTCGCCGTTTTGAGATTGATTCATCATCATTCGAAATCTGGGTTTCGGTCGTTCTATCGCAAGCTGTACGTTTTGTAGGCAATCTACAGTCCACGCCCTGTTGCCCAGTTGAGTTCGTTAAGTTGTGCTCGTCTTGGCTCTCCTCCGGCATTCCTAAAGAAGAAAAATATAAAACAAACAAATCAATAAAAATTTAAAATAAAACATGTGAGTAAATTCATCATTGAGAGTTATTTTTCTAGTATACTTTACCATCCAACATACAATCAGATGTTTTCTTCGATGTTCTTCTTTCCTTGAACCGCTTCAAATGTTTAATATTCCGGTCAAACATCTTGTTGGTTGTCATATCCTTGACAGTTACTCGTCCTTCACCTGTGATTTGCACCACTTCATGTAGTGCGTTCTTATAAGCGGTGTCCGCTTTATCACGTTTCTGCTGCGCTACTAGTACCATGTCACCGATGCTTATCTGTGAATCACCAGCACCTCGTCGATTGTCTTCCCGAACATTGCGATTGAATTTCGCTATTTGGTCACGATCACGCAACTCATCATCGTCTACTTGCTGCTGATCAGTACGTAAATTTGGCAGCAACCCTCTTACTGGTCTTCCAAACATGAGCTCGGCCGGTGGTATCTTCGTGACATGATGTGGCCACGAGTTATAGGCTGCAACATAATCCGCTATGGCTTCCTTCCAGTTGTCCTTACAAAGATTGGCGATAGCAGTAATTTTATTTATGCCCTGCATAGATCTTTCCACTAGGCCGTTCTCAGTAGGGTTCAACGGAGTACTATGAATAAGTTTCACACCCCACACATCCTTCAGCCATTCTTTGAGCTCTGCGCTATTGAAAGGGGCCCATTATCGGCCTTTAACGTTTTCGGGATGTAATAGGTATTGAAAACTCTCCTGAGTACTCTTTTAACTGCATCGGTGTCTGTTTTATCCATCGGTACAGCAACGAGAAATCGAGAATAATTATCCGTCATCACCAATGCTTTCCAACTATGAGAATCCGATGCAGATGCAAAATCCATTGACACGTAATCCCAAGGATTCTTTGGAAGCTCGGTCGTCTTGATTGGAAGCGGCTTGCTTCCTTTAACAACCAGCTGGCATTCCGGACAGCTCGCTACAAATTCCTCGACCTCACGATCCATCCCCAACCACCAAAGGCCTTGTCTTAGGAAATGCTTCATGGTAGACATACCTGGATGACTACGGTGTGCTAAGGATAATGCTCGGCCTCGCAGTTTTCCTGGTAGAACCATCTTTTCTCGTTTCATTAATAAACCATCTTGAACGTATAGATCTGACCAAAAAGGTTGATATTTTGCGATGTTAGAAGGCCATTTCATCGGTTCGTTGAGCCATTGGGCAACGTCCTGGAGTTCACTGTCCTTAATAAATTCCTCTCTCACTTGTGCATTTGTCAAAATCAGTAACTCATTATTGATTCCTCCTAAATTAGCAGTTACAGAACATAATTCATGAGGTTCGTCATCCTTTCCAAACTGTTGATCGTCCCTTTTGGAGTCAATTCTTGACGCAGCATCAGCGATGTTGTCTTTGCCCATCACATGCTCAAACTCATACTGAAAATGGTCCATCCTCAACAGCCAACCCTCAACTCTTGACATTATTCGCTTTCCAATGTCCTTATGATCCCTTTTTTTAGTCATGAACATAAGAGCCTCACTATCCGAACGTAGGATAAATTTCCGTCCTAGCAGATAATATGCGAATCTCTCCATAGCCCACACTATGGCAAGCGCTTCACGATGTAGCTGTGGGTAACGGCTTTCAGCACCTGTCAAGCTTTTCGATGAGCAAGCAATGATTCGACGTTCATCCGGGAAGTCCCCTTCTTGTACTAACACAGCTCCTAAACCCCACGGCGACGCATCTGTATATAGGATGATCTTATCCTTCTCATCAAAGTATCCCCTTTTTATCAAATGGTTTTCGGCTGCTACCTTGAGATCCTCGAACGCTTCCTGGTGACAGTTTTCCCATTTGAATCGTGAATCAGCTGTTACTAGGTCACGAAGTGGCTTTGTTTTGTGCGAGAAGTTTTTAATGAACGGACTGATAAACGTCATCATCCCGAGAAAACTACGCAACTCGGAACTGTCTTTAGGCCGTTCAAAAGGTTGGATATCTGAGATTTTATTTTTCATGGGAAGAATTCCAGTTCCATCTATGGTGAAACCAAGAAAATCAACCATAGTTTGATCGTATTTGGATTTCTCCTCGTTAATAGTCAAATTGTTGTTGCTGAGCACGGCCTTAACCGCCGCTACACATATCTTCAACTCGTCCAAAGTTCTACCATATATCAGAATATCGTCCAAGTATATGATTATGTTCTTACATTTTATAAGCAGCCTCTCCATTATGCGTTGAAAAAGTTCAGGTGCACATGACAATCCAAAAGGCAGTCTTGTGAAACGCATTAACCCATTAGCTGCCATGAAAGTAGTGAGATGGCGCACTTGTTCATGAAGTTCGATGTGATAATATGCATCTTTCAAGTCCAACTTAGTGAAGAAAAGGGTTCCGTTCCCATTCGGAATCTCTGTCCAAATCTTCTCTAGGCACAGCATTGGGTATGGCTCGCGGATAATAGCCTTGTTTACTGCCCGGTAGTCGACAACGATACGAAAATCGTTAGAACCTTTTGGCACCAGCACTAAAGGAGATACGTAGGAGATAACATCCCGCTCTCTATCAGCTCTTTCGATGATCCCTTTCGCTTCCATAGCACTCAACCGTATATTCGTTGCTGACTCAAATGCTTTAGGAATATTATATCTTATGATTTGTTTTGGCATAACCGAATCATCTACTTTAAATTTCACTCCGTTTATTGGGATTTTGGGAAATATCATTGGGCTCAGAGATTTGGTACAAATCGGCGTCTCATCAGACTCAAGATAGTTGACAATTTCAAATGGGCCAATCCGCAACAAGTCTAACTCACGTGCTGTATCATAACCTAGCAACGATAACTGCGTACCTTTTACGACAAAGAACTTGGCCAGTTGCATAGGCTTCAAAATACCTGCAACACCAATGTATGCCTTAAAAGAGCATTCGACCTCCAGAGGCAACTGGTTGGCGTAGCCTTGAAGAACTTCTTCAGGATAAACGGTAACATCCTGGATAACAGTACGACAACTGCGTTTGATTACTTGCCAATTGCAACTTTTAATCGTATTGACAGTTGCCCCTGAATCAATTAAAAAATTGAATTTTTCAGATCCAATGGTGCACTGGACAAACCTGGGATCTTCTTTCTTTGGGTGAATGGTACTACCGGTAATCAACTGTGAATAATATCAGAAAGAAGAAAACGATATAATTTACCTACTTACTCTTGTCTGATTCTTCGTATAGTTATCAATACGTTTATACATTTAAATTCCTTCGTTATTTCATGCCGCTCTTGAACTTTTAGTAGATTAAGACAGGGATAAACAAAAAGCATAAAAATAAATCAAAGAGTGATATTAGCATTGAAGTTTATTTAAATTCAAGCGAACGTTGTCAAATTAGTTCAATACATGTAGTGAAAGCATAAAATACACATATATATATATATAGTGTTTATACTCGGGTATTTTCAATAGATACCTGGTTAATCATGCTGGCCTGCTCTTTGACGTCATCATCTGGATCACTTTGCTTTAGGATCATTGGTTTACTATAACTGCTACCTGGAACACGGCAAAACTCAGCAAAATGACCAACAACGCCACAATTGAAGCACTTAACTCGAAATGCTTTACACTCTTTTGGTCCATGAACTCTTCCACATTTGAAACAATTTGATCCATTTCTGCGTCCGGTTTGAAGACGCATATTCCCACCGCGTGGGCGGGGGCTGGAACGATTGGATTCATTCCACCTGTATGTACCGAAACGACCCGAGAACGAAACATCCTTCCGTGAGTGCAGGGCATTGACTACCTTGTACTCTGACTTCCCTGTTTCACTTTCCACAGGATCGATAGAGCTCTTGTCGTTCTCCACTTTTTCCCTCGCTTCTTTTGCCTCAGACCTAATATAGTCTTAATGCTTACCGTAGCTGATAATTTGCGCAATGTCATTGTCCCAGATGTGCGACATTTCGTAAAGCTTCTGAGAAATAACGGGAACTGACCGTCTCACCAGTGCCTGTACAAATTCTTCCTTACGCTGATCTTCTCCAAACTCACAGAACTTAGCCTGTAGTTCCAACCTCAACACCCAGTCGACGAAAGGTTCTGTAGCATTCATGTGTAACTCACGAAAGATCATGCGCTCCTTAGTAGTGTCGCAAGTCTGATTAAAATATGTATTCAGTGCACTTACTGTTCCTTCGTAAATGTCATTGTTTCGTTCAACTACAAGTTTCTCCTGCATGTCAATTATGTTCAGCAAGTTGTCACCAGCGAAAATTTTCATACCAGTCAATTTTGTAGCAGAATCGACGGCTGCTTTGCACGAGACGATGCGTTCAAATTGGTCACGGAATCGTACCCATTCTGCCCTACGTTTATGGGTAGGTAGAGATCCGTCAAATGCTTTCAATGGCCATGATCCAGATAGCCACTCTGTTTTCATTCTCTTGCGATCGCCATCGTTTGACAAACCGCATGCAGAAACACTTGGGCCATTGTGTGCCGTAGATTTTTTTCCGCAAACCGAGAGCTTCGCTTCGTTTGAACGGGATTCCTCATCCGAATCGCTAGATGATGAAATATCCCTTTCGTGCCAGTAACCACTCATCCTTTCTACTTCTGGTTCAAATCGTCCCGTTTTTATTTTTCAGCACAAAAGTTAAAAATGTTTCCACGCAAATTATTATTTTTTTTTCTGCAAATGGCTGCCACGAGTAAACAGTAAACCATGTGTGACAGTCGCTGCGCAAGACTGAACTAACATCCGACGTACGTTTCTGCTGTCAATCTTCCCGTGTGAATGCAATGAGGTAGAACAATATAGGTATGGATAATAATTATCACATGCTCGTTTATTTCCTGAGTCCTTCACTTCCTTTAGTTTTCGCGAGTGATGGAAACCGGAATAAGAGAAATGACCCTCGGTTTTGTCATTAGACGTTTCACAATACAACGTACTCACTTTTCAAAATCTCGTATCTATAATGGTGCATTGCAAATCAATTTTAACATCCACCATACCTTACATGTAGTTAACATTACATCTCATTGAACATTTAGGAAACTTTTTCCTATTCGTTGGCCTTGGTATTCTACCGACTCAACATTATTTTTTTTTTTCTTGTTTTGGCCTTGGGCTTTCCCCGACTCAAATTTTTCAATTGTTGGACTTGGGCTTTTCCCGACTCAACATTTTCAATCGTTGGCCATGGTCTTCTACCAACTCAACATATTTCTTTTTTTTTTTGGTCTTGGGCTTTTCCCGACTCAAACTTTTCAATCGTTGGCCTTGGTGTTGTACCGACTCAACTCTCTGTATTCCCTTTATTTTGGTCTTGGGCCTACCCCGCCTCAAACTTGTTTACCTCATTGTCGCCATTTGCAATTTCAACTTCCTTACCTGTTTCTGATCTGATCACAACAAATAAAGACATTTTACACATCAGTTCATTATGGCAAGGATCGCCAATGTGATATCCGGTATTTTATAAGCCTATTACACAATTGATTATTAGCAACTTTCGTGGAGCAACACCCATAATTTATTATCTCTCTTATATCTTGTCGTACACACTCGTCACGACTACTCCAGTAATGAGTAAACATCCTCATCAGGATGCCACAATTTGTACCAACAAACTGAACGCAACTGAACATCTAAAAAAAATGTAAACAACGTAATATATCGTCAAAATGTGGCCAAAATAGGAACATGGCCAATACTGGAGCGTTTCTCCTATTGCACATCTTTTAAGCTATCTCGACCGAACTTTATTTCGTTTTAAAACGACTTTTTTCTCTTTCATATTTCACCGGACCACCGCATAAAATCTACTAAACCAGATAATCAAACACGACCTTGTTAATAGTCTGGTATTAAAAGTGACATGGAAAATTCCTAAAATAAATTTAAGTTCGAAGCTTACACCAGATTCTGCATTTAATCCTGATATCTAGAAGTGAAAACTATTCTCCGTATCTGGAGAGAAAAGCAGGCTGCTAGACGTTTTTTAAAAGTGTCTCCACCAGAAAGCGAAAGACTCTCCAAACCAGAGAAGAAAGTAGTTTTTGGCAGTGACAAAACCCATTTCGGTGTTATAAGTATGATAATCAGTCAACATTCAAAAATAAACAGCGCGATCCGCAGAGCTTCTACAGAGCGAAACGATGATTCTTTGAAATTTCACATCAGGCAAAAACAAAATTTCTTCATTCACAGAATACATCATTATACAGTCAGCCAAAATAAGCCGCTCATCGACACCTGACAAATGACCACCAACGGCTAGGTCTGAGTAAGTAATTTGTCTCGGCACTTTCAGCACCTTTGTAAGAAAGTAACACCAACAATCAGCAAATGCCGACCGAACGCGAACACACCCGGGAATTCCATCCAGATCGTTTCGCAGGTCGACCTGGAGAAGCTAAAGGTCGTCGAGCATTTGCTCCGGCTCAAAGCACGCACGCACATCGTTAGCTGGAGCCCATTAGCGTGCGCGCGCAAGTCAGACGGATACTCCAGCCCGGTCAGAACTTTGCGTCCACACCATAACTATGTGTACATTTGTTAATTTTTGTGGCTGGAGGATATGTACCTTTTAGCCGACGACCGACAACGAGAGGGCACTGTTGGGGAGTGTGTTTTCTGGAATGAATTTGTTGTCGGAACAAAGTGCTTCATTTTTCTTCGGCTAAACGATTCGTTCCCTCACGTTGCGAGCATAAAAGGGATCATAATATTTCATCTCGGGTTTGTTCACAGGGAATAAAAAAATACCATAATTGCGATAATTGATTGATTGATTTCTTAATGAGAATTTTAAGATCTTTATCTGCATATGCAAACGATAAACGAGCCCGTGCTCCGTGCTGTTGTTGGTTGGTTGGTCTTTGGTCTGCTCCAGTGGATGTGATGGAAGTGCATAAAGGAGATAGACAAATTGCTGATGGGATCGACCCAACCCATTTGGCGGAACAAGGCAGCCAGCCAGCCAGCGATAGCGCGTCAAGAGGAGATTCACCGTGAACCGTTTTCACCCTTTTCCTCCTGAAGATTGACTGCCGAGCTGCGGGTGTTTCATCATCTTTATTAACTCTCTAACAAAGAGGAACAGCTCAGCTTTCCGTCCGCCGTGGCTCGATAAGCCCCAGTCGCTAATTGGGTTCATTACATCGCACTTTAGCATCTTGCAGTAGCTTGAAGCTTTCAGAAAGTTATTGATCGTTTAACAGCATTTCAACGTCAGTTTGTTTGGTTGCGTGGATGAAAGAAGGATTCGACGTGCGATACGCCCCTCGACGGAAGCATGTTTTGATGGTTATGCTTTTTTCTCGATTAAACGTTTTGCGGTGGGCTTCTGAAATCTTATTTTGAGGTTCAATTTCAATTTCTGAGTGTTAATACATAATTTCCTTGAACATCAATATATAAATAGAGCGGCGCCGGTGGTGTAGTGGTAAGCGTGATTACCTCTCACCCCAGCAGGCCTGGGTTTAATCCCAGTCGGCGCCGCCGGGATGTTCTGCGGCATAACATCTCAGGTGTGGGAGCTGCCTTCCTGGCGTCGGTAGCATTGGTGCTCAGCACGGAAAACAAGATCGACGGAAAACAAACTAAGGAAAAAAAATCAATATATAAGCAACTTAATTTCGTACCTCTGACCGTGCCCTACAGCATATAAGATATAATTTTCTAAAGTAGCCAAATAACCTTCCAAACTGCTTTTACCAACCTGGCTAATGTCTGATTTACCCCAACGCTTGACCGTTTTATCCCCAACTCCTTAACACATTTCATTAGATTGTATAATAAGTTTTAATTATAACGCATTAAGTATTATGTTCTACGAACCTTTTTGTATTTTTTGACGCAGGACTACGTCTTTGATTTCTATATGGGGGTAGACTTTGTGAAAACCGAAAATGGAACATGTAACAAATTAAGAAAGATTTTGAACGTTAATAATTCAGCTGCCCCTGGTTCAATTTCAATAATTTTATCACCAATCGATCAGAAATATCGATAACAATGCTTCCGGATGTTGATTTTCAACAAGAAACTATTGAAAAACTGGTAAATGTCCAGCAAATGTCCAAAAACGTCGAATTAACTAACAAATCTACCAATTACCTACATGCATATGCTACTTCCCCAGCACAGTCGTCAGAGAGTAGTAAGTAGACGAAACAAGTCGAAGTGGCATTCGCCTCCGATCCTCGGGCGCGTGCAAATAGGGAGGATGGAATTGCGTAATATTTTGCACACTCATCGCCATACTCAGAACCACACGCTCCCAACGACCACACCACTGTGTGGTGGTGTTCGGTCGTCGAAATTAGTAGCAGCAGTAGCAGCAGTAGCAGCAGTAGCAGTGCTTTCAGCGTGTAGCGTTGAAAATTGTTCTCCAGTAACAACGAAAGGCTGCTTGCAAGCAGCGAGCTGCAGAGCCCACATAAGCAACCATCAAAGGAGGAAGAAGCTGCACCGCTATGCTATGGATCGGAATCAGTAGCTCTTCGTGAGTCGCTGCGGGTCGGTCATCTATGCCAAGCGTGTCACCCTCGCTCCAAACGACATACAGCTCGACAGCCTCATCCGTGTTGAACACCCAGCTCAGAATTACTCAACCATCACTACAAAACGGTCCTTTTCAGGGCCACCAAAAATTTGTTAAAGAGTATTATTTGGACATTGGTCAAGGTCATCAGTTCCCGCCAGCAGCTAGCTATCAAGGCTCAACCTGTCTATGGAAGGTGTGGAATTGTAGGCCTGAATATATTGGTGCAATTAGTTTTTCCTCGGCTTTCATTCCGCACGATTCGTTTCTTTCGTTTAACCACTCCCCCATGTAGTGACGTCGAAAAGATTGTTTCAATCGACGCTTACATATGAAATTTAATGTGGATTGTAGAATTTTTTGTATGTTACCAAAATTTATGAATGGTTTGCCACTAAATGTTGAGATAATTTATTGATTACACTAGTTCACAAAACAACATAAAAAGTGTGAACTTTAGTGGTTGAACAACGTTTCTAATGCAAAATCTTACGCTGAATTCAATGCCGTGGTCAGAAAAAATTAAAGTAGAGCCATTTTTTAGATCTACAAAAATTTTGATTTTTTGAATTTTGGACAAAAGTACGATTACTAAAATGTCAATATCTTTGAAACTGGTGCACCAATTTTAAATCTTTTTTTATGAAAATGAAGCTAAATAAATTTGCTATCGTTTACTTGAATATTATGTCTTAATTAAAAATTTAGTTTTGAAGTCATTTAAAATTTTACAGCATTTTTTTTTATTTTTCCTGGGAATTTTCCATAAAAATCTTGTTTTAATCAACATTTTTAATGGGATAAAAAGATTCAAAAAATCATTCCATAATTTATTCTTAAATTCCATTAAAAATTGGAGAAAATGAGCCTTTAATGGATGAAATCTGTTGGAAATTGTCGAAGTTATGAAATTTTTTGTAAAATCATGGAAATTGAATGTTCCAAGATTGGCCGTTGTCCCGCTCCTAGGTTCATGCACCACTTCCAGTAAGCCTTTCTGCGGACGTGTACGTATACGGTGCATTTCACTAACACTACCAGCTGTCACGCAAAATTAAATGGGATATTTTCAACAATATAATTTACGCTAGTGTTTGTGAGACCGCTCGGCGAGAACCTAACGCAACCAACTCAATTTGGCAGCTTTCTTTCTTTAACATTGCTTAACGATGTATACGACAAAACGTGAATTCAAGTGTAAAAATGATCCTCAAAAGTTTTGTTACGCATGTGGCAACTATATATTTACAAAATCGGTCAATTTCACTGCTTCGTTGCAAACTGCATACAGGCTTTATTTTAAAATTGATCCTGGAGACTTTGACGAACCGTGGATTCCAAAAGTATTATGTAGTTCGTGCAAAACGTGCTTGGCTAGGTGGATGTCAGGCGCAAGGTAAATTGATTTTTTGAATAACGTTCATATAAACAATTTATGTACAGCATGGTAGTGCTTTGTTCTTTCCTGATCGACATTATCTTACTTCATCTATTTTTGATAAGTGTTAATGTCTTACTTACTAACTCACTTATTTGTTATCTGTCAGTCGCTATTTGTCCTTTGACATACCCACCATATGGCGTCGACCGTTTTGTCATGCAACGGATTGTTATTTCTGCTTGACAAAAGTTAAGCCAGTTGAGTATCCACAAGTGGCTTCTATGACAAAACCTGTTCCACATTCAAGTTCGGTCCCGTATCCTGTTTATCCAAAGCGGAAACGAGCGCCCTCTGTTGAATCGGCCGTTACAAAAAGTGAGGAGGAATTCAAGGAGGAATGCGAGGAAGACTTCGAGGTGGAATTGGAAAGAAACCCAAAACTGTTTACACAATCCGAATTTAATGATTTGGTGCGAGATCTCGACTTATCGAAGGAGAAATCCGAATTGCTGGCATCACGCTTGAAAGAACACAACATGCTGAGCAAGGAGGTCAAAATTTCTTGTCACAGGAATCGTCACAAGAAATTTGACAAATATTATTCTACAAAGGACAAGGCATGTTTTTGCCATGACGTAAACGGCTTGTTTGAAGAGTTTGGTGAGCCATATGATCCAGCTGAATGGCGTTTATTCATCGATAGCAGCAAGTTGAGCTTGAAAGCCGTTTTACTGCATCAAGGGAATGAGAAACCTTCTATTCCATTAGCTCATGCCGTTAATATGAAGGAAACGTATGAATCAATGGCACTATTGCTCAATTTGATAAATTACAATCAACACAATTGGAAAATTTGTTCCGATCTTAAAGTGGTTGCCATGTTGACTGGATTGCAACAGGGATACACAAAATATATGTGTTTTTTGTGTAAATGGGACAGTCGAGCTCGTAAGGAACACTACGCCCGAAAAGATTGGCCAAAACGGGATAATTTCACAATTGGTAAAGACAACGTTAAAAATGATCCTCTTGTGGTAAAAGAACGCATAATACTTCCACCACTACATATAAAACTTGGGCTATTCAAAAATTTCGTCAAAGCGTTGCAATCCAGCGTTGCAATCCGGCAATCCAGTACTTGAAATCAGTATTTCCAAATTTATCTGACGCAAAGATAAAGGAAGGTGTATTTGTTGGCCCACAGATCAAAAAACTGCTCAATGATTCCGCATTCAATACAGTTTTGACACCAGATGAGGAAGAAGCGTGGAAATCGTTCCAGCGTGTTGTCACAACCTTTTTTGGAAATTTCAGAAGCCCAGATTATGAGGAAGCCGTCGATGAATTGCTCAAAAATTATGAGAAAATAGGTATAAATCAAAAATATTGTGTTTGTTACATATAATTAATTTCAAATCCTTTTATTTCACTGAACACAGGTGTGAATATGTCTTTGAAGATACATTTCCTACATTCTCACATGGATTTTTTCCAGGAAAATCTTGGTGACGAGAGTGATGAGCACGGCGAACATTTTCACCAACAAATGAAGATGATGGAACGTCATTACCAAGGGTTTTGAGATGAAGCAATGATGGGTGACTATTGTTGGTTTCTGATTCGAGAAACAAGTTCAAAACATCGAAGACAAAGTCATTCGATTCTCAATCATTTTTAATAAAACCTAAATAAATTTCTTTTGTATCAACTCGGTTTAAAATCCTGATATGCCTTAATCAAATTGATATGTAGAGAAAAGAATCTCCCATGAAAACTTTACATGAGATTTGGATGCTTACAACGACACCTAGAAAAGGAACTCTAAAGCTGTTGTATTTCAGCAACATTTTTAAGTGTTTTACAAAAATGCTCATAACTTCGACAATTTCCAACCGATTTCATCCATTAAAGGCTCATTTTCTCCGGTTTTGAATGAACTTTAAGAATAAATTATGGAATGATTTTTTGAATCTTTTTATTCCATTAAAAATGTTGATTAAAACAAGATTTTTATGGAAAATTCGCAGGAAAAATAAAAAAAATGCTGTAAATTTTTAAATGACTTCAAAATAAAATTTTTAATCAAGACATAAAATTCTAGAAAACGATAGCAAATTTATTTAGCTTCATTTTCATAAAAAAAAGATTTAAAATTGGTGCACTAGTTCCAAAGATATTGACATTTTAGTAATCGTACTTTTGTCCAAAATTCAAAAAATCAAAATTTTTGTATATCTCAAAAATGGCTCTACTTTAATTTTTTCTGACCACGGCATTGAATTCAGCGTAGGATTTTGCATCGGAAATGATCATCACCTTACCGAGTTCAAAAATGCTGTTAACTAGTGTTATTGAATTATCACACTGTATACCATGAAAAAGCAGCCTGTTTGTGAGTTTTTGCCTGTTTTCAAGTAAGGAGTTATCATAAAAAACAAATCGCCAGCTGGTATTTCCCGGCGACTTTACAAATAAATAAAATCAAACAAAATCATCATGCAGAACTAGCTAGGATTTGTTTTACTTCATATTTCACAAAATTGCTTTCGAGTGTTTAGACATCGTCTCCCGCAAAGTTTACATTTTTCCCTCTACCAACACATACATCAGGGCTAGATAGATCTCCACAGGATCTATAGAATCCACGCAATTTCAAAAAACCAAAATGCACAGCATTACGTAAAGAGGTCAGGTTTCGACCAATAGCAGATAGATTTTAATTCTAAACAAGCCAAACGGTTGGAAATTTATCTACCAATCTGCTAATATGAACACTTAGTTAATTATCAATAGGTCACTATTGAAAAATACCAAATGTCCAACTGTTACAAGGGTGATCAAAATTATCACCGAATGTCTGAAAACAGCGCATTCCCTAACACAGACTTAAAAATCGAATTCGATGTGGTCCCGAACGGTGCTCATTAAATCACCGTAAGTGGTGGTGTCCAGTCCAGCAGCAGCAGTAGTAGTAGCAGCAGCAGCAGCAGGAGTGCTTTCAACAACAACAACAACGAAAGGCTGCCTGCAAGCAGCGAGCTGCAGAGCTCATATGAGCAACCATAGAGAAGGAGGAAGAAGTCCCACCGCTAGGCTAGGATCGGAATCAGTAGCTCGTCGTGCTCAGCTCAGCATTACTCAACCATCACTACAAAACGGTCCTTTTCAGGACCACCATAAATTTGTTAGGAGTATTATTTGGACATTTGTCAAGGTCATCAGTTCCCGCAAGCAGCTAGCTATCAAGGCTCAACCTGGTCCCTGTATAAGGTGTGGAATTGTAGGCCCGAATGTATTGGTGAGATTAATCGTCGTCCGACCATTTTCCAGAACACGCTGGTAGGAAGTGTTATAAATCCATATAGTATTGAGAGAAGTGGGAATAATTCGCTTTGGGTGTATATTCAGTCAATAAAATCAAATTTGTGAGAAAATTAGCTCTCACGAGTTCAATCTCTCGAAGTCCCTCCTTTTTTACATATTCTGCACAAACGATACTTTCCGCCGCCCCATTCATATGAATTGGAAGGAAATCCTGTGAGGGGTGAATTGAATACACTTTAATACCAAAATGCACAAAACTTATAAATTCATAAATAACAAAAAAATCAAAATACACCTTTTAAAGTCGGGTAGATGTATCGAAAATACTCAAGTTGACAGTTCCTTTGGATTCTCTTCATCAACTTTCTCTTTGAAATAAATACTACAAATTTAATACGCTTACAAATAAAAAACGGAGGGAGTTAAGATAATTGATGATTGATCAATCAAAAGAACTAAATGTTCACATTTGTTCCGTCCACTAGCGGTCCTACGTCAAGCTTCCGTTCGTGCCCCTAGGCACAGACCCTTCTATTTTTTTTTGGGTTTTAGAGGTTTACATAGAACAAAAATCTTTTCTGAATAAGGTCCAATTGATAAAAGTAAATTTCGTCCATTTTTCAGGTCTGTAGAACGCCCATCAATTACCAATCCCCACCGGAGGCAACCTCCTTCCGATGTGACCCCAAGGAGCCACAAAGGTCACACACCAATGAAAAAAATCTCAAATGTAGAGGAAGATTTAAGCAATTTGATGCTAAAACGCCAAACGTTTGCGTTGTTTCATTTGCTCACAAAAAAATTCCGAAAATCATCGAGTTTTTGATGTGCTACTTGTATTTTCCCCTTAAGGGACTAAAGTACGTTCTCTCCCGCACCATAATACCATTTGTTTTCTATTCAATCCTGAGGCTTTGTTCAAAGTTTGAGCCAAACCGGCCAACCTTTACTTGTTGGAAGCTATTTTTTTCAGAGTTGAAGTTTAACATGAATAAAGAAACATTATTTTCAACCTTTTGTTGCTAGGCGTGCAAACGTCCGAAACATCACCAAACCAGGACATTTGATAAAAATTTCGAACAAAGCCTCAATATTGCCTAGAGAACAAGTGGTATCAACAACCAATACGAAACAAACGATTTTAAATTGTCTCACTACTTGACTAGCCTATTGGTCCCAAGCAAACAATTAACGTACCCCATTCTAGTCGAAAGTCTAGTACTACGCTGGGACGGGACTTGACAATCGGGTAGCGATTTCGAGCCAATTTGCTGTCAAATTCGAGCCAGTTGCTGATTGGTCGATTTGACAGTAGCAATCGTGGGATAAAAATGACAGAGGGATCACATCAATACGACTGGCAGTGATGCCAGAATCAATGTTGACGTCAATGGCGTTGTTAATTGTTTATATTTGCGAAAGTAAAGTTGAAATTATGGTCAACGGCGTGCTATAAGCGATTGATATTCTTGTTTGTTTATGGTTGTTGTTATTGTGTTAAGCAAAAATGATGTACAAGGTGATAAACTGCGGTTGAAACTCCGAACCAAATTAAAATTAAAATAGAAAAATCATTCTGCAATCCTGGCATCATATTGGTCAACTCCGTCAAACACTATGCACTAATTTTCGACGGGCATTCATCAAAAACATTAAGAAGAGTGAGAAGCTGTCTTGTCAAGTCCCGTCCCGGGTAATACGCAATGTTTGTTTTGATGCGCTATGAAAGTTTGACAGAACAGATAAAATGAGGGGTTATTGGTTTTTCCTATGTTTCGAGGGGTGAATCGATTAGCTTGGGACCGAAGAGAATACCAGAGCTGATCCAAAAAGTTGAGCACGTTATATCGGGACCTTCTAGTCTTAGAGCTACCTCTATGGTGGTATTATGGAAGAGGGAGGGATGTTTTGGTCACCCTAATGGCGCCTAAAGCTAGATAAATGGGATTTGTTTGTATGAAAATTATATTTAATTATAAAAATTTCAACGAATTTCAGAAAAATCACCATAAATGTGTATATATTTCGAGATTTCTGAATTCTTGCTTTCCAAAACCGTTTAAAAATCAAAAATATGTTGAAAACTGATTGAGTGACTCCTGATAATATTGCGGTCACTTGCCCAAAATCGCTTTTTAAAAATATATGTAATTTTATGGGGTGTTAGAACTATTTCAAATGTGATTCCATGATGTATACGACTCGCAAGCTCCATATAGGGTGTCCCAGAATGTCTAAGCATGACTTTGGAACACCACTGCTTGTTTCAGATGTCGTTTAAACAGCTGATTATCACGCTGAATCATTGTTTACATTTCGACCACCAGTTTTGTGTATGACAAGTGTCGGTTCTTTACATTTCCGTGACAATGCGAAGCATTTCTCCGGACAAGCGCAAACAGATCGTGCACAAATGGTGTACTATGCCCAATATTTATCTGAGTCAATTAGCGAAACTGGAAGGTGTAACCACCGGAGCCGTTCGAAACGCGATTCGGAAGTATGGTGATGAAGGAACTTTCCAGAACAAACCGTAAACCGAACCCTGTTGACTGAAATCTGTACTGGAAAACCGTGCAAGCTTTCACTCGCAAGAAAAGTGCTTCGGTTTGAGACGTGGCTAATAAAGTGTGATCCTCGAAGAGTAACGTCCAGCGGGCCAAGAATGGGTCTAAAGACGTTTTAGAAGCAGAAGAAGCCAAAGCGGAGTAGAAAACAAGTCGCATCTGTCAAACCGAGTGCTCGTAAGTTATACCTACGACCAATTGCTGTGCGGAAAATCGGTGTGCGTAATTATGGACGATAAATCATACGTTAAATTTGATTACAAAACTCTTCCTGGTGATCAGTACTACACCGTTCGTGATGGCCGAAGTGTTACAATGATAACCGACGTTTACGTGCGTGAGTGTTTAAACAAGCATCTGTTACGCATGATCCGCAAACGCAACGCCTCAGTACTGTATTGGGTGGATTTGGTGTCGGTTCATTACTCCAAGGACACGGTAGCCTGGTATAAAGCCAACAAGGTCCAATTCGTACCCAAGGAGATGAATCCGCCAACCTGTCCCCAGGCCAGGCTAATCGAAACTATTTGGGCCCTGACCAAAGCATATTTGCGGCAACATGCAAAGGCACCGGATTCCGTTATAAAGTTTGCGAAAGACTGAGAAAAAGTATCCAAAATTGTTGGAACTTTGCCTTTAGGCATCTGTGCTGAAGCTTATGAGTAGGGTGAGATCAAAAATCTGCTCCTTGGTTTACGACTGATCGGATATCTTACGTTTAACTGTAAGAGAATACTATAGAATTTATGAATACGAAATAAAAATCGAATTTGCTGTAAACAGAGTTACGTTATCATTTTTTTTTAAATCGTGCTTAGACATTCTGGGACACCATATATTGTGAACTGCTCCATATTCTGAGCAACAAAACATACTTTGAATGTATGAACATTAATGGAGCATGCTTCAACTTTGAAATAGCGTTATATTCCTGTAACTATGTTGTGTTTATCTTTATTGAATCAAAAAGTCTCATTCCCTACATTATTTGTGGAAAAATATAAAGAATCAAAATCTATGCAAAGCAAAACGACCAAAAACTGTAGCTGCTTAGCGCGTACACTCAGAAGCTGTATTGATCGAAAAAAGATATAATATAAATAATTTTACAAAGCTTTTGCCTGATATTAACAGAGTATATTATTTTCAGCATCATTCGATGGCTTGTTGATGGGTTTAGCAAGTGAACTCTCGTTAATATGCTGTCCAAAATATTGCACAACTTTTCACACTTTGTTCCTTAGTGCTGAAAATATAAAAGGCCACACAACATAAATTTACACAGTTTACGACTTTATATAACTGGTAAAGCCACGTAAAATTGTAAGAAACGGTAACTGTACTGCTGTTACTGTGCGTACTTGAAGTGTTAAGTTAAAAAAGTCGTCAGATAAGAAAGTCCTGAAACTCATCAACCTTTTCAGGTCAAGAGGAGAACCGCATTGTAGTTTGGATTTGTCGACCAATAAAAGTTGAATTTCCCATCATTTGAGGGCTACCACTCACTAAAGGCTTTCCCGAGTGGGATTCAACATCGAGTGTTCAGAATATGTAACGCATGGGTGCGTTCTCACATGTTTTCTCTTATTAAAATTTTGATTAATTATAAATCCAGATTCATTGTATACAAGTACTAAAGTATACTTATGCTGTTCAGTCTACATGACTATGAGAAGAAATAATTTTTAAATAGAAAAAAAAAATATAATTGCTTATCTTTTGACAGATACGCATATTCCGTCTACTACTTGCAGACTTCATCAGTGTAAAGTACTCAACACCACTTGGCACTGATTAAGTCTGCAAGTAGTACGAAATACGCGTATCTGTCAAAAGATAAGCAATTATAACGGAATTAAAAGGAAATAAACCAACACACTCAAAGCTCTTCATAAAGGGATTTCGTTAAGAGGATCGAAAAATCTAAAAATGTTTTCATTCAGATCCAATTACGTTGAGTAATCAGATTAACTGATAATGAGCCAATAAATTGCGAGTGTACCAACGGTTAGGACATTCAAGTATAAACAAATTTTCCGTAACAGTCAAAGTCGGAATAACCAGCGTCTGGCTGAAAATCTCCTTAATAAAGACAACCAACCAGAGTCGGAATTGCAGTTAGTATTGTTTTTTTCTGACTTTGACTCCAACTCCTTTTGCTCAAAAATGCGTCCGACTCCAACTCCAACTTCAACTCCTCAGTCCTACTATAAATAGTTCCTAGCCCAATCAACCTTCATCCAATTTCCAACAAGCTCGTCCTATAAGTTTCAACAGTACACCTAGAAATTCCCCCTAAACGCTCAAAATAAAAATCATGCTGTGAACTAAAAATAATACGAATCGAACAACAATAAACGTGACTAATGCCAAGGGGATGCGCTCCCTGAGCTAATAAAAGCATTCCCTGATCCAACGACTGACGTCATCAGAGCACAACAAAGACTTACCGTGAAGACTGTGAACGCGCGGAAACGGATCCTTTTATATCCGTTTTATGCAGCATCACGCAGAAAACGCGGCAGGTGGCAAACAGATTTTCCGGCGATCCTATTTCTTTATCATCTCTTCCACGCTGCGCCCGTCCGGACAAAAATAGCACACTTCCGCATCTTCCAGGGCACGCAAAACAACAATTGCGAAATCATAGTCCTGTTGCTTCGATTTCAATCACATGGCATCCGTTCCTCACCGGTAAACAGCCGGGCAGAACAGGTGATACCGGAGAGCACACATACAAGTTTGGCCCGGACTCGAGGTCGCGTGATAAACCTTGTCGCTCACCGACCGGCAGAAGCAGCTGATGACGTCAATCAAGTTAAGGTCGGTTTAGGAAAATCGATTTGCCCATTCCAGTACGCTGAAAATTCGTGCTTACGATTCGTGTGGAACGATTCAGGAGAGTGCTACTTGTCTAGTATTTGCGGCTTGTAAGCGACCGGTTTCACCGAATCGAGGAGAATTGGCAGAGGGGTTGGGTGCAATGTCTTTCTCTCCCGGTGATGTCGGGACTGTGCTCCCATTCACCCAGTCCGGGAGCGCTTTTCTATGGTCAAGGACGTTTCAACTTGTTGATTGCTCTACGGGTAGACACATGGAGGCAATGCACTGTATGATAATGGAAACGTTTGCGAAAAGCGACGCCGAGAGAGGGTTACCAGATGATGAACTTCGTGAATTGCATTTTGGTAATAAGTTTTGTAAATGATGCTGCCTACTTCAGATTACGCTTGATTTCCAGTGCAAGTTTCTACTGCCCATCGTTCATAATTTTACACTGTTTATACACACTTAGATAAATCCAGGTAAATTTAGGCGCTCTGAGATAGACATATACGAGGCGTCAATTTTGACATAAAATTGAGCCTTAACTGACGCAAAATTCAGCTCAATCAAACGAAATCAAATGGCCCGTTCAATTTCAACTTCTATTAAAAATTTCATTCTGCCGTACTCTAACGGAGCTATCAGCTCTTTCCTTATCATAACTTTCTCTAGCTACTAAATTTCACCCTAAGATTCATGTTGATATTTATAAAAAAAATTAAAGGGTTGTGTCTAAGATACGGCCACAGTATAACGTAGAACTACGCAAAATTGATGTATGTCATGCATTTTTGATTATTATACTTTATCTTAAAATTTTCAAGTATTTCAATGTTTCGGCTATAATTTAAAACTCGCGACAATTCATGTTAGCATAATCAGACCATGGTTCATCTTACGCATGAGATAATGTATTTAAATTTAATGCAATGGTTAAGAATTGACATAATTTCCCCTACATAACCACCTTGGGTTGATCAATGTTGAGCTATTTTGCTGTGATCAATGTACACTAAATTTGACATCGACATCGACATCGACATCGACTACAATAGGAACTGGCACTATTTCGTCATACATTTTTTTGTTGATTTGCACCTCAGTATAGTACACAAAAACGCCATGCATGTTTTTGGGATAAAACAATTGCCAAAAAATATTTTAATTTTTTTTCAGTAGCTCCATCATTAGTCTTAAATTAGGTTTCTGAAGCAGAGAAGAAAGTGAAGATTGCATTTTATGATAACGCAAAAGGTAGTTGTTTTACCTGTCTGAAGACTGTACTTTAAATATTGAACAAAATGTTGCTTCATATGTCAACGAATTAGAGGAGGAAGGGGTATAATGATCACGGGGTTTAAGCACTTATTTGTTCTCCACTTGGAGGACAACCCTAACATAAAATTACCATGTATCATCATTATGTACTTAACAGCGTGTTCGTAGAATGATTGCAAAATAGAATACTGTGACTTTTCTCAAATTAAACGTTTGGTTTTCAATAAGTAGGTGCTTAGTACAATATTAATTGAAAATTAGGGGGTTCAGCTATTGAATTTCAAAGTCAGAGCATACAGGTTCTCCACATGTTTACAGGTTTACAGGTATACAGGTTCTCCACATGTTTAATGTTTTGATAGTAAACATCATTGTTAAGGTACACCGGGGCAAGTTGAAACGGTACGTGTATCTCTTAGTGGAAGTGAATATTCACTGTAATTATTTTAGAGAGGCATTGTGTACTACCGCAAACTATATTAGAAATAATCTCTGTGATTCACTTCTGCTAAGAGCAGTGATGGAAAAGTTCGCGATAACTCACTATGACTCGCGAACTTTTCCCATGGTGAACTTCGTTAAATATCGCGAACTTTTCCAACACTGGCTAAGATATATATCTACCGTTTCAACTTCCCCACGCGTTTCAACTTGCCCCGGTTTAGGGTAATGGATTTTGGAGGGACCTATTTGTGTGATTTTCACACTGCATCTAAATGTAAATGTGTTTTTTCTATGAATATTACATATGGACATGAAAAATGTGAGTTTGGTGAATAAGTCTAACTTTCTAGTTTATAATAATACTAAAGAATGAACTATGTTCTCAAAATAGGATTTTATTGAAACGCCGGTTCGTAATCACACAAGCATTCCTGAGTAATTGCTCTAACTGGAAACAGTAGATAGAGATCTCGAGAAGAACAGTGAAGTCCGACCGCAACGCGGTCCGCAAGAAAATAGTTTCCCTAGAAGCCCTTCAATTTAGTGAAGAGGAAGAAAGTGCTGAGTGGTTGCGATGATGCGCGTTGGTGTCGGCCAAATGTTGTAAAGGATCGTGATCGGATTTACCGGGAAATACCGATTGGAGCTTATGGCCATTAAGGACAGGTAAGTAGTTGGTCCATCAAGGTAAGATAAATTAATAAACATATAAAGTATCCGTTCGATTTTGGCAACACGTTCTCAGTATATTTAAACTGCTTGTGCTCTGCAGTTATATTACTAATTTCTGTTTAATAATTTTCTTAGATTTTCAGTAAAATTGTGGAGCTTTAAACGTCACCTGCAGGCCTGTTCTGCGAGTAGTATGGCTCTCTGTCGCTAGTAGGGTGACGGTGGTCGCCTCGTGTGAGGTGACTCTTCATTTGATTGCACGGAGAGTCACCCCACTAGTGCGTGACTTATGTTGACTCATTGGTGGCGGAGATTCGCACGACTCGCGGAATAGGTCAGATGATAAGATTTTCATTTATTAAAGATTTTGAAAAGCTAAGAAGGCAAAATTGTGTTGACAAAATCTAACGGGTAATGCCGATATAAATATATATATATACACACATTAAATGCAAAGGGGAGGGATGGGACCACCAGGGCACCGGATTGAAGCGATTTGGATGGGGAGAGTGGAATTGCCAACTCCCTGTCATTAACATTTCGTGAATTGACGGCGGGCTCTTCTCCCCACTCATTGGGACGTTCCCTCGTATGATGGCTTGTTCTACATCGGGTTGTAGGATTTTATCATTGGAAGGCGATTCTCCTGATCCCGCGGATTGCGCGTAAGAGTATCTGCTTACGGGTCCGCCCCTCCGTTTTTGGCCCTTCATACAATGGTAAATTGAATACAACCAGGTATCGTACTTGATCAAGTCATACTTGGAGGATGATCCACTGTCTAATGGCTGTGCCTTGCAACAATGAGTGGTATCCTTTACATACATACATACATACATACATAATTGGAAACAGTAGATAGAGTTTCTTTCTCTATGATGCACGGTATATGCATTGGGGTTGACATCTGACGTCACTCCTTCTTTATATATTCTGCACAAAAAATTCTTTCTTAGCTCCACCCCTGACAGGATTTCCCGCCGTTTTTTTTATGAATGGGCAGAAAGTATCTTTTGTGCAGAATATGTAAAAAAGGATGGACGTCGGATGTTTATCTAACTGCATATAGAGGTACCAGATATGTTTTACAGTCAGTTGGTGGTAAATCATCCACAGAATTACATTCAAATATTGTGAGAGATTTTTTTTCCCTCAAATTCGAAGCTCTCTGGGCAGAAGTTGGGTAAAAAAATTAACGCAATTGAACTTTTTTTTACTACATTGTAGTTTCCTTAACATTTATTTCCCGTCCATGTTTTTTTCAGGTTGTCGTTATAGGGGTTGGCTTTTCCGCGTTTCGTATTAGGGGCTGTTCATTGAGTACGTAGCCATTTTTTTGAGATTATTGCACCCCCCCCCCCTCTCTCTCGTAGTTAATGAACAGCTCCTTAGTTGAACGGGACCCAAGTCACGTTTAACCACTGACTTGCTCTTGCTCACTGCATGACCAAGCGCCACGCCGTCCGAAGCGGGAATGAGCAGAAGCGTGACAGCAGCACTGTTTTATATCTTTTCAGAACGATGTACAACCAAGTGGTACTCGATTATGATGACTGGGTTTGGGAAAAACGTTTATTTCATGAAAACAGTGATAAAATTATCATTTGAACATTTTTTAAATGTTTTATAACGGAAAATAGGAAAAATATTTATTTCAGCAGGTTTGTAATGTAATATCCTATCGATTGGCGTATTTGTATTTTAATTTCAACTATAAATGACAAAGTAGCAAGCGTTCAAAACCTAACATTATTTCACCACACATATTTTTTGATTTGCACCACAGTATAGCCGACAAAGACGTAGTTCTACGTCAAAACTGTTTTCAAATTGGTAACCGTCTTGAAGTTGACACATGAAGTAACAAAAATCTGATTAGAAAAGTACATGAGAAAATATTCAAGACTTGAAGGATAGGCAGGTTATTATGATGTTGGCGAGATTTCAAACTCCAATGCAGCGCTTTAAAATATCTAAAAATAAAAACATAAATAAATAAAGTTTCTTAGTCTATAAAGAAATTTAAGGATTCTGGAACATAAAAGCTTTGAGTAATGATGAAAATGCAAGATAAATTGAGGAAAACGGTGGAGGAACTCATTAGATAATTCTGGAGAAATTCTGGGAAGAAGACCCAACTATAGTATGCGATCAAATTGAAAATATAATTTGATGTTTTAATGTAGCTTATAATGATTACTCAGGTTGCTGTCGTTTTTGCCGTTTTAAAATATCAAAATTGAGAGCAAATAAATATTCCTGCGACATCAAATTGAAAACTAACAGTGAGAGCAAACTGAAAACACAATTTGATGTACCTTTTTCCTGCTGATAACCCCACAATCTGATGCCTTCATAATTTTCAGCAATGTCAGGAATGCTCACGAACCCCCAAAATTTGACAGAAAACTTACTACTAACTCAAGGTTTCTTCCAAATAAGCTACACAATTGCATTTTTTTTTATCAAATTTTAAATTCAGTTCTCTATATCCGTAATACGCGCGCGGGGCTCAAACCTTTGTAGACTAATTTTTTTTAATCTACTACTATTACATCAACTATTGAATATCCATCTTCACCATCGTGGTGAACAAAATAGTTTTTGCAGTGCTACAATAATTATTAAAAAGTCATTATGACAGCTATCGATACAAAATAATTCGTTAGAGATAACTTCGTCAAGATACATAATTTGTCAATTCATAAAAAAATCACTGGATAACTTTTCAAACGACAGGTTTAGCGTGTAAAATGCAGTGTCTTTTAAATTCTGTAAGTGTTGCCAATATTTAAGTTATATAGTTTTGCTACACACTTGGAAAAATTTATGTAAATTTAGGTGCTCTGAGACTGACATATACGAGCGTCATTTTCAACATAAAATTGAGTCATAATAGACGCCAATTTTTCAGTTCAATCAAACGTACTTTCGAATTTTTCAGTCTAGGAGCACTTAATTTTACATGACATGTTTGTTTACGTCTCATACTTTATGTCAAATATGGATTCCGTCACGTGTAACATTAGGTATTTTTAAGTGTGTATGTATCTCTGCCTACAGGGTTGCCTCTCCGTTTCATACAGTGATACTGTAGAACCCCGTTAGTTTGAAAAGCTAAAATATACACATAATATACACACTACGCATAATATACACACTACGCATAATATACACACTACGAGACCGACACATGAAAAAGAATCAGTTGAAAGAAAGGAGAAAATCAATTCAATCAATTTTCGTCAAGTTGCGTATGTTTCGGTTTCGGAACACCTAATTTTACATGACATGTTTGTTTACGTCTCATCTTTTATGTCAAAGACGGATTCCGTCACGTGTAAAATTAGTAATTTCTAAGTGTGTACGTAGCCCACCTTTCACGTAAATTATGGAACGCAAACAAACATCTTCTTCTTCGTCCTCGCATTTCAAGCTTATTGCGTATGGCATATTAGCTTATTGTATGCTCTCAACTTAGTGTTCTAGATGCACTTCCACAGTTATTAATTGAGAGTTTTCGATGCCTGTTTCTTTTTTGCATTAGTATAATTGTGTGGCAAAATTATACTCTATGTCCAGGGAAGTCGAGAAATTTTCCAACCCGAAAAATTTCTAGACTGGACCGGGAATCGAACCCAGCCACCTCCAGCATGGTCTTGCTTTGTAGCTGTGCCTTTACCGACTGAGCTAAGGGAGGTCCCAGCCTGTGCCTTTACCGACTGAGCTAAAGGAGGCAAACAAACATGTTATGTAAAATTAAGTGTTCCCAAACCGAAACATACGCAATTCGACGAAAAGTACGATTGATTGAATAAATTTTATCGTTTCTTTCAACTGCTTCTTATGCCATTTAGGCCGCTTGCATGTGTCGGTCTCAGGGCACGGAAATTTACATGCCTTTTTCATAGTATGAATCTGGTTTAAGATTGCATTTGCTGAAGTTCTGAGTAGTTAATTCCTTATATATGTAAGTTGCATAATATGCTATGGTCATTTGCTCCAAGTTCAATGAAATCAATTTACAAATATGGATCACTTTGGGTTGTGACACTATCGCCCTGAGCACTCAACAAAACCGGTTTGATATGCCTAATATGGCCTATGGGTCCTGGGTACACAATATGACCACCAGTTGTCATGTTTCCATAGTTTTTTTGATTTTAACATCAAAATCACAGAATTCAGAAGCTCTGTCTTTGACATATCTAAAATAATAGTACGCAGAACATCGGCCAAAGGAGGATCGACTTGTGGAAATATTGACTGATCGAACATAATAAGAATCCATCGAGATATAGAATATCGAGCTGTGGAGAGTTGATTATTATTATTATCCATGTAGGGTAAATGACGCCTTTGAGAGCTCAATTTTGGCATGTGGATAAATTGTGTTGCAGAGCGTCTATTGGCCAACTTGAGTGCTCTAGAAAATCCTACACACTTAGAAAAAATAATGTAAATTTAGGTGCTCTGAGATTGACATATACGAGCTTAAATTTTTACCTAGAAATGAGTCATAACAGACGCGAAATTCAACTCAACCAAACGTACTTTTGATCTTTTCAGTCTCGGAACACTTAATTTTACATTCCATGTTTGTTTACGTCTCATCCTTTATGTCAAAGCTGTATTTCGTCACGTGTAAGATTAGGTATTTCTAAGTGTTTAACCCCTACCCCCTAACGATAATAGGTTAAGGTATTACCCAAGCTGACATTGCCCCTATGTATTTAAAAAAATAGTTTTGACGTAGAACTACGTCTGTGATTTCTATATGGGGGTACACTTTGTGAAAACCAAAAATGGAACATGTTACAAAATTATGAAAGATTTTAAACATTAATAAATCAGCTGCCCCTGGAACAATTTCAATAATTTTACCATCAATCGATCATAAATATTTCCACATATCAATAGCAATGCTTCTGACTGTGTTTTTTTTCACAAGAAACTATTGAAAAAGTGGTAATGCCAAGCATTGTTTAATGTACAAATAGAAATTGTCAATGTTATCGCTGTTTTCATGAAATAAACGTTTTTCCTGAACCCAGTCGTCATATCACTTGGTTGCACATCATTCTGCTTTAACCTGAAAAGATTTTTATTTTAACTCTTTATTTGTTCCAAATTCAAAATAAATTACATTTCATTTTAACCTAGGTGCTCCAGTTACTGCAGTAACTTACCAGCCTTAGTTGTTATGATATATAGCTAAGTGATTTTACATTGTTCCTGTCTTGGCAATTCAGTATTTTAAACAGGTTTTTTAAACCTGCATGTCAGCATAACAATTGAAATCTTAAAACTAAAAACTAAAACTAAATCTTATCTAAGTATAAAGGGAATTAATCGTTGCAATTGAGGATTGCAACGATTTTTGCCTGAAATTATTAATTATTTTGTTGGACATTTGACCACTTTGTCAAGCAGTTTTGGCGTGACTTTCTACCAGCAATTTCACAAAACTGGACCATCTAATTTCTATTTTTTCATGAAACGCACAAATGTTGGCTACTTTTCTCGAGGTTCTAGAAGAAAAAATCTCAAAAATATGTTTTACTTCAAAGTTCGAGTGGTAGTAAACGTCATTTTAACTGCTCGAATGAAGTGGTTATTTGTTCTAAAGTCTCAACATTCGAAATTCTATGTACTTCGGTAGTACTGTACCAGGGAGGCAACTTCAAAATCATTTTCAGAACTTTGTTCTGAATCCTTTGAAGTGCTTTTTTCCTGGTAGTGCAACAACTAGACCATATTGGCACAGCGTAAAGCATACATACATACATTTATTTGTACAACATCACATTTAAGATAAGACATAATCAACAATAGTACGCCACAATACTCGGTTTGCGGCTGCCGCTCTCCATCCTCGGTCATGCCCAATGCTCGCTAGATCGTCCGCCCATCTACCTGGTCCGCCCATCGTGCTCTCTGCCTGGTCCGCCCATCGTGCTCTCTGCACTCCACGCCTTCTTGTGCCAACCGGATCAGTAGCGAACATCAACTTTGCAGGGTTGTTGTCCGGCATTCTTGCAACATGCCCTGCCCACCGCATCCTTCCGGCTTTGGCCACCTTCTGGATGCTGGGTTCGCCGTAGAGTGCAGCGAGCTCGTGGTTCATTCTTCGCCGTCACTCACCGTTCTCCTGCACACCGCCGAAGATCGTCCTTAGCACACGTCGCTCGAAAATTCCGAGTGCTTGCAGGTCCTCCTCGAGCATAGTCCATGTCTCGTGTCTATAGAGGACCACCGGTCTTATTAGCGTTCTGTACATGGTACATTTGGTGCGGGGGTGAATCTTTTTTGATCGTAGTTTCTTCTGGAGCCCATAGTAGGCACGACTTCCACTGATGATGCACCTGCGTATTTCATGACTCACATTGTTGTCAGCCGTCATTAAGGATCCAAGGTAAACGAATTCCTCCACTACCTCGAAAGTATCCCCGTCTATCGTGACATTACTTCCTAGACGAATCCTGTCATGTTCGGTTCCGCCTACTAATGTACTTTGTTTTTGACGCACTCACCACCAGTCCGACCTTTGCTGCTTCGTGTTTCAGGCGGGTGTATAGTTCTGCCACCGTTCCAAATGTTCTTGCGATAATGTCCATGTCGTCCGCAAAGCACACAAATTGACAGGATTTCGTGAAAATCGTACCCCGGCTGTTGAGCTCGGCTCGTCGCATTACACCTTCTAGAGCAATGTTGAAGAGTAGGCATGAGAGTCCGTCACCTTGTCGCAGTCCCCGGCGAGATTCGAATGAACTGGATAGTTCACCCGAAACCCTTACGCAATTTTGCACACCGTCCATCGTTGCTTTGATCAGTCTGATCAGCTTCCCAGGAAAACCGTTCGCGTCCATGATTTTCCATAGCTCTGTGCGGTCGATACTGTCGTATGCCGCCTTAAAGTCGATGAACAAATGATACGTTGGGACCTGGTATTCACGGCATTTCTGGAGGATTTGCCGTACGGTGAAGATCTGGTCCGTTGTCGATCGGCCGTCAATCAAGCCGGCTGATAACTTCCCACGAACTCGGTCATTTTAGGTGATAGACGACGGAAGATGATCTGGGATAGCACTTTGTAGGCGGCATTCAAAATGGTGATCGCTCTGAAGGTCTCACATTCCAAATGGTCGCCTTTCTTGTGAATGGGGCAGATTACCCCCTCCTTCCACTCCTCCGGTAGCTGTTCTGTTTCCCAGATCCTGACTATCATCCGGTGCAGGCAGGTGGTCAACTTTTCTGGGCCCATCTTGATGAGTTCGGCTGCGATACCATCCTTATCAGCTGCTTTGTTGTTTTTGAGCTGGGTGAATGGAGTCCTTAACTTCCCTCAGCGTGGGAGTTGGGTCAGTTATGTCCTCTGCTGCACTGACGTAGTCGTTTCCTCCATTGCGCTGGTCTCCCGTGCCTACGTTGTCCTCGCCATTCAGGTGCGCATCGAAGTGCTGCTTCCACCTTTCCGTCAAGAGGCTCCCGTCCTTATCCTTGCACATTTCGGCTCGCGGTACAAGCCGTTGCGGGATGCGTTGAGCTTCTGGTAGAACTTCCGTGTTTCTTGGGAACGGCACAGCAGTTCCATTTCCTCGCACTCCACTCCTTCCAGGCGGCGTTTTATCTCCCGAAAGATGTGGGTCTGCTGTTTCCGCTTCTGTTTATACCGTTCCACGTTCTGTCGGGTTCCATGCTGCAGCATTACCGACCGCGCTGCGTTCTTCTCCTCCAAAATCGCTCTGCACTCCTCGTCGAACCATTAATTCCGTCGACTTCTTTCCACGTACCCGATGGTGCTCTCGGCTGCGTCGGTGATGGCTGCTTTTACTGTACTCCAGCAGTCCTCTAGAGGGGGCACATCGAGCTCGCCCTCCTCTGGCAACGCTGCCTCGAGATTCTGCGCATATGCTAAGGCGACATCCGGTTGCTTCAGTCGCTCTAGGTTGTACCGTGGCGGGCGTCGGTACCGTACATTGTTGATGACGGAAAGTTTTGGGCGCAGTTTGACCATCACCAGGTAGTGGTCAGAGTCGATATTAGCGCCACAATAGGTCCTGACGTCGATAATGTCGGAGAAGTGCCGTCCATCAATCAGAACGTGGTCGATTTGCGATTCCGTCTGCTGTGGTGATCTCCAGGTGTAACGATAGGGGAGGTGGTGTTGGAAGAAGGTGCTACGTATGGCCATGTTCTTGGAGGCGGCGAAATCGATGAGTCGTAGGCCGTTCCCGTTCGTCAGCTGGTGGGCGCTGAACTTTCCAATCGTCGGTCTGAATTCCTCCTCCTGGCCTACCTGAGCGTTTAGGTCTCCTATGATGATCTTGACGTCGTGGCTTGGGCAGCGATCGTACTCGCGGTCGAGCTGCGCGTAAAATGCGTCCTTGTCATCATCAGTGCTTCCGGAGTGAGGGCTGTGCACGTTGATTATGCTAAAGTTGAAGAATCGGCCACCAACCGATCACGCGCTTCTGCATTTCGCCCATCACGATGAAAGCTGTGCCCAGCTCGCGTGTGTTGCCGCAACTCTGGTAGATGGTATGATTACCTCTGAACGTTCGCACCATGGATCCTGTCCAACACACCTCCTGCAGCGCTACGATGCCGAATCCGCGGTCCTTCAGTAGATTGGTGAGTATTCGGGTGCTCCCGATGAAGTTGAGAGATCGACAGTTCCACGTGTCGAGTTTCCAATCGCAAGTCCTATTTCGTCGCTGGGGTCGTTGCCGTTGGTCTCGGTTCGTATTCCTCTGTTGCTGATTTTCCGTTGCAATGCTTTTTTACGGCTGGCTCGCAGGGCCTGACACCAACCCCCTAACTTTCCGGAGGACCAGGGTGCACAGTTGTGCTTAGAGTCCTTCACTGGCACTCGGACGTAGATCAGCCGCCCCTAACATGGGAACAGACGCTGTTGTGAGCTGCTCCTCCTGGAGAACAGACGCTCAGGCTTGCCGAAGCAAACCCCCCCTTCCCTGTCAGCCTATGGCCAAAGTTCCCACCGGGGTTGGTTACCCGATCTTCCCTAAGGTTGCTCACAGTTCCGGCCGGTACCACGGGGAGGTAGGGATAGGAGTTGCTGGGAAGCGTAAAGCATGGCCGGTCTAAAAACTAGTTTAAATATTAGAAGTTTATTCGTCAGGCAAAGTTTGGATTTCCTGTTTATAAGAGGATACAAACATTTTATATATTTTTTACATTTGGCTTGAATGCCCTCAATGTGATCTTTAAAAGTTAATTTTTGGTCAAGTATTAATCCAAGATATTTCACTTGGTTTGACCAGGACATTGGAACTCCGTTCATAGTGACTATGTGAATACTACTTGGTTTCAAAAACGAAGCTCTAGGCTTATGTAGAAATATTATAAGTTGAGTTTTGGAAGCGTTGGGAGAAATCTTTCATTTTTGTAAATAAGAAGAGAAAATATCTAAACTTTTCTGCAGTCTGCTGCAAATAACACGAAGACTTCTTCCTTTAGTGGAAATGCCTGTGTCATCAGCGAACAAAGATTTGTGGCAACCCTGAGGCAAATCAGGGAGGTCCGAAGTGAAAATGTTATACAATATAGGCCCAAGAATGCTACCCTGAGGAACTCCTGCTCTAACAGGTAGTCGATTAGATTTGAAATTTTGATAATTTACCTGCAGAGTTCTGCAGTTAAATAATTTTGAACTAATTTCATAATATAAAGTGGAAAATGAAACTTTTTCAATTCAGCAATCAAACCTTCATTCCAAACACTGTCGAATGCTTTTTCTATGTCTAGAAGAGCAACTCCAGTTGAGTGGCCGTCAGATTTGATTGAACGAATTAAATTGGTAACTCTTAAGAGTTGATGAGTAGTTGAATGCCCATGGCGAAATCCAAACTGCTCATCTGCAAAAATTGAGTTCGTATTGATGTGAAGCATCATTCTATTTAAAATTATCTTTTCAAAAATTTTACTTATTGAAGAAAGCAAACTTATTGGGCGGTAGCTAGAAGCTTCAGTTAGATTTTTATCCGGCTTCAAAATTGGAACAACTTTTGCATTTTTCCTTTTATCAGGAAAGTATGCCAAATGGAAACATCTGTTAAATAATTTTACCAAGAAATACAAGGTACTCTCTGGGAGTTTTTTGATGAGAATATAGAAAATTCCATCATCACTTGGAGCTTTCATATTTTGAAACTTTTTAGTTATAGACCTTACTTCGTCCAAATCAGTCCCCCAGGAATCATCAAAAATATTTTTCCGAGAGAAAATATTCAGAAAATCCCGAGCAACCTGATTCTCAATAGGACTAGTAAGACCCAAACTGAAATTATGGGAACTCTCGATTTGTTTAGCAAGTTTCTGAGCTTTTTCCAAATTTGTGATCAAAATTTTACCACCTTCTTTAAGCGCTGGAATTGGCTTTTGAGGTTTTTTCAAATTTTTTGTGAGTTTCAAAAAGGGTTTGGAACTCGGGTCTAATTTAGAAACATTATTTTCAAAAGTTTTGTTCCTCAGGGCAGAGAATCGCTTTTTAATTTATTTTTGCAAATCCCGCCAGATAACTTTCATGGCAGGATCGCGTGTTCTTTGAAATTGTCTCCTTCGGACATTTTTAAGACGTATCAAGAGCTGAAGATCGTCGTCTATTAAAATTGAATCGAATTTAACCTCGCATTTTGGTACTGAGGCAGCTCTTGCTTCAACTAAAAGTTAAATAGCTCGTCTTCATTATCTTTAAGAGATCGAGCATTCCAATTTAAAATATTTAACGCTTTAAAATCCATTACTGAATTTTAAAGTCATGACAATATTATTTGCAAATTTTACTCCAGTTTGAATAGCATCAATCATGGAGTTAGATTTAAGCATATCAGAAATCATGTCAATTAATGATTTCTGTAAAAATTCCATTTTAGGGGCAGTAATGCTTCCTAAGTCAAAATTGTCAAAATTTCCGTTAGAATTACGTTGGTTAGTATTTTGATTTCTACCCGCTGCAATAGCAGCATAGGTAGCTCCATTAACTCGCTGAACATTTTTAGCAGCGAGGGGAGTAGGTACAGATGAAAAATTTGAAGCAGAGGTGATATTTGTACCTACGGGTACGAATGTAGAATTTGTTCCTCGCTGACCGTTGTTAACAGCAGAGGAATTTGTACCTGGTCGGAAACGTGCAGCGTTTCCTACCTTTCGCTTAGAACGAGATTGTAGGATAACCAGAAAAGATATAAACACGCTTCGGACGACGTGGTGCCCAGGTAGCAGAAGCAGCAATAGCAGCAGTAGGAAGGTGGTGGCAGGTTAGGTAATCCATTATTCTACCTAATAAGCAACAATGCCTCGCGGCAAAGGAGGAAAAGGTATTGGTAAATGAGGCGCCAAGCGTCATCGCAAGGTTTTTCTTGATAACCGCCAGCTATCGTCTGGTTCGCCGTGGTGGTGTCAAACGTATCTCCGGTCTGATATACAAGGTGTGCTGAAGGTGTTCCTGGAAAATGAGATCCGTGATGCTGTCACCTATACTGAACACGCCAAGCGTAAGCGGCCATCGATGTCGTCTACACTTTGAAGCGACAGACGAACTCTGTACAGTTTCGGAGGTTAAATCATCACCAACTTTGGCAACAAAACGGGCCTTTTCAGGGCAACAAGCTTACAAGAGTTGGAATAGAATTTATCTGTGCCCGTTTGTTCATATTCAGAATCACACGCCTCGAACGACCACACAAAATGCTCTCCAGAGTTGTATTATTGTAACTAAACTTGAAAGCAGCAACTTTCTCTTGAAAAAAAATACTACAAATTTGGTACGCCTACAATTCAAAACCGGAAAGAGTTAAGATAATAGATGATCATCTCAAAATTAAAAGAACTAAATGCTCTTCACATTTGTTCCGTACACTAGCGGTTCTACGTCAAACCTCTGTTCATGCCCCTAGGCACAGACCCTTGTACTTTTTTTTTCCAATTACATTTTTTCAAATCGCCCCAGACAGAAATCCTGGTTGAAACACTGTCACTTTTAAAGGCAGTCTGGCCTCAAAGGGTTACTGAGTTTGTTCAAGAGAGTCGTTACTATATTAAGAGCAACTATATCATTAGAATGATACGTACTTTCAAGAAAGTATATGTTCATTCCTGTGCTCCTTATTCCGCTAAATTTATCGATATACATACACGTATGGTAACCCGAAGCACCCAAGCCACCCGTAAGATGGTAGTGCGCAGTTCCATTTGTCCACATGGAACAATCTCTCGATGTGCATTGGTATGGGTTCCCGCGTACTGTACTGGTGGTGGTGGTGGCTGGCCGTGCGACCGGATCACGATTTCATTCATAAATTTTCACACACGCGCCCCAACATGCTCCTTATCGCAATTACGTCAATTCTTTACTACACACAGGTAGGTCTCCCCAAATAGGAGCAAGCAAGCTACGCACGTGGTGGGCCCCAGGTTATATTAGCTGGCATTGGCGGTGGCTGTGTTGCATTATTTTTGGCTGGGACGGTATTTTTAGTTCCTGCTAATGCCGGTAATCGTTCATCTGTTGGTTGGTAATTTGATTCGTAAGCCACCGGAATTAGGGCACAGTTAATTGAATTTTGTTTGGTCACGCTCCGAAGATGGAAGGCGGATTATTTTAGTTGCTTTCCCTGAATAAGCTATAATCTGCAGGTGGTCTAGAGGATATACGTCATGCAATATAAGTGGTTACAAGGTCTATTTTCGCAAAAATATTGCTACAAAGTCGCGTAATCGAACGACCATATCTCCTCGGTACTATCAATCAAAGCCAACTGCATGGGGAGCCACGAGTCCAAATCCCATCTAAAATCGTGTCATTTCGCAGTAGCAGAAGTAGTGCATCAAGATCGAGTTTGCCACATTTCCCTTCAAGCTCACAGCTGCAGTCGCAATTAAAGGCAGAAGTCTGCAATCAATCGATTTCCAGTCCCAGTAGCTGCTCTGGCTTCGTGAACCAGGCACTCAGGAACTATCAATCAATTCTGTAGATGCTCGTGTTTTGATGATCGCAGTCAACTGGAACAACTTTGTAGCTCGGAAAGTTTATCAAACTGTCAATTGTCATAACGAGCTTGCTTTTAAACTCAAAGATCGGGGCTTGATCAAGTGATAATTATACAAACTGGTAAAAAGTATTACTACTTCCCAAACAGCATAACACCACAATCATCATTTGTGATCGATGAATCATCAGTTCAAGCTGAGAAGAAAATCGATCACATCCGGTGCTCAACTTCTTGAGATAAAGCTACAAATCTCCATCACGATAATAGCTTGCGACTGGAATACTATAACTATAAACACCCCGACGGTTCTGCGATGCCAGGTCATTTATAATTCACCTTAAAATCATTGATTCATCCTTCTCGTCGCTAAAACGCCACCGCCCCCCTCCATGATAGACCGAATCTTCCCAGTTAATTTTTGGAGTGTGGTGAAGTGGTTCTCTGCAAAAGCTTATAATATTATGAGTTTGTGTCTTTCATTCATTCATTCACACGTATTCTTAGCAAGCAAGAAAGGAGACAACATTGTGTTGGCTATGCCGTTTCTTGATGTTTTTGCCTTTTTTTTTGCTAGTGGTTCAAATCCATAAACGCCACAAGCAGACGGCAACATATGTGTATGCATAGAATCACTCATTCGCTCGGGCTCACCTGTATCTGGCTGTGATATTGTTCGATAGAGCTTACGTTAGATGAGATGAGATGAGGAAGGAAGGAAGGAAAGAAGGAGGCATAAATCCAACACGATCGCGCGCCATGCAGATAAAATATTGTAATTTGATTTGACAGCAATTTCCGGTTGATACATTATTTCTCACTGTAGCTGGCTTGGCTAGGGCCGAAGTGGCGCAACGGCTGGGGCAAGCTTGGGGCAATTTAGCAATGGATCATAAAGAAACTTGCTGGAACAATTGAGATGAAATGTGATGTAAGAATGTAGGTTTTTTTAAGAACAACAGGAATTTTGTTATCTACATGATTTAAAGTTGAAATACATAAAATGCATTCGGTTCATTGTTAAACCAATACTAATGGACTCCCGAGTATTTTCTTTTATTCGAAAATGAGGCTTCAAACCTTTGGTCATAATTTTTCCAGTGATCGGCTTCTTCTAGACATTTATGCTTTTGAGGCATTCCACGAATCATCTGAATACTCTTCCGTCAAAATCATCTAAAATCTCTTTTGAAATCCTCTGGAACCTCCTTCGTCAGAAATGTTTAGAGCCTAAAAACACCACAAAAATCGACGTCGTTGGTAGCATCGACTGGAAACTTCTCCATCGGAATCGCCAGGTACCTTCATTGGAAGCATCTGAAATAACCAACGAAATCGTATGGGATTGTCTTTGTTGACAACGTCTTTCAACTCTGCTGAAATTGTGTGGAACCTCCTCCGTCGTGAATGTTTGGAACCTTCACTGGCAGCATCTGAAATCTTCATAGATATCGTTGGTATTGTGAGTAAACTCCGTCTAAATATTCTGGAATCTGTTGAAATTGTTTGAAAACTATTCCGTTGGAATCGTTTGGAACCTTCGTTCGCAGGTTAAGAAACCTCCATCGAACTTGTCTGGAATCTCCTCCGATTCCGACGTCAGAAAACTCCATCAGGAACGTTCATTGGAACATCGTTTGAAATGCCTGTTAAAATCGTCAGAATCGTCTAGAACTTTTATTGACAGCATATGCACATCTCTGAATGACTTTGTTTGTGGCAGGTGATGGCAAGACAAGCACAAGCGAGAGGGAGATATGATTTTTTTTAAATTTCATTCATTTGCTCTCGATCCATATATTTTTTTTGCCTCACGTTCGTTAAAAGCGACAAAGTAAAACCGTTCGGAATGCTTACTTACCCTACCAATCAAGCTAAGGCCTTGTCGTACTTTGCTGTCCGAAGAAGTCGTCTCCACTCTAATCGATCCATGGCCACACGTCACTAGTCTCGTAGTCTGCGAAGGATCCGCAGGTCGCCTTCTACTTGGCCGATCCACTGCGCGCATCTTCTTCTTTTTCTTGTTGGGTCGCTTTCAAGAACGATTTCCACTAGGTCATCGTCCGACATTCTTACGACGTGCCCAGCCCACCGTAGTCACCCAATTTTTGCAATGTGTTCGATGGATGGTTCTCCCAGCAGCTGGTGCAATTCGTGGTTCACATGCCTCCTCCACGTTCTGTCATCCATATGCACTCCACCATAGATGGTACGGAACACCTTCTGTTCGAAAACACCAAGGGCGCGTTGGTTCTCCACGAGCATAGTCCAGGTCTAATCAGCGTCTTGTAGATAGTCAACTTCGTCCGGCGGCGAATTTTATTCGACCGGAGCGTCCTCCGGAGTCCAAAGTAGGACGATTCTCTGCCATAATGCGTCTTTGAATTTCACTGCTGGTATCATTTTCCGCGGTCACCAGTGAGCCCAAATACACGAGCTCATTGACCACCTCGATTTCGTCATTGTCAATCTGAAATCGGTGCTGAAGGCTAATATTGTCTTCCCTAGAACCTCTTCATCACATCTATTTCGTCTTCAATGCGTTGAAGGCAAGCCCAATTCGCCTGGCGTCAGCCATTAGTTTGATGTACATTTCCGCCATCATCTCACTCATGTCTATCCCAGCTCTTCTGATCACCTTCTATAGCGATTTTAAATAACAGACACGAAAGTCCATCACCTTGCCGTAGCCCCCTTCGACATTCAAAGGAACTCGAGAGTGTCCCGATACTCGAACAACGCAAATTCGTACTTGTGCATTTTCTGCCATAGCCGATCTCAAACGATTGTGTGCACGTTGTGTTCGCGGCATTTCTGCAGAACCTGCCGAATCGCGAAAATTTGGTCCGATCGCCTCCTCAACTTCTTGAAGATCAGGCACCGGTAGCCTGTCATCTTTTGCGCGTGCTCCAAGATCTGTTGCCGTGCCACATTCGTCTTCTGCCGCATCACCGTTGCTCGTCATAGTAGTTCGGAATGCAGGGATCGTAAAATTTATAAGTTAAAGATGAAACCGAGACCATAAGCAAACTCCACCAAAATCGTTTGGAATCTCTGTCAAAATTGGCTGGTACCTTTTCGGTCGGAATAGTCATGGCATCATTTGAAATCTCCACCGAAATTACTTTGACTATATGTTTTTAGTATTACTTCTACGTGAAGTCAACGATTTACATAGTTGAAGATGCTAATTTCAAATAACAGACTGTAGTGGTAATTTTTATACAATAGATGGAGTAGATGAAAGCATAGAGTTGATAGTTCCGTTAGAGTACGGCAGTGTGAAGATTGTATATAGATATTAGAATAGTGAACTAGGACAACTAGGAGTTCGCTATTCTAATATCTATATACAATCTTCACACTGCCGTACTCTAACGGAACTATCAACTCTATGCTTTCATCTACTCCATCTATCGTATAAAAATTACCACTACAGTCTGTTATTTGAAATTAGCATCTTCAACTATCCACCGAAATTGTTGGGCAACTACTCCGTCGGGAGCGTTAGCAAACTCCGTCAAAATCGTCTGCAACTTTCTTTGGCAGCATCTGAAGTCTTTACCGAAATCGTCTGGAATCTCCTCCGCCCGAACGGTAAAAAATTCCGTCGAAATCGTGTGGAATCTAATCTCCGTCTAAAATGATTGGAATCTCCGCTGGAATAGGTTGGTGCTTCTGAAATCTCCACCGAAATCGTCTAAAACCTCCGTCGCAAACGCCTGCAAACTCTGTCTAAATGGGGTGGAATCTCAGGCCGCTACATTCGTTGGCGGCATCTGAAATCTCAGTCCTTTTTTTCAGGCCAGTACCAAGAACTTCGGGAGAAGAGATGGCCCCGGCGTAGTGGTTAACATCCCTTCTTGTCACGCCAAAGTCACGAGTTCAAATTTCATCCCCGGACAAGTCACGAAGAGCCAAGAGTGAAAGTAACGATAAGAACGACAAGCACAAAACTTCAGGATAGTTGCAAAAATTTCAGGGTGGCTTCGAGAACATCAAGGAGGCTTTGAGCAGTTAAATTAACTTTAAGGAAATTACAGGAACTATTACCGAGATTTTCAGAGAAGGAGGGGAGAACTTAAAGGAAATCTTAATATTACTAAGCAGTTTCATTATTTTCAGGGATAATTCTAGTATTTTTAGAAAGATCTGATTAGGCTCAGTAACCAATTGCAGAAAATTTAGGAAGTTGCGAAGACTTATTGAATATCCCGAAAACTTCAAGAGTGTTCCAAAAATGACTGTAAGTAAGCGGGGTTTTCAGAGAAGTTCCATGAATATTATTGGAACGATAGAGCAGATCTACTACTAGAACTACTTGAAAAGTTGGGATACCAAAGAGGAAATTCGAGAAACTCTTGAAAATTTAGCAAACTTCAGGGATGTTCCGATATTTTATGAGCTTCAAGTAAATGCGTGTCCGGGAAATTACCGGAGCTTCAGGAGAGATCAAAGAACTTCAGGGCAGTTCAATTTTCTTCAGGAAAATTGCGGGATCACTTAACACTCCAAATACGATGCCTCCGAAAAGTCAAGTTTGCAATGTCATAACTTAGCCATTTATTGATGAATTTAAACAAAATGTGGTATCTCTAGATTCCTAGAAATAGAGTCGTTTACTTTTTTTAAAGCGAAAAGAGTCGTTACACGTTTTTAAGGTGTGTTTATGTTATGGTTCTGCAAGTGGCTCAATGATCAATGGGCATAAATGTTCATAATTAGCCAGAATACAGCCATGGTTCTTACATATGGATCCAGGAGACAGCGGAACGGTCGTCCGGAAGATCCAAAACATCCGTAAAAACTGATAGAGTTCCGCAGTTTTGTTTTTTCGAAAACACTTCGAACGTGATATAAGAAATAATTTGGGATTGTGACATAAACATGGACCGGATGGCTATGAAACCGTCATTCGGAAGATTTGGAGCATTCGTAAAATTAGTAAATCTATGAAACTGATCTTAGAGCTCCGCGATTTTTTCGAAAACACTTGGAACTGTGATATGAGATAGAATTTGGGATAGTGGCATCTAATCTAATCTAATCTAACACCAACACAGCCAGTTCTTGAAAGCATCCTGGAAAATGATGGATATACCTCCATCATTTTTCTTGTCTGCGAAGATGCGTCACAAATATCAAAACGAAGATTTAAACACGATGCTTCAGAATCCAATAAGTGGATGAAACGTGGACATCTCGTACCGTACGTTCCGATTTTGGTAATTATATGATTGGTTGGTTGTTGGAAGCATCAAAGCTAGAAGGGTTAAGTGATGCTCCATTTTCTTCTGACGGTTTGGACATGAGCACTAACTCTTGTCCTAGCCTTTTATGGCTTACCCAACAAACAATTTTAGCTGCAGACTAGCTTATACAGGCAAAAAATAGCTGTATAAGCCAATTTTCGGCTGTATAAGCTAATCTGCAGCTAAACATGTTAGTTGGGTATGGCTATAGCGCCATTACTCACTTTCTGAAAAGAGAAGAGCGAAAGCAAAAGTAGAACGACAAAGGGAAAAGGATTATGTGAAATATATGAACATAAACAATATTTTTGATTTGATATATACAATATAGAAATGCATAACGGCGGTGGTTACTACCCGAGTCTTGTCACTATTATCAAGTCATAAAAAGTAAGAAGGACTAAAATGTGATCCTCTGATAGCTAGAAAATCCTGATTCCCTAGATTGAAGTTGTCACGACTAGGTGACAGATCTTATACCAGTAACGGACCACAAAAAGGCCATCTCCCAACATTCCTGGTTTGAAAAGATAAAAATTTACAAAATGGAACGTGTTGATGTATAAGTCCAACTTGTTGACGGAGCTTGACGAAGATCAACATGAACTAGTCCGGTTTATGGTAGCTGCGTGGAATGTCTTCCGTCGATTTGAGATAAACAAATGTTCGGATTTATGTAGTCGATTTTTGATGTGCATTGGCAATCCTTTTCGTGGCCAATAGTCAGTGTCGGCTCCGATAGCTCTGCCGACATGAAATTGGGGTTTCACCAACCTTTATGGCTCCATAGGGATGACGCATTTATAATCAGGCTTCTCCTCTGCAGTTTGAGTATGGTCTCCTAATTTCCCCGTTTGATAGGGTTCCGGGGTCTTTCTCGTTTATTGCACTAAGTACACGTATCGTACGGTTAAATACATACACATTACGCGAAACACATTTATTAACGATTAGACTAACATTTATTTACTACTACTTAACTCTAATCATAAGTGTAAAAACTACGTATGGTTCCCCCGATCGAACCGTTTTCACCGGCGAATCGATAGCCACTCGCTACATCTCCCCGCGACGATCAGGTTGAGCTGACGTGCGATGAATTTGGGGTTCGCAAGTTCCATCCCGCTCCAACAGATCGATCTCTCGACCATGATCTCGATAAGAGATAACGGCCGATTATCCTCTCCGCAGGCCGATCGTAACTCACCACCACATAGCCTATGTGTGTTTGGTAGATGTTGCTGAGATCACCACGCCGTAAACAACGAGCTCCTGCCTATCTGTTCGGAATATAGTGCAATTGTAGCTAACGACACAAGGAATAGTGGACTGTATGTAAAGATGATGACCATTCCAGGGTTGTAGTGCGAGGGGTTCAAGGTGATTTCCAACAGTCAAGTTCAACGAATGATGGAACTAATGATGGGACGACTAGTGGAGGTTCTACTTGGCTTCGTAACAGCTTCTCAGCGGCAAATAATAGGGATTGAGGAACTAGAAATTGCCTCCTGGGCCTGGTTTTGGCCAGATCAGCAACCGATTATTGATTAAAAAACTCCACGGAAAAAACAAACGTCAGGTTTAGAAAGAATTTAGGATAGTGGCATAAACATAAACCCGGATGGCCAAGGGACCATTCTCTAGAAGATCCGGAATATCCGTAAAAGTGGTCAATCCATGAAACTGATCCTAGAGCTCTGTGGTTTTCTTTTCAACACTTGGAACAGTGATAAAAGAAAAAAGAAAAATTAGTGTGACGGAAACAGAGACCATCCCCATGTGACCATCCTCTGGAAGTTCCTGAACATCCATCGTTTCATAGATTTACCTTTTTTACGGATGTTCATGATCTTTCAGAAGACAGATTTACCAATTTAGGGTTGTTCCGGATCTACTGCTTTTACGGATCTTCTGGATCTTCCGGAGGATGGTCCAATGTCCGGCAATGCAGGGTGGCTTATGGAATTGCTCAAACCAACGTGGCAAGTTGACACTGCTTGTGCGTTTTGGCAGCGTTTCGTTTGCGTTCTCTTTTGATTCGCTGTCTGCAGCGTTTTTTCTGCCGAAGAAGTGCGGTTTTTGTACCGAAAGTAATTTTCAGGTGATTAAAAAATGGCAAAAACGAAAAACTTAATGAAATTGGTTTGAAACTATATTTTTCAAAGATTTCTGAACTTGTAAATTTAATTTACTGCTCTCTGAAATTTGATCAAGATCTCAGACTGAAATTGGAATTGCTATAATATTTACATCTACAAAATTTCCTGAATCCCCCCGAAATTTACCAAATTCTAGCAGAGCTTGTATGTAGTTCCAAGAGCTTCTACAAAATTCCTTGCTCAACTTGGAATTCGCTCAACTTGTACATATATCGGTAAACTGCTAAAAACTCAGTGCCCTTTGAAGAAGCTTCCGGAGGAGAAATCTAAGGTAATTGTGAGGTAAGTTGGCCACCCACGATTTGTACAATTGCATATGCAATATGTTCGTAGAACTATATTTATTTATAAGGAGAATTTAGAAACTGTTAGTTGAATTCCAAAGGTAGGAGAAAATTCAAAGCGATTTTGGAAATAAATTAAGTTCTGATAATAATTCCATTGCACTTTTTAGGAGTATGACAAATGAATTCAAAGGGGGGTTCCGGAGAAGCATTCAGCCGAACTAAAATATTTTTCCTGAGGTAATTCATCTGAAATATCGGGAGAATATTAAGAGCAAACTCAATAGACTGTCCGAGTGTTCAAAGATCTTCGAAAAAAGCTAAAAAAATACCAGCATCAGAAATTATCGTAAACACCCAAGACTTCAGTATGATCATTCTTCTGGAAATATTCAACAGCTGAACACGCCACAGGTATGAAGTTCTTCACATTTACCTGAAGTTCTACGAATTTCCATGATATTCTTTGAACTTCCTTGAACTTTCACAAATTCCTCGGACGATATTTTTTTCAATCTTCAACTTGGATTTCTTTGATGATCTTCGAAGTGAACCTGAAGCTCTGTGAGCTTCCTTTATGTTTTGAAAATTTATCTGATGAACTATCAACATTTCTGAAGTTCTGTGAACCTCTTTGAAATTCTGCAAAGTTTTTGATGATTTACGAATTTTCCTGAAGTTCTGCAAATTTATCAGAAGATATACAAAATTTCTTTGAAGTTGTGCAAATTTCTCTGAAGTTGTGCGAACTTCCCTGATGTTCTGTCTGCGAAATTTCCTGAAGATCTGCAAATTTTTCTGATGATATGCATTCCAGGCGAAGTTAAGTATTGTTATTTTTTCTAAAAATTGACAAACTTTCCATGAACTTCCGTGATCACCAGTGGTGAAGAAGCTTTAATATAATAAAAAAAACTGTAAACAAATATCACTAAAATGAAGTAAATTGCCAAAATACTTCAATACATTTTCCTCTGCTTGTAAAGAAACTAGTCAAAGCGCCTCTTCTTCATCCGACGACGAATCCATTGCTCACGATCGCTACGACGCTGAGAAAAAACGCCGCTCCGGTGTGGGTACCCACGCGAATTACGCTACCGCGGTTAACACGATTTATTCGCTACCGCTGCCCCGGCGTAAAAAACGGGTAAGTTTGGAGGGACCTTCATGGATGGAATACTTTTCTGGATCTTCCGGAGAATGGTCCCATGGTCATTCGGGCCCATGCTTATGTTACAAACCCCAAATATAAGTAATAATGGTTATAAATATAACACAGTTCCACGTGTTTTTGAAGAAGAAAAAAATCGTGGAACTCTCGGATCTGTTTAATGGATTGACCATTTTACGGATGTTCCAGATCTTCCAGACGCCATCCAGGTCCAGGATTATGTTATGACCCCAAATTCTTTATTATATCACAGTTCAAAATTCTTTCGAAAAACTACAAGGGAATCCTATGGGATTGTTCGCAATGGTGACCTAGGACTACGTGGTCTTATACAATAAATCTTATTTGTTAACTGCAGCAGGAGCTTGTGTTTGGTGTAGGAATAGGAATTCGAGTGGGGTTCACTCTGTTTATACTCTTTAGCATAACGCGCTTGACATAGATGGCCTACAGCGACTCATGAAGAGCTACTGATTCCGATCGACAGCGCTGCGGCTTCTTCCTCCTTCTATGGATGCTCATGTGGGCTGCAGCTCGCTGCTTACAGGCAGCCTTTCGTTGTGTACTGGGGAAAACCACCACTCACCACGCGGTGATTGAATAGAAACAGTTTGGTGAGATCAGATGGAATTCAACTTGGAAATCTGTGTTAGGGAAATCGCTTTTCGCAGGCAATCGTAGCAACAGTTGCACATTCGTGCAATTTGCAGTGACATTTTGAAAAATGTTAAAGTCTTAAATTTAACAGATGCGTAGACATAATTCTGATCGATTGGTGATAAAATTATTTAAATTGGTCCAGGGGCAGCTGAGTGAACGTTAATTCAAAATCTTTCATAATTGTGTTACATGTTCCATTTTCGGTTTTCACAAAGTGTACCCCCATATAAAAATCACAGACGTAGTCCTACGTCAAAAACCGTGGAGCTCTAGGATCAGTCCGGAGGTCCGATGGCCTTCTAGGTACATGTTTATGTTACAACCCCCCATTAATTTATATATGACAGTTTGAAGTATTTTCGAAAAACCACAGAGCTCTAGCATCAGTTTCATAGATTGATTACTTTTACGGATGTTTCCGATCTTCTAGAGGACGGTCCGATGGCAATCTTTATGAAACGACTCCATATTCTATCTTATATCAAATTTCCTAATGTTTAAAAAAGCATGGAGCTCTAGGATCAGTTTCGTGGATTGTCTACTTTTACGGATGTTCCGGATCTTCCGGATCTTCCAGAGGACGGTCCCATGGCCATTAGAGTCCATGTTAATGTCACGTCCCCAAATTAATTCTATCATCACAGTTCCTAGTGTTTTTCAAAAACTGCGCAGCTCTAGGATCAGTTTCATAAATTGACCACTTTTACGAATGTTCCGAATCTTCCGGAGGACGGTTCCATGGGCATCCAGCTCCATGTGTATGTCATGACCCACATTCTTTCTTATACCACAGTTCCTAAAGTTTTTGAAAAAAAAACACGGAGTTCTAGGATCAGGTTCGTAGATTGACCACTTTTACGGATGTTCCGGATCTTTCGAGGACCGTTCCGTTGTCTCCTGGATCCATATGTATGAACCATGACTGTATTCTGGCTAATTATGAGCATTTGCGTCCAATAATTTAAATTATAGATCTTAAACCACTTGCAGAACCCATAAACACACCCTTTAAAAGTGTAACGACTCTTTTCACTTTTAAAAAAGTAGACAACCCTATTTTCAATCTTTTAACAATCCAAATAATCTTCAGACCCTAGGAATTCTAGAGGTACCACACTTTTGGATATTCATTTATAAATGGCTATGTTATGCCATTGCAAACTTGCCGTTACACGCTTTTCGGAGGCTTCGTACCGATCAGAAGGGCATAACAAAATTATAACACAATTATATCAATGGTTGATATTTATATCAACGTGTGTTATATATTGATATATTAGCGAAAAGGGGTTCGTGCAAAGTTTCTCATCATATCAGAACTAAAACAAAGTCAGTTTTAATTACTATCAATACATAAAATATAAGTTAATGATTTCAAAATATAAGTTTATTCACTATTCTCTGTTTCTAAGTGACGATCATTAGAGGCATCTGTGTATAAATAGTAAGAAATGATAAAAAAAATAATGGGAAAAGAAGCCAGGAAAATGACTCTTAATTAATTAAAATGAACTACAGTTAATGAATTCCAATTAATTATTTGACTTAGATTTTAAAAAAAAGTAAAAAATAAATGAAATAACCATTGCCAGCAATATGGCAAATTTTATATCTAATTTATGACAACATTTGTTATATATGTATATTTTTGAATGCGATAGATTATATCTTATTTTGTAATAATCATATCAAGATCTGTTAGAATTTTGTTATCACTAGACGAATTTTTGTTATGATTTTTGTTATTTTAACAACTAACCCGCCAATGTTTATAACACGTTCTGTTACATTTTTGACGTAGGACAACGTCTTTAATTTTTATACTGGGGTACACTTTGTGAAAACCGAAAATGGAACATGAAACAAAATTATGAAAGATTTTGAACAATAATAACTTAGCTGCCCCTGGATCAATTTAAATAATTTTATCACCAATCGATCAGAAATATGTTTACGCAATGCTACCATTTGATGATTTTCAACAAGAAACTATTGAAAAGTGGTAATGTCAAGCATTATCCAAAGTACAAAAAAAAGTGATAATTTGTTCACTGTTTCCATGAAATAAACGTTGTTCCCAAACCCAGTCGTCATAATCGAGTACCACTTGGTTGCACATCATTCTGCTTTAACCTGAAAAGATATAAAAGAGCGCTGCTGTCTAGCCTCAACTCAACAGTTCAGTCGATTTTTATTCTCTCTCGTTTCGTTTGTTCGTTCGCAAATCGAATTAGCTCCGCGTTGTGTAGTGACGCTCTCGCTGACCCAGCCATGGATAAGAAATCGCGCGGTAACACGAATGCCGGTTTACCGGGAAAACAGCCTCTCCCAGGAGACGGTGCAACCACCGAGCCTGCCCAGAAGAAGCAGAAGAAAACCCCATTGCCCGTCCCGACGGGCGTTGCGGACCCACAGCCGGGGCCTCCCGGAACTAAACGACCCAGAACTGAAGACAGCAGTGCCACCGCAGCGGCAGCAAAAAAGCTGCTGAGCAACAATCCGTTCTCCGCCCCGCAGAACGGAGCCCATCCGCAGTCGGACCCTGAGACGGTGCCGAAAAAAGTGAAGTTGCCACCCTTCTATGTGAAGGGCTTCCCTCCCGGGCTATGGGAGCAGCTGGATTTCTACATTAAGCAGGGCCTTCGTTGCACCATTCAACGGTGCACGGAAGGGTACAAACTGATGGTCCTCTTGGACAGGATGAAGCTGGAGTACTTCTCCCACGACGTCGAGGCCACCAAGCCGCTAAAAGTAGTGCTGCGCGGGCTCCCCGACATATACACCACCACCTTAATGGACGAGATTAAGGCGAACGGCCTCAAGCCGGTCGAAATCCACAAGATGACCCGCAGCAAGGCCATCAAGTATCGTGACCAGCTCTACCTGGTCCATCTGGAGAAGAACTCCACAACCGTGAAGGAGCTCCAGACGACACGCACACTGTTCCACATCGTAGTGAAGTGGGAGCGGTATAAGCCGACCCACCGTGGCGTCACTCAGTGCTCGAGCTGCCTATTGTTCGGGCACGGCACCAGGAACTGCCGCATGGCCAGCCGCTGCATCAAATGCGGCAAAAACCACAAGATCGACGACTGCGGCAGCATCGGTACAACCGGCGAAGCTACATACGATTCTCCGCTGTCAACGGATGAGATCGGCACATTGTTGGCCCAAGCCATCATCATCAAGCGCACCTGCGCTACAAGAACACAACAGCTCCAAGCTATCATCTCCTTCGTCGCTAATTATGGACCGTGAAGCCATAAAGATCGCCATCTGGAACGCTCGCTCCGTAGGGGCGAAAAACATTGAGCTTGCAGACTTCCTCCGCAAGCACGACATCGACGTGGGCCTTCTCACCGAGACCCACCTCAAGACCGGTGGCAGCTTCTGGCTGCCCGACCACAGCATTGTCCAGCTTGATCGCCCCAGTTCCAGGGGGGGGCGGTGTCGCGGTCATCATCAAGAAAGGCATCAAGTACTGCACCCTACCCCACTACCGCACTTCCATGATCGAGGCCGTCGGCGTAGAGGCGGGGGTAAGTTTTAAGCAATTGATTCCCACACCAAACTCTTGATTCGGCTCAGAAATGTTCGTAGACGCCAGTTTCAGCGGACTGGGGATCTGCAGCGTAAATACGAAATGGTTGATCTGAATCGGCAGATCGCTTCCAGAATGGTCTCAATCCGGAACGAGAGTTTCGGGCGGCTCGTTCAGAACCTGGACGACCGTTTCAGACCATTCTGGAAGGTTGCCAAGGTGCTGAAGTCTCACCCCGGAATATTCAACCTAGCGTTGAAAAATCACAGCCCGAGGGTGCACTCGCTGCTGGCTGCCATCCTCAAAAGATGCTTGGAGCTGCACTACTTTCCAAGCATCTGGAAGGTGGCAAAAATCATCCCGATCCGCAAACCTGGGAAAGACCCTTCACTACCGTCAAGCTACAGACCGATTAGCCTGCTCTCAGCGCTGAGCAAGCTGTTCGAAAAATTGATCCTCAGCCGACTGAACAAGTTTGTGGAGGAACATGACATTCTTCTTCCGGAACAGTTTGGGTTCAGAAAGGGGCACTCCACCAATCACCAGCTAGTGCGGGTGATGAATAACATCCGAAGTAACAAAGCTGTATCCAAGTCCACAGCCATGGCCTTGTTAGACGTCGAAAAGGCGTTTGACAATGTCTGGCACGACGGACTTATATACAAGCTTTGTAACTCCAACTTTCCACCATACCTTGTGAAAATCACCCGTAACTATCTCCAGCAAAGGTCGTTCAGGGTGTCGTTGAATAGTTCCCTTTTGGGACAATTTCCGATCCCAGCAGGTGTTCCGCAAGGGAGTCTGCTGGGACCACTGCTTTACAGCATCTACACGTCGGACATCCCTCCTCTAGGAGAAGGTTGCGTGTTCTTCCTGTTCGCAGATGACACCGCGATAGCCGTCAAGGGTAGGATGCCTCGTGAAATTACGAACAAGCTCCAACGATGCCTTGACACCTTTACTGATTTTGCCACCACGTGAAAAATCAAAATCAACGCCTCGAAAACCCAAGCGATCATGTTCCTTCACAGACAATCGCCAAAACTTAAACCGTCTCCCTCCTGTACCGTAATAATGGTTGGTACAAGGGTCGAGTGGTCCGCTGATGTTACTTATCTCGGGATGTTGTTCGATGAGAAGCTCCTGTTCCGCTCGCACATAGAGATTTATTAGACCCTAATTAAGTGCTCCGCCTTGGTTAGATGTTTGTATCCGCTCATTTGCTGCAGATCCCGCCTCTCAACGCAAAACAAACTGGCTGTCTACAAACAAATCATAGCCCCCGCGATCTTCTATGCCGCCCCGGTGTGGGAATCGTGCGCTCAGACCCACAGGAACAAAATCCAGGTTGCAAAGAATAGAGTGTTGAGGATGATCCTAGATCGTCCATTCGACACAAGAATAGCAGACCTCCATCAAGAGGCAGAAATTCCCAAACTAGATTCCAAAATTGAGGATATGACAACCAAATTTATTCCAAAAATGTAATCTTTCTGAATATGCTTTAATAAGCAATTTGTACATAGTAGGTTATGTGCGTATAGTAGAGTAGATTAGTTTTAAGCTGTAAATAGTAGTATTAAGTAGTTTCTCTTCAAATTCTAAAAACAAAACGAACCAATCCAAGGTGGTCGACCGTGTTCTAAGTCTAGGACTAATTCTGTAAAACAAATTTTGAATTTTGCCCATACCTAAAGATGAAGAAAGCAATTAAATCACTTCGAAAAATGTATATGGTAATCATCCAAGTTGAACTGAAATAAAGATCATTTAAAGTAAAAGCCTCAACTCATTTTCGCTTCGGACACCGTGGTGAGCAGGCAGCAGATGCAGCAAAAGCAGTGGTCTTGCTCGCCGTGGCGGTGTCAAACGTGTCTCCGGTCTGATCTACGAGAAAACACGAGGTATGCTGAAGGTGTTCTTGGAAAATGTGATCCGTCACCTATACTGAACACTCCAAGCGTAAGCGGCCATCGATGTCGTCTACACTTTGAAGCGACAGACGAACTCTGTACAGTTTCGGAGGTTAAATCATCACCAACTTTGGCAACAAAACGGCCCTTTTCAGGGCCAACAAGCTTATTACAATAAAAAGTTAGAATAGAATTTATCTGCCTGTTTGTCCATATTCAGAACCACATGCCCCCAACGACCACACAAAATGCTCTCCAGAGTTGTAATCTTGTGAACAAACTTGGAAGCAGGGATGCAAGTGATTTTGATCGATTCTCTTCATCAATTGAAAGAGAAATAATACTACAAATTTGGTACGCCTACAATTCAAAAACAGAAAGAGTTAAGATAATAGATGATTGATCAATTAAAAGAACTAAATTTTCTTCACATTTGTTCCGTGCCCTAGCGGTCCTACGTCAAGCTTCCGTTCGTGCCCCTAGGCACAGACCCTTCTACTTTTTTTTTAAATAAATAACTTCAGTTGTTATAATTTTGTTATGCCTTTCTGATCGGGTAGTCGGCGTTAAGTTTTTTACCCACCGTATTCGGAGTGTTAAAAAGTTCTGAGATATTCATGGAAGTCTTCTTCTTCTTCTGTGAATTTTTTATGTGTGCACATCCTCAGTTGTTTATTGAGAAATTTCTAAGCCTGTACCATTTTTGAATTAGTGTGATTGTGTGGCAATTACAATCATATTCTATGACACAAACTTTCAACCCGACAAATGTCTAGACCGGACCTGGAATAGAATTCAGCCACCTCCAGCATGTTCAAGTAACCATCAAGGCAACTAATGGAAAAAGTGCAATATAGTGCTTATATAAGGCTAATATAAACATTTAAATCCGTATATCAGCCTTATATTGCAAAAAGGATCCTTATCAGGCTATTAACGGACTTGGTGGTTACTTGCTCTAGACAACATTTTTAAAGTTCAGTGCCTTTAGGGCGATCCAATTACTTCAGGTACGCTCTGAAAACCTGAGAAAAGTCTAGACTCTCGGGGAAGATGAAATAAATTGAAGAATTAGTCATTTTGTTTCGGTTTTTCAGTGTTATTGAAAATGTGTTGATAACAATTGTATAACAGTCAACTTTTCGGTTGAGGTTTAGGATCTTCATCAGGGCAACATAGCTAGTAAAATTCTTTATTAGAGGTTTTCTACTTTCAAGATAAACCACCGTAACTTTTTTTTTACTAGCATCATCTGTTTAGAAACTCAACCACGCTGGTATTTCACTGTTTTATTATGGATGGTGTTAGCAATCATACCCAAACTATAATGAGAGTGGTGATGCAGAGCCACTCAGGGCTTATAATTTAACCATATTTTTTATAACAACTGAATTTTCCCAATTGGCATCTAGTTTGGAACTTGGAAATTATTGAACTGCTTCCAAATATTAATATTCATTCACGATTCACTTTTTCTCAGATAATTTATAGCCAAATCAAATTTTTTTTGCCACACTCAGGTATTGGAAAAATAAACATTGGAGAATTGACTTTAAATAGTAATCAACCCTACACCCTTCACTTTATCAAACTTATTTAGCTCTTTGTATTCGCTATCCACCCATTCCACCTTCTCCCAGCTCCCAGCGCCAACCGTGGCTAATGCGAGAATGTTTAATCGGTACTTTCAAGCATGCAATTTTTCACCAATTTCCCCGGGGCATTTCACGACTTCTAAATCAAACAGATCGGCGTCCGCCCTAGCCTCCTCTATCATCACGCTCACGAGCCGCCAAGTTCCCATCATCATTACAATTACCGTCGATACCTCTTTAGACACGAGCTCATTATCACCGGCTAATGTTCTGTTTGTTTAGCTGCAATATTTCGGACGCCTTTCCATCTTTGGTCCTCTGGCACCGTGTAATATATGATTGTTGTGCGAGAGTTAAACAAACAAACCGAAATTTTGTGAGTCTCTGTGCGCACGCCTTGAACCACGTATTTACGGCTCATCTTCTTCAGTTCTCGGTCGATGAGCAATGTGTGATCTTTGATACCATCAAAAGTGAAAGACACCAGCAGGCTGGGCAAAGAGGGTAAATAAATCGCAGAAAATGGCTAAATTATAAATGAGTTTCGGCCGGGTCGCCGCCGACGACGAGTTTAATGGGGTCAGCCGGCAACCCGTCAATCGTTCCTCGTCCGTTTCGGTTTTTGCACGACACGCCAGGGGACTAATCATCATCGTCTTCGTCGTCCTTATCCATGAAGGTATCCTCGACCTCGAACTTCACGTGGATTGATGGATTGATGAGCAAACATACGAAATCGTCAAACCGCCCGGCGTTACCCACTGGGGGACAGTGGCGAAGTTAGGGGTCCATACTTTTTGACGATACAGTACGAACACATTCTGACTACAGCGTAGTCGAAGGGCATCATTTTTTTTGTTTGTTTTTGCGAAATGGGATGCGAACGTGACATGGATAATGCGCGAAATATAAATGTTATATAATTACACACATGAATCTTGTGTGCAGTGTATGCTGCCAGTGCCTATTGTAGGTCTGCCTTTTGTTTCAGAACGGTCATGCGAGGTGAGCTAAATGCTGGGAATACCCGGGACTCTGGACCACGGTCGGACACCATGAAAAATCATTCTCGCCACATGAGGGAGGATCGGAGACAATGGGGTCCGTTCGGAGATGCAGAGCAGTCGCAGTCGATGTATCGCACATATGATTGTGGATAAAGTTTATCCACAGCCTCTGCAACTCAGCTAACAGCGCATTTGCGAAAGATGAACGTTAGCGCACGAGAAGCAAACAGCAAACAGCAAACATGGACAAAGGATGATGGGAAAACTGGCCTGAACGATAAGGTCATATGTCATACCCGTCTTTGATTCTATCGCTGCAGGGCAAAAATTGGATCGATGTGAAAAGTGCACATGCACTGGTTTCCACGTCGGGCTGTGACAGCCGGGGCAAATTGAGAGATGCATGATCGTTTTTATCCATGTCGCAAAGTTTGCGTATGCAGCTTTAACTGTTTCCGTATAACAGCATATGGTACAGTTAGGATTTAACGGTTGGTTGCTTGTTTGAATGGAAAGTTATACGCAAAATTAAACTCTCTTGTTTTAAAACATCCATCAAACCAAACGTAGAAGCCATGAAATCTTGAAATCATAACTCGCAAATTGAATGGAAAGGTAGCTTAAAAGTTAGGTCAACTGCTTTTGTGCAGAATGATTATTGGAAATGGACATTACCTAGTAAGATCAGGAGTATAATAGAACCGAGAAGCATTTGACTAGCAACCCATCATTCGGCATATGTATTGGTGCAATTTGGGAAGTAGAGGCAGTTGTAATGAGCTACAATATTAAGGTGCATCGCTGTGGGATCCTTATTTTTAACAGATCTCATCATCACTTTGAAACATCAGTTCAAATTGTGGGCTCTTACTCCTCACCGTGTTACGTAAGTGGCACACCTGAACATGAAGAGACATTGGATGAAGGGAGGTAGATAGTGAGAGCAGAAAAAGCAAAGGGAACTGGGTGAGAAAACTTGGCGGGAAGAGGTCGACAGGGATTTTGGAGAAAAGGGTTTTATAATTTACAGCGTGAATAAACTGCTTTTCAATAATAATTTAATGTTTTATTGAATTAAACATTGGCGACGAGAGAGAAAAACCTGAGGTGAGTGGAGTTGAAGCATTATTTCTATAATGTTCAAATCAAGAGTTGGAATCCAGCCGAAAAACATGATTTAAGATGGGTGTGATCCGTTGAATGTTGATTGCTTGCAGCGTTGCCAGGTCATTTTCAAGAAAATATGTTCCAGTTAGAATATAAAATCTGGAATTCTCAGAAACATCCAAATATGTAAAAATCTTATTTTAAAATATTGTAGCTACAGTTGAAATCTGGGATGACCCACCAGAGAACATCTATTTTACTCTCGATGTATACGTTGTAGCGTAGCGTATCATTGTGCGGTTCAGGCGCACTTCGATGCTATGAATAACGTTTAGAAAGAGAGTAAAATCGATTTTCGATAGAGGGTTATTCCAGTTTTCAACTGCAGCGACAATAATGCTATTGAAATCAAATTGATGCACCATAACCATAAAAAAGCTAAGAAAAGTATTTTCACAATGCGTCCAAAAAGTTTGAATATCCGAGTTTCAAAAATGGAGTTGAGCCTTATGTAAAAAAAAACTTAATATTTTTTAAATGTTTTTTTTTAACTGTAACCTATTTGAAATATTAAGAAGCAAAGAATTGAGCAACTTTGAATGGATGGATTTTTAAAGAATAATGAGTTTATAGCTAAATTTTGATTAAGTGTATTCTATTTCATGCATACTAGTACCATATTATGCCTCAAAAATTTGATTAGTTCTTAATAATAATAAAGTTTTTACAATATCTTTAACCAGAGATTACAGAGACTAACAACTTAATTGTCAACGAACAACACGCAATTCTATTTTTATGTAAAAATTCATCATGCAGAAGCGGAAATCAAATCCTTACCTCGTGGCACGCACACAGTTTAGCCAACAATCAATACGAAACTAACGATTTTAAATTGGCTCACCACTTTAGTAGCCTATTGGTCCCAAGCAAACGATTAACGTACCCTATTCTAGTTGAAATTCTATTACTACACTATGTTTGTTTTGATTCGCTATGAAAGTTTGACAGATAACATCAGGGGTGTGTGGATTCATGCAGAACATGCAGGGGTGAGTGAAATAGCTTGGGACTGCTTGGGACCGTTGTTCTGGTACTGAGTGAGCCAAAAATAATAATGATTTTCTTCGGGACCCAGTGGTCTTAGAGTTACCTCTATGGTTTAGCTAAGCAACTGGTAACTTCATAAAACGCATGATCACTACGTTAACATAATCATGATTAATTTGATGCCAAAGAATAAATTTACTATATAATTCAAATGGAAGTCAGGCAGCGTCATTTTTTAAAGTCTCATGATCTTGAAATAATTCTAAATCCTGGAATTTATATTTTACCTGTGTCCCAGATCATGAAAATGTTTGATTTTTAGTCTGATTTCATTGGAACTTGTAGGTCCTCGTGAAGACAGGATATCTACGACCTTTTTTTTCAAGAGTTCTCTTTAAATCATCCTATAATTTTATCATACTTCTTTTCTGAGTTCCCCAACTATAATCATGGTAATCTCCAAACTTTGTCAATAACAATCTAGGCGTTCTCTGCAAATCACTCGTAGTACGCATTCTCTAGAGAAATCTCCTAGAAATCACTCTACAATTCCACAATTCCCTCAAACTGGTAATAATTCCCAAGATTCGCTAGATTTTGTCTTCATTATTCTTTATGGAATTCCCTTGGAATATTCTGTATAATTTCCAAGGTGGACTCTTCTCTTAGAATTCATTTTAAATTCGTCAATATTTCATTATAATTCATCGCAGAATTCCATAGAAACATTCGTCAGAATTCCATTGTTAATAAATTATTGCTTTATGGATTCTCTTCAGCAGACTCATTATATTTTTTTCTGACACACTTACAAATGCTCCCAGCAATTCCTTGAATTCAACGTTCCTTAAAAGTCATCTTAAGATTTTTCTATGATTTCTCTTTCTAATTCTATTTGTTTTCTCCGCACAATCTCCATGCAATTATCATCTTAGTAACGATTGAACCCTACTTCGAATTTATTGGCATGCTCTTTTGAATCCAAAAGAAATTCGCCTTACACTTCCCTATCAATTCATTTCAGCATAACCATGAAATTCAGAAAATTTAAGGCAATTCAGAAATCTAAAGTAATTGAGAATTCTAAGCTAGGAATGATCAAATGTATTTTAAATTCTCCTTAAAAAAAGTCTTATGAATTATCCTCAAAAATCTCACGAACATACTTCATAGTGCCAGGCTTGTGCCAGGTTCCGAAAGTTAAATCATGAATGACTCCAAATTATAAAAATAATCCATGCTTGAAGATTTTTCTAAGTCCATATTATTTAAAAAAAATGTGTCAATTTTCATGATTCTGCAACCCAGCAATTGTTTTGCAACGGTAAATCAATATCAGAGATATTGTTAAAGCAACATATTTAAAAAATCTGGAAATAAACGTGATATGTCTGCGTATCTGGCAAGACGACTAAAAATCTGGAATAACCAGATAAATCTGGAATACTGGCAACGCTGATTGCTTGTAAGCAATGCTAGGAATCAAGTATCTATCTACTTGAATTTACTAAAATAGCATGGAGGTATGTTCGATTTACATTCAGCCGTACTTTGGAAAACAGATTGTTCGTGCAGGCGACTACTACCATAGAGGTAACTCTAACACTAGTAGGTCCCAAAGAAACGTGCTCAACTTTTTAGCTCAGCTCTGGTACTATCTTCGGTCCCAAGCTAATCGATTCACCCCTCAAAATATGGGAAAATCTACGAACCCCTCATTTCATCTGTCAAACTTTCATAGAGAATCAAAACAAACATAGTATAGTACTAGAATTCCAACTAGAATGGGATACGTTAATCGTTTGCTTGGGACCCATAGGTTTAGTCAAGTAGTTAAAATCGATAGTTTCGTATTGATTGTTGCTACTACCAGCCGGCGAACACTCGTGTTTGTTTCAGTTACCGTGGGGACATAATTTGTGATTAGCCCCGGTCCCTTTCAAATTGTATCATTATTTATGTTCGATCCTTATATTTGAAATGACGTTTCACATTCATCTAGTGATGGCCGATTTTCATTCGAATTAATCGATTAACGAACCGAAAAGTAAAATAGGGGAAAAGTTGGCTTCGTCAACTTTTCAACTACCTCAACAAGGTTAAGGTATTGCCGAAGCCAACTTTTCCCCTATTTGAAATCGGTTACATCATGCCGATTTGAGCATTAACTTCTCCAAAGGATCATCACCCATCGTTTCAAACATGTGCTGCACTCTCATTGTAGGAAAACTACCAGCACAGCGAACAAAAAATAATCGATTAGTTGTTAATCCAGTAATTAAAAAATGGGACATCTCTGATTTTGGTGTGATTAAAAAAGAGCGCAAATTTCAGAGGGCAGCAAATCCACAAAAATTACCGTGCATACGAGGGGAATTCATTGGATGAAAGGGACCGTGAATGACACTAAAATAGAAAGTTTTTCTTCCGACAGTTTCATCTTAGTATTCTTCTTTGCTACTACTGCCTCTACCCTTAACATAAAGTAGCTGCTCTACCTACCCATAGAAGTCACCACTTGTTCCCATATCATTGTCATTGCTTATTTTGTAAAGGGTGTCCACGATGAAATTTCCACACTATGAAATTGCTCTAACTTTTTAGCCGTTGGGTAGAATTTAATGAAAATTTGGGTGGATTTAGTTCATAGTGCATTATTTACATCCTGCAAGTTTTAAAGTCCTGTGATCAAAACTCGCGGAAATGGAGTCGAAAGAACAGCTCGTGCGTGATAAAATCTTGCGCATTCATCACGAGAACAAGGATCTCTCGCATCGTTCCATCGCTAAAACGTTGGGAATCGCGAATTCCACGGTGTCGCGAGTGATTAAGCGGTTCGAGGAACGGTTGACCACCGATCGGAAGCCCAGAAGTGAAGGAAAAAGTATTCCGTACAACACCAAAAATCACAACCGCGTAGTTGGGGCCTTCAACCGAAATCCGAACGCCTCCGTTAGGGATGTGGCTAAGAAGCTGCACCTAAGCCGAAGTTTTGTCCAGAAGGCCAAAACTAAGGCTGGGCTTCGAACGTTCAAGGTACAAAAGGCCCCTAATCGCGACGAGAAGCAGAACAAGTCCGCCAAAACCCGTGCCAGGAAGTTGTACCTCAACATGCTGACGAAAGTTGAATGCTGCATCATGGACGACGAAACATATGTGAAGGCCGACTTCAAACAGATCCCCGGCAACCTGTTTTTCACGGCCAAGGATAAGTTCAGCGTTCCGGAGCATGTCCGCACTCAGAAGATGTCCAAATTTGCGAAGAAATTCCTGGTTTGGCAAGCCATCTGCACGTGCGGGAAGCGGAGTGCACCTTTCATGACCCAGGACACGATGAACGGACAGGTGTACATAAAAGAGTGCCTCCAGAGGCGGCTGCTTCCTCTCCTGAAGGTCCACAACGTCCCAAAAATCTTCTGGCCGGATTTGGCCTCATGCCACTACTCCAAGGACGTGCTGAAGTGGTATGCGGACAATAAGGTCAATTTCGTGCCGAAAATGTTCAACCCTCCCAACACTCCGGAGCTCCGCCCCATCGAGAAGTACTGGGCGATTATGAAGCAGCACCTTCTTAAACGACCTAAGGTAGTGAAGACAGTCGAGGAACTGAAGAAAGTATGGGTTTATTTACATGCAAAAAACGGTTGATTCACAGGTTGTGCAGAATCTTATGGCCGGGGTTAAGGCCAAGGTGCGGGCATTTGCATATGGACTGTAAATAAAATACGAGTAAAATGGTAAAATGAAGTTTAATAGTTATTTCTCAATCCCTGAAAATTTGATGGCAATCGGATGAAAACTCGAATTTTGCTAATCAATTTTGTGTGTGGTAATTTCATCGTGGACACCCTTTATTTTCCTTGTTATGTTACAATAAATAAACGATTATAGTTCTTATACCTCCACCATAGCAGGACGGTCAAATTATAGTTCTTGTTTCAATTGATTATCACCCAACGTCCGGTATATCAATGTCATATCCGTGCGCAATCACAGATTTACGAATGAAGCTGGATGGTGGTTTTAACTTATGCATAATGTTTTCTGAACATCAGTGTTCAATTGCAGTTTGGGGACAATACTGAAAAAAAATAATAATGTTACATTTATCGGCTTCATAACCAGAGAATCCAACACCTGCAGTGTAAATGAAAGGAAAGCGCCAACAAATTTCACAACCCGAATTTCCCGAAGTAATGACTCCTTTCGACGAGAAAATGTCTGTCAAAATTTCAATCGCATGAAAAGCCCAGGCAAAATTAAGGAAATCAATCAAAATTTATAATGCTCATCCTTTTCGGAAATTCTGCCAACTGAAACAAGCTGGGATGAAAGCGTACAAAGAAATCTTTGGAAATGTCTCTAACATATTCAAAGACGATGGAAATTTGCATGGGTCTCAGAAGAAGTCAGGCGGCGGAGTCATTATAGCTCCTTCTGCTAATTTTAAATCATCTGTATATCAAAATTAAAAAAAAATCCTGTTTGAGTGAAATCACTCATAGCCAGTAAAACACACGTGTTCACCTCACTGTATTTTACACCAGACCATGCTCTTAGAAACATTTATGAAGCCTTCTTCCAAAGTGCTGAACAAAATCTATATGAGCTTCCTCCTGAGGTTAAAGTTCACATCTATGGATACTTTAATCAGCACCATGCTGACTTCATTCTGGACTCTGCAAGTGCAAGTATTTTACTCCCAGTCGTTGGGGACAATGAAACATTGCAGTTCATTTTGACAACACTCGTCTTAGAGCAGCTCGTCTTAGAGCAGCTTGTCAACTGGGGCCTGTATGACGAAGTGTCACTACAGGATATAAAGCGATGGATGGTCAGCAAAATGTGGGAAAACTGGGAAGCAGAGTGGTGCCAATCCCAATCTCTCTTCATCCGAAGAATCAGAGAAAATTTTAGAACTTGCTGTTAAAGGCCAGCTGTTGGAGTATTTAAATAGTAATAGTTTGTTGATACCAGAACAATCGGGATATCGGGAAGGTCATTCTTGTGAAACCGCGTTTAATTTGGTATTAGCGAAGTGGAAAAATAAATAAGAGTGCAGTTTTTTTGGGATCTTAAACGCGCTTTTGAAACAATTTCTAGGCCCTTATTGTTAAGATCAATCAAGCGCTTTGGAATTACGAGTACTGCATATAAATGGTTTGAAAGCTATTTGTCTGACAGAACTCAACGGACTGTTTTTAATGATTCTGTTTCCAGTCCCGTGGGGAATAACCTTGGAGTGCCCCAGGGAAGTGTATTAGGACCCCTGTTATTTATTATGTATATTAGTGACTAGAGACTTGTTTTACGATTGTGTGCGACATTAATCTTTTTGCAGATGATACTGTATTATTCATTGCAGCTAAGGATGTATATGATGCCGTTTTACACTTGAATGAAGATTTGTGTTCTCTAAGTAGATGGTTGAAGAATAAGCAGTTGAAATTGATTACAAGTAAAACTAAACTTATGGCGTTCGGGAAATTAAGTATCTTGGCGTGATTATTGATGGTACACTTAAGTTCAACAACTTGCCAAGAAGTATGGAATTCTATGTCGACTGAAAAACGATTTAACTATTGCCAGTAAAATACATCTATACAAATCAATCATCTCTCCTCATTTAGACTTTTGCCCTTCCATTTTATTTCTGGCCAATGCATCAAAAATATCGAGATTACAGCGCTAGCAGAATAAAATTATGCGTTTGATTTTGGGATGTAATATATTCACTTCCTCAACTTTGATGCTAGACGCCTTACAATGGTTGCCTTTGAAGCAAAGAATTGTTTATTTGACTATGGTGTTCATTATTTAAAGTAGTTAACGGTTTGTTGCCTCGATATTTGTGTGATCGAATTGAAAGAGAAAGTGACATTCATAGATATAATACTAGAAACGAGGTTGAAATAAGAACACTACATTTCTTGACTTGTGCTTTACAAAATTCATTATATTTTAATGGAATAACTGTTTTCAATTCGATGCCTAGACATATCAAACGTTCAGCAACACTTACAGAATTTAAAATACACTGCATTTCACACTTTAAATCTGTCGTTTGAACAGCTATCCAGTGATTTTTTTTTATGAATTGACAAATTATGTATCTTGACGAAGTTATCTATAACGGATTATTATGTATGGTTAGCTGTCATAATGCCTTTTTAATAATTATTGTAGCACTCCAAAAAATATTTTTGTGCTCCACGATGGTGATGATGGATTTTTAATATTTGATTTAATAGTAGTAGCTTAATTAAAAAAAACACCCCCAAACAAAACACGGTGGCCAAAACCCGCGCCAGGAAGCTGTACCGGGAGCGGCTGACGAAACCGAGGTGCGTCATGATGGACGACGAGACTTACATCAAAGCGGACACAAAGCAGTTGCCGGGGCAGGAGTTTTAAGATCCTACATCACGGTTGGCCGTTCCTGAGGAGGTAAGCAAGAAGAAGGTGGACAAAGTCGCCAAAAAGTTCTTGGTTTGGCATGTCATCTGTGGGTGTTGCAAGTTGAGCCAGCCGTACATCACGACCGGTACCATCAACGTGAAAATCTACCGGGATGCCTACGCAAATCTGCCTCCAGAAGCGCTTCAGAGGCGAGACGCTGTATTGGCCGGATTTGGCATCCTGCCACTACACGTGGCCGGTGTTAGGTTGGTACAGAGACATCAATGTTGTTTTTGTACCAAAAGACGTCAACCCACCGAACTTGCCGGAACTTGGCCGGATTGAGAAGTTTTGGGCCATCATCGTAAAACACCTAAGGTGTTGGAGAACGAACTGGCTTTGAATAAACAGTGGATAAAAGTATCAAAAGAAGTTGGCCGCACCATTGCTTAAAACCTTATGAGTGGTGTCAAGGGCAAGGTGCAGGCAGTTGATTATGGAGCAAAGATTCAATAAAGCAATAACATAGAAATCTAACCATAATGTTGAAGTTTATTCCCAGAAAGTTTGAAGAACATTTTTTTGCGGCCATTTTTTGTGTCTTTTTTTCGAGTACAGTCTTTAAGCAAAGGATAAACAAATACCTAATTGAAAAACATAGCCGAACAAATAAAATGGCGTCAATGGGTAAAACCATTAAAAAAAACTAGAGGGTCGATAAAAATGTCTCATATTTTGTTTAAATTTCCACTACAGGAAATATTGAAGTTGCATGCCCCCATTTGGACTCTTTGTTTTTGTGATAGTAATTGGCGTGCTACTCATTAAAAAATATTTTTCGTATTGTTTGAAATAATATAAGACCAATATTTTCCATAAATTAGATGAGAAAGAGTTGGAAAAGGTGTCCCACGGAATTCACCGGTAAATCTTATCAATTTACTTATAAAACTGCAAAAATATATCAGTGGTCCACAAAAAGAAGGGGCCATGACAAGGCCTATCTTAGTTCAGTCGGTGAAGGCGCAGCTACAAAGCAAGACCATGCTGGAGGTGGCTGGGATCGATTCCCGTCCGGTCTAGGAATTGTTCGGGTTGGAAAATATCTCGACTTCCCTGGGCATAGAGTATGATTGTACTTGTTACACAATTATACTAATGCAAAAATGGTACAGTCATCGAAAGCTCTCAATGAATAACTGTGCAAGTGCACCTAAAACACTGAGTCGAGAGCACGCAACAAGCTTATATTCAATAAGCGAAATGCGAAGAATAAGAAGAAGAAGAATATGACAGGAAAATTTAACTTATTTATCAAAGCTACACAAAACATAAACAAAGCATAATATGCAGCAAATCAGCATATGTACAAATTTATGATCATTGAAACTGGACCCCTTTCCACCGTACGCGATAGGATACTGCATTTCAATGAACTCTCCATCGGTAATTTTCCCATTCGTCCACCGCCGCCATCCACCGGTCCCCGCTCATTTTCCACCTCATTATGCAGAGCCGATTGTATCGCTCAATTTGTCAATGTTGTACAATTATCAATTAGTTTCCATGAAATTGAAATCGTGATAAAACATCATTTTTACAAGCTCCACCACCGGGTGAGTGCGCGAGATAGACGCGCTCCGAGATCGGTGGATGGGTGCAGCTCCAGCGTTTTCCTTGTGCATAAAGCATAAATGTCTATAAATTTTATGCTAAAAGCAATCGCTCTTCCACATAAGCGGCGGCGGACCCAGTGCGCCAATAATTGCAAATGCAGAAATATTCATGTACCACCTCGGAAAGACACAGCATTGTATGAAAGTGGTACTGCCTAGCTGCCTGGGATTCTACCGACCTACAAGGAGGATTGAGGAAGAAGGAGAGTCAGCAGCCGCCCGCTCGGTGAAGTGTATTATTATGGATTGAGTCGACCGTGGTGGACCTGCGCTTGACCACATGTGGAACGAAAAGTCAAAAGTGCAACTCCAATCGCCTCAACTCCTTTGCATCCCCCTTCTTGGTACCTCTGCTGGGTCCGCGGACGAATGCGATAACGTACATAATTATGTAAATAAATAAATACACCGGTTGACATGTTTGACAATATTTTCATGTAAAATAATGCTCGTCCGGTAGCGCACTCATCTCCCAGGTCACGACCTTAATCTTTCTGCGCTCTTCGTTGTGCTTTTCTTGTGGTCCATCTCGTGGCATGCAAGGTTTCGTGCTGACTTAGTAAGCGCTTCGAGATGGCAACGAGCAAGCAGAGCTCAGCTTTCAACGTATTATATCGTTAGCATATTATTGGGCACCACCACTCGAGAGCTGCACGGTGAAAGATCATGATTTGCTCCCCAAAGGGCACTGCACGGAGGGCCCCGGCCGTAATGGGGTCCCGATGTGGTGATTTACTGGACGCTTTATGAACCGGAATTTGGTTAGTTGTTTATGTCAGGCGCGTGTGACATGGCAGGTAGGTATATGTGAATGAGACAATGTGGCTTGAAGTTTGATAGTGTTGCCCCGGGGGAGAATTGAGATGGGTGATTTTGTTTTCCTTAAATAGAACGTTCATGCATGTTGGGGGAAACGATTAATTTGGATTACTTGCAGTGCAGTGCGGTGGCCCTCTCTTAGTTCAGTCGGTAAAGAGCAGCAACAAGCAGCATGCTGGTGGCGGCAGGGTTCGCCTTTTCCGAATTTTCAATGAAAATGATATATTTAATTTTCAAATGTTTATATCGTTGCATTTAACAGATCTAACTTTCATTTATTTGCCGTGAGATACTGAGAAGGTCTGTTTAGCTTCTTCTTATTCTTCTTCGCATTTCAAGCTTATTGCACATCGCATATTAGCTTATTGCATGCTCTCAGCTTAGTGTTCTAGATGCACTTCAACAGTTATTAATTGAGAGCGTTCGATACCTGTACCATTTTTGCATTTGGTATAATTATGTGGCAAGTCAAATCATACTTCTATGCCCAGGGAAGTCGAGATATTTTCCAACCCGAAAAATTGCTAGACCGGACCGGGAATTGAACCCAGCCACCTCCAGCATGGTCTTGCTTTGTAGCTGACCCTTTACCGACTGAGCTAAGGGAGGCCCTCTGTTTTGTTTATCTCATTTAATTAAAATTTGAAATTGAAATGAAATGAAATGAAATAGCAACTATGTTGCTTCACGGCATAAAAATTAGTAAAAGTATCTGCATTTTACAGGAAATCAATGAATAAAAAGATACTGTTGAAAACCGGGTTTTGAGAGGCCACCCTAAGTTACTTATTAAAAATCAGTATAATCATTAGAGATAGAAAATCGCTTCCAGCAAAATTGTTTCTGTAATACGCGATTTAATCCGGATTAAATCTTTATCCTCGATTCGGTAAGCACCAAGAGATGATTAAACTATGAAATCACGCATCCATTCTCTCTCGTGTTGTACACGGTAAGAAAAAAGTACCCACTGTTACGTACTTTTTTTTTTTTTTTTTTTTTTTTTTTTTTTTTTTTTTTTTTTTTTTTAACTCTTTATTTGTTCCAAATTCAAAATAAATTACATTTCATTTTAACCTAGGTGCTCCAGTTACTGCAGCAACGTACCAGCCTTAATTGTTATGATATATATCTAAGTGTTTTTACATTGTTCATGTCTTGGCAATTCAGTATTTTAAACAGGTTTTTTAACCTGCATGTCAGTATAACAATTGATATCTTAAAACTAAAAACTAAAACTAAATCTTATCTAAGTATAAAGGGAATTAATCGTTGCAATTGAGGATTGCAACGATTTTTGCCTGAAATTATTAATTATTTTGTTGGACATTTGTGCTAAAGTCTCAACATTCGAAATTCTATGTACTTCGGTTGTACTGTACCAGGGAGGCAACTTCAAAATCATTTTCAGAATTTTGTTCTGAATCCTTTGAAGTGCTTTTTTCCTGGTAGTGCAGCAACTAGACCATATTGGCACAGCGTAAAGCATGGCCGGTCTAAAAACTTGTTTAAATATTAGAAGTTTATTCGTCAGGCAAAGTTTGGATTTCCTGTTTATAAGAGGATACAAACATTTTATATATTTGTTACATTTGGCTTGAATGCCCTCAATGTGATCTTTAAAAGTTAATTTTTGGTCAAGTATTAATCCAAGATATTTCACTTGGTTTGACCAGGAAATTGGAACTCCGTTCATAGTGACTATGTGACTACTACTAGGTTTCAAAAACGAAGCTCTAGGCTTATGTGGAAATATTATAAGTTGAGTTTTGGAAGCGTTGGGCGAAATCTTCCATTTTTGTAAATAAGAAGAGAAAATATCTAAACTTTTCTGCAGTCTGCTGCAAATAACACGAAGACTTCTTCCTTTAGCGGAAATGCCTGTGTCATCAGCGAACAAAGATTTGTGGCAACCCTGAGGCAAATCAGGGAGGTCCGAAGTGAAAATGTTATACAATATAGGCCCAAGAATGCTACCCTGAGGAACTCCTGCCCTAACAGGTAGCCGATTAGATTTGGAATTTTGATAATTTACTTGAAGAGTTCTGTCAGTTAAATAATTTTGAACTAATTTCATAATATAAAGTGGAAAATTAAACTTTTTCAATTTAGCAATCAAACCTTCATGCCAAACACTGTCGAATGCTTTTTCTATGTCTAGAAGAGCAACTCCAGTTGAGTGGCCTTCAGATTTGTTTGAACGAATTAAATTGTTAACTCTTAAGAGTTGATGAGTAGTTGAATGCCCATGGCGAAATCCAAACTGCTCATCTGCAAAAATTGAGTTCGTATTGATGTGAAGCATCATTCTATTCAAAATTATCTTTTCAAAAAGTTTACTTATTGAAGAAAGCAAACTTATTGGACGGTAGCTAGAAGCTTCAGCTGGATTTTTATCCGGCTTCAAAATTGGAACAACTTTTGCATTTTTCCATTTATCAGGAAAGTATGCCAAATGGAAACATCTGTTAAATAATTTTACCAAGAAAGACAAGGTACTCTCTGGGAGTTTTTTGATGAGGATATAGAAAATTCCATCATCACCTGGAGCTTTCATATTTTGAAATTTTTTAGTTATAGACCTTACTTCGTCCAAATCAGTCCCCCAGGAATCATCAAAAATATTTTCCCGAGAGAAAATATTCAGATAATCCCGAGCAACCTGATTCTCAATAGGACTAGTAAGACCCAAACTGAAATTATGGGAACTCTCGAATTGCTTAGCAAGTTTCTGCGCTTTTTCCAAATTTGTGATCAAAATTTTACCACCTTCTTTAAGCGCTGGAATAGGCTTTTGAGGTTTTTTCAAAATTTTTGTGAGTTTCCAAAAGGGTTTGGAACTCGGGTCTAATTTAGAAATATTATTTTCAAAAGTTTTGTTCCTCAGGGCAGAGAATCGCTTTTTAATTTGTTTTTGCAAATCCCGCCAGATAACTTTCATGGCAGGATCGCGTGTTCTTTGATATTGTCTCCTACGGACATTTTTAAGACGGATCAAGAGCTGAAGATCATCGTCTATTATAATTGAATCGAATTTAACCTCGCATTTTGGTACTGAGGCAGCTCTTGCTTCAACTATAGAAGTAGTCAGAGATTCAAGAGCATAATTAATTTCATCTTTGGTTTGCAAAGGAATGTTTGGATCGAAGTTATATTCCATAAATGTTCGATACTGCTCCCAATCAGCTCTATGGTAATTGAAAGTAGAGCTGTTGGGATTACAAATTATTTCTTGGGATATTTCAAAAGTTACTGGAAGGTGATCAGAACCGAAGTCAGCATGGGTAACCAATTGGCTACAAAGTTGACATGAATCAGTTAAGACCAAATCAATAGTGGAGGGATTTCTTGCAGAAGAAAAGCATGTTGGGCTGTTTGGATATTGAATAGTGTAATAACCTGCAGAACAATCATCAAACAGAATATTACCATTGGAATTGCTTTGAGCATTATTCCATGAGCGGTGTTTTGCATTAAAATCACCAATAATGAAGAATTTAGACCTATGACGGGTAAGTTTCTGGAGGTCACCCTTGAGAAAATTCTTTTGCTGGCCTACGCATTGGAATGGCAAATAGGCAGCTATAAACGTAAGTTGTCCAAATTTTGTTTCAACAGAAACTCCCAAAGTTTCAAAAACTTTGGTTTCAAATGAAGAAAGAATTTTATGTTTGATTCGTCTATGAATAATGATGGCAACGCCACCACAGGGTCCATCAAGACGATCATTTCTATAAATCAAGTAATTTGCGTCCTTCTTAACCTTATGGGGAGGTTTAAGGAACGTTTCAGTTATAACGGCAATATGCACGTTATGAACTCTCAAAAAATTAAAAAGCTCGTCTTCATTATCTTTAAGAGATCGAGCATTCCAATTTACAATATTTAATGCTTTAAAATCCATTACTGAATTTTAAAGTCATGACAATATTATTTGCAAATTTTACTCCAGTTTGAATAGCATCAAACATGGAGTTAGATTTAAGCATATCAGAAATCATGTCAATTAATGAATTCTGTAAAAATTCCATTTTGGGGGCAGTAATGCTCCCTAAGTCAAAATTGTCAAAATTTCCGTTAGAACGTTGGTTAGTATTTTGATTTCTACCCGCTGCAATAGCAGCATAGGTAGCTCCATTAACTCGCTGAACATTGTTAGCAGTGAGGGGAGTAGGTACAGATGAAACATTTGAAGCAGGGGTGATATTTGTACCTACGGGTACGAATGTAGAATTTGTTCCTCGCTGACCGTTGTTAACAGCAGAGGAATTTGTACCTGGTCGGAAACGTGGAGCGTTTCTTACCTGTCGGTTAGAACGAGATTGTAGGATCGCTTTGCGAGTCTTACATTCCCAAAAATTGGATTTGTGGTTTTCACCACAATTTGAACATTTAAATTTCTTAGGATCTTCCTTCACAGGACAGTCGTCCTTTGCGTGAGAGGAATCACCACAATTCATGCATTTAGCTGGCATGTAGCAATTTTTAGTTCCGTGACCCCATCCCTGGCACTTACGGCACTGGGTGAGGTTTTGGAAATTTCCTCCAGTCTTCCTGAAGTGTTCCCACTTCACTCGGACATGGAGCATAAGGCTAGCTTTTTCTAAGGCCTTAAGGTTGTTTAGTTCACTAGACTTGAAGTGAACTAAATAAAAATCATTACAAATCCCGTTGCGCGAATCGCCAGGACGGGATTTCATTTTCATTTTGATTACTTGGAGTGGCACAACTCCAAGTAATTTTGCCAGTTCATCTTTGATCTGATCCAGGGATTCACCACTGGGCAGTCCTTTCATGACAACCTTGAACACACGTTCAGTTTTGGTGTCGTAAGTAAAAAATTTGTGCTTCTTCTCAGTAAGATACTTGAGAAGACATTTAAATCCGTCCAAGGTTTCAGCCAATACACGGCATTCACCCCGACGTCCAATTTGTAGTGAAAACTTAACTTTCACGAAATTCAAAAGTTCCATGCGAAGAGCATGGAAATCGGTAGTGGTTATCACAATAGGGGGAATCTTTTCCTTCTTGGCATTAAGCCGGGAAAGTTTACTAGAATTTTTCTTGGATGATGGATCATTCTCATCATCCGTGAGCAAATCAAATTGATTACTCAAATTAATTTCATCAGAAGGGGGGTCAAGAGTTTGCCCCTTTCTTTTGCGTTTAGGCGCCATGGCGGCAGTAAATTTTTATCCAGATCGACTTCCAAGCAGATTACTATAAGAATCTGAAGGATCGAAGAGGAATTTTCCAAATCGATATCCAAGAAGGATTACCTCGGGTAGGGTCCAAACAAGGATCGAAGAGGAATAAGAGTTGAACAAGGTAGAAATTTTTTACAGGTTGAGCACTGAAAAGTGCTGTTTAAATTTGTTGTAGCTTTAGGTAGTAGTAACACTTCCTTCAGCAAAAAGCAAATAGATCCGCACGGCAAGAGAGCACGATGCGGACTGGGTACTTTTTACTAGTTCTCCTTTTCTCCTTCCTTCTTCTTATGTTGTCAGACTAACTTACTTTTGGGTAGAATTATTATTATTTAACTTTATTAGGGAGGCTTTCAGCCTTGGGCTGGTTCGCCTCCACTTTTGGGTAGAAAACGAGTGGACAATTCCATACGAATTGTACACAAGTAAATGAAAACTACTTTGACCCGCTTACCTACTTTTGGGTGAACCAGCCTCGGGCTGAAAGCCTCCTAAATAAAGATAAATCAATCAATCTTTTGGGTTCCTGCACTATTATACTTTTGGGATTTTTTTTTTACCGTGTAGAAACTTCCTATTTGTGAGTGTATTCGCAGGAGAGCTGTCAATCAGCTGTTAGTTATTTTTTCATTCGATGATAATTTTTTAAGTCGACTTCAATTTTTACACCTTGTCTGTTAGAACTATTAAGGCTTCAAATCTTGAAAATTTCAAAAAGTGCCTGAATTTTGAAGATTTTATCTATAATACTCAATCATTTTCTATGTCGCGATCTCAAAGCAAGGTTGCAAAGACTCATTTCAGCTAAAACAATGTTTTTCTAAATTATTTAATAATTAGATGCCATGATCAAATTTTGAATTGGTAGGATACAAGAAGAGGTTGCAAAGAATGTGTTTGACATATTAAACCTGTTTATTTCACTTCATGAGAGTCACAATCAGCGATTTTTCACAAACTCACTCACTCACTCACTCACTCACTCAGCGATCAGCAAATCGCTGATTGTGACTCATAGAAAGCAAAATTTACAGGTTTTATGTTTCCAACGCATACTTTGTAACCTCTTCTTGTAAGTTACAAGTAAAACATTCCATCATACCATCTTTTGGTTTTATTATTCCGAAAAACATTATTTTAGCTGAAATGAGTCTTTGCAACCTTGTCTCAAAGTGCTTTTCCTGAAACATTTTTTTTAATTCAAGGATTCAAAAATACTTAGATCAATCTATACTATCGTATGTTTGAATCTATGACCAAAGCAGCTCAATGATGTTCAATCTAATGGCCTTTGAAAAACTTCATGTTTCTGAATCTCATTTCGTGGTTCGGAGACCCGGAAAAAAATAAGAAATATGGAAAGGGGTTTTAAAACTAACCCTTTTAAGCAAAATTAAAAGAAATTTATTTTGATGATGAATTAGGAGAGCACAGCCCTCCCTCTCTGGTTAAGCCTAGTATGACAGCATTGACGCCTCACCAGCAAAATTCAAGCTGTGCCAGAAGCTTTTCCAATCATAAAAACGTATTTGAAAGATATGTTCCCCAAGCAGTTTTGTGTGCTGGGAGCAGGGGTTGAAACGGTTGACTTTTTTACTAGACTCGCTTCGTTGTCGTGCGCGGCAGTTTGTTTGAATTCGTACTCTCATGCTCTACCGTCGTCTTTTACACAAAAGAAACGGTAAAACAACATTCGAGCAAAAATACAAATATCAAATAACTATCATATGACATGTGTGATGTCGTTCTAATTTCTCAATTATGTGTAAATTAAACGATTTCTGATCAAAAATGTTATAACGGGAACGTTGTTTGTTATTTTCAGAATTCACACAAGCATAACATCAGATATGCTCTTATTATGAGAAAAACTAAAATACATACATTCGTGACGGTCTTCCGCAACAGTGTCGTATGACAGAGCCTGTCATATGACATTTTAGTTCGGTACTGTACTATGATAGCTTGTTTTGTGTCGGAAGCAAAGGCAGTCAATTATCACAGTCGACTACGGTGACCACTTACAAGACTGGCTGGGACTTGATGCAGAGGATTGTGAACTCCATTCAAAGTAAATGATAGATCATCAGGTTCATGCGCTGTGCACAATTTTTAAACATTGATCAAAGACTGCTACGATTAGGATCTTGTTTTGATGAGATCAGCTTGCACTTTGCACCCGTACCGTTCAGAATTCATCACTGTTAAGTGATATCTGTAACCTTTTCTGAATATTTACCGAAAAACTAATGGCTATTAGGCGTCATTCTAAGTAAGTCATAAAACAAACATAAAAACGATAACTTACCATTTCACTACACAACGTTCATTCTACGATGCTTGGTTCATGAGTTATGAATTTTCAAATTACGTGATACTTCGGAAAATCCGAAAAACTCTTATCTTTGGATAACTCTTATCTTTGGAAAAAAAAATCATTAAATTCTGAGACCCTTCGACCCATTTTGTTCAATTATAACCCCTCACTTACTAGAGAAAATGTTACACAAGCTGCGGAAAATGTTTACTAATCATGAACACTAAATCTCGATTACCCTTTCGAAGGGACGTATCGGTTTTTGTAAACAATGCATTTGATTGACAATTTGGCGTAACTGATAGCTCATTCAAGCATGTTAACGCTACCATCAGACAGACGAAATTTTCTCCTACCTGATACCCGAGTGAACGATGACATCAAATAAATAGCAAATTTTAGTAGAGGAACATAACATCAACAGTTAAGTATTATTTTTGCTATTTTACCTCTATATCACAACAATGGAAAATATTGCTTTGATGCCAGAATAAGTTATTAACTTGTTGAAGTGCACAGCTTACCAATAACATAATAAAATATTGATAGTAAATTTTAACATTATTTTTCCGATGGCAAAAAAAATGGATCCGGTGTTCATTCCAGAAGGCGACAAGGTCAACACGGAGGTCTACATCGAAATTTTAAGTAAGTATGTTCTTCCGTGGATCAGAGAACAGTACGGTCCGAAGCCAAATGTTGTATTTCAACAAGATGGGGCTCCGTGCCACACCTCGAACCGCACTCAGAAGTGGTTGCAGGAACATCTTCCGTTCTGGGCGAAGGATATGTGGCCACCATCCAGCCCCAATCTCAATCCGCTGGATTACTCAATATGGCACGTCATTAAGGCCAAGGCCTGTTCTAAACGCCACCCGAGTCAGACAAACATTGACCCGTACCTGGAGAGAAATGGATCCAGACTACATTATTAGAACCTGCCGTGCATTCCGGTAGCGTGTGGAGGCCGTAATTGCAGCAAGTGGAAACTCGATCGATGATTGACATAGTTTAAGACTCTGAGAAACATCCCCCCTTTGAATGAATAAAAAAAAAACTCAAAAACGAAATTTTTGAGAATTTTTTAAATTTTGACATTGCTCAATGGTGCAAACATTTTCACGCATACGGTATTTTGCATACGACTGAAAATCAAAACGATATTTCTCGCTGGCATCACTAGACTTCCTATATCACTAATGTTAATTTAGATGTCTTGCATTTTATTTACTGTACAGTACTTGTTCGCTAACTGGGCTAAAGACGCAGGCCAGTTAGCTGATTACACTCGCTAACTGGACTGGAACGTCAAAAAACATTGAAGGCAACTTCAATGGATTGTTTGATCGACGGTAAAAAAATATTCACGTCATAGAATTGAACCAGTGCAAAGTTCGTTATTGTTATTTTGACATCATTCAAACTCGTGAATTTAGAAAGGTTCAACGCTTTCGAGTCTTGATTTCAGTTGGAAAGGAAATAATTTCAAAAGTATTCAAATCAATACTTAACAACGAAATGTTAAACTAAATGTGACGTCTATTTTTGGCACATAACTGCTTTTAAACTGGACCCCAGCTAACGAACGCCCAGTTAAAAAGCAGCCCACCCAAGTAACCAAAAGTTCTGATCAAAGGCTATTTGTGGGTTAAGCAGCTTGGTTGAAGGTGGTCTATAGAATTCTAAGCAGCCTCATTTTTAAGTCGTTATAAGAACTTGAAAGTTCCGGAACCATAATTGAAGAGCATTCTAAGCAGCCTCTGGCAGAACTTAAACTGAACTTTTTGAAAATAAATTAAAAAATGTTTTTGTCGTCTACACCAATTATATTGGAAGATTGCCGCTGCAGGATGATGATAATGTTGACAGACTGCATATAAAATTCGTGAAAATTAGCATTAAATCATAATTTTCATCAAGCCTGCGTGAAATCCTTCCAATATAACATTCGAATTGAAGAAGAAAACGTTTTTACGATAAGACTGATGCGCAGCATTGACTTTTCCAGGTGAACTTTCATAAGATATATTCATTTAATTTCACGGCTCCATCCATGCTGCATCGTAAATATGATGGTATGAGAAGTAAATTGCTCAATTACTCAAAATAAAGATGATTCGTCATCTTGTTATCACTTTGAAGACCATCTAGCACCATTTTATAGTATGGTGCGTGTTGAGTAAATCAAGCTTCGGTGCGTTTTTCGTCAAAAATTGTGAGTATCAATAGGTTTGCTTAAAAAAGGCCAAAATGAGCATTTATTGAATTTTGGCGTCCCATACAACCAATTCTCTATTACCACCAGCATGATACAACCTTTCATAAGTAAATTTACTTAATTTCCACTTTCATCTTAGTGAAAATCGCACATATTAACCATTTTCTGAAAAATGCAGCTGCGCATGAGGTAACCTCTCCCTGTGGGTGCAAACTTGTTATGCATAATTTGCCATGAAAACATCTCCGATCCATACCGAAATAATAACAAATAGTTTTCAAACACATTTTCTTACACGATTCAAGCAAAAGTTTCCACGGGAAATTATTAGTTTTTCTTTATGGACCGATTTGCCCCAAAAAGCGTCTGTTTCACTTGGAAAATTTGGAATCTATCCTCCTTCTAGTAGTTCTCATTTCGAAATGTAGGTGGCGAAAGCTTGGAAAAGTTTCACTGCAAGACGCCAATATTTAGTTCGCACTTTTATGAAAGTTATTTCTAAATGCAGGTATTAATGTGTATTGATTTATCAGCATTAGTAGTAGAATTGAAGCTTTTTGAAGAATTTAACCCAGTCCTTTTGCGTAAAAGCTCCAGCACGAACCGCTACGTCATCTGAGATACATTAAAGTGAGCTGTTGTCCCGCCTATTGTTGTAGTTTTCAGTGCCAGCTGACTGACTTGAATACGAAACACAACACCTAGATGAATTTTAAATTGATGTTTGCCCGCAAGGTATTCCAACACACTTGTGGCGCAGTGGTTAACAATCGTTGATCGCATGCCCGAATACACAGGTTCGGCTCCAGGAAATTACTCCATAATTTTTTTTATGTTTGGATAGAATGTTGATGCACTGCATAAATATAATAATAATGATTTATTCGGACCACTGATCAATTCATATTTACGTACATTAAACTTTGTTACTAATAAAGACTTGTGCGGATTGCTTCATGTTGCTTGAAAGTTCTGTGGGAACTTTATTTGAACTTTACGGAACTTGAAAGTTCTGTCGGAACTTTATTTGAACTTTATGGAACTTGAAAGTTCTGTCGGAACTTTATTTGAACTTTATGGAACATGAAAGTTTTGTCGGGACTTTATTCGAACTTTATGGAAATTGAAAGTTCTGTCGGAACTTTATTTGAACTTTATGGAACTTGAAGGTTCGGTCGGAACTTTATTTGAACTTTATGGAACTTGGAAGGGATTTTAATCGTTGAATATGTAACTTTTGGTCACTTGGGCAGGTAAAGAACGCTCAGTTAGCGAACATGTGCTGCACATTATTTTCGCATTCGCTCTCTTCAGATAACACTTCTTGAATTTTGTAAGTTTGACACTAAGAGGAAGAGAATACAACTGGCTTCTTTTTGTCTGTAAAGTGTTCTTCTTCTCTCGCGGAAACGACGATGCAAAAAATATCATTATGGGCGACGCAGTCGACGGTCAAATTACAAGAAAATAGATTCCCTGTTGTAAAAATTCTCGTTTTTCTATACGTTCGCCCGACCAATCAGGCGCTGGTTCGCGTTTGACAGAAAATTAGTTCATAAAAGTCCCCCTATTGTCTCTTCTTCCTCTAAGGTTTGAAAGAACCAGCAGCACCAAACTGTCGGGGTGCACCATCAATTTTGAGTGCACTTGGCGATTATGAGAGGAAATGGCATCCGAAACGTTTGTTTAAATTCTGGTCCACTTATAATCCGGACACTTTATTTATTCTGTAGCAGTGCCTCTAGTTGTCAGATTTGGAATGTTTAGACAGCGATTTGTTTTGATAGCATACGTGTTTTAGTATGGTGAATCGTTCGTGTGTCCCAGAAAGTATAAGCACACTTTCAACTCGTCGCCATTTCTACCCCGATAAAGTTTATCAGCTGTTCATCTATGTGTGTTGTTGTTTACTTTCGAATCTTCGGTGAAGAAGTTACCTTCGAAGATACATCGAAATCTGGACGTACATCGGGACCGGTGGACCAGATGATCACCAAGCTTTCGTTAATAAGCAAAGTGCCCCGGTTCGAGGTTTGGCTAAAACACTGAGAACATCGAAGAGTAATGCCAAGGTAAGAAACGGGCTGAAAACGTTCAAGAAGTAAACCTAAACGGAGTCAGAAACAAGCCGCTTCCGTCAAAGCGAGGGCTCGAAAGCTATATGATGGCCTGCTGTGTGGACAATTGGCGTGTGTTATCATGGGCGATGAAACATACGTCTAATTTGACTACAAGACGCTTCCGGGAAACCAACAGTCCGTGATGGTCAAGAAGTTGACAAAGCTGATAAATAAATTTTCATCGAAAAATTTGGTAAGAAAGCAATGGTTTGGCAAGCGATATGTGAGTGTGGCAGGTTGTCAAAGCCATTTGTGACGAATCAGACGATGAACACTGAAATTTACGTTCGGGAGTGTTTAAATTGGAGTCTGTGGCTCATTATCCGTCAACATGATGGCCCAGTACTATTTTGGTCCGATTTGGAGTCAATGCACTTCAAATAACTGTCACTTTTGAAATATTGCACGATGGAGTGACAAATTTCGCTGAGATATAGCTGGGAGTCATTGATGAAAAAGACTACGATTGGTGTTTACAATCCATATTCAGTGTTCAAGATGACGACGAATGAAAAACACGTGCACGAACGGATTTTTTTACGGACGTAATGCAAATCCTGACTTGTCAATACGGCAACTTGTAAAAACATGGATTTACCTAAATCCACTGTTCACTGTGTGCTCAAATAATTTTCGGAACGTTTGACGATCGAGAGGAAGCCGAGATGTGATATAAGTAGAAGATCTTCTCTTGAGTCTGTGTCTAGGGGTACGAACGGAAGCTTGACGTAGGACCGCATTGGTCGGTGCATTATTTTTTGGGTTTGATGCTTTAAATTGTTCAAGATCTATAATTTTAACTCTAATTTTTTTTTAATTTTTGTGGTCCTAAAAAGGAATTTTTTGCTTATTTATTTGGTATCCCTCAAATGGATTGTTGCAGTGTTAAAAAGGGTCCCAAATGATTAGGCACTATTGTTGACAACGGGGCAATCTTGCTGTTGCTAGGATTTGTAATCAAGACAAGTTTGTTACTTCTATTACTATTCAGATAATTGTTTCAACAAGCAACTTAAAAAACGGAATGGATATCAATAGTAAGGTCTGTAATTTCTATGTTTGTTAAGGTAAGGCAACACAACTCAACATGTGCCTTAGTTGCTACTTAATGTTTGTCTTCTTTTGAAAAACTAGCAAAGGCATATTTACCTATAACTTTTATTTTTTTTTCATGAATTTCAAAATGGATTTTTGCGGCTGCTACTATTCCTAAAGCAACATAATAGACCTGTGCTGTTCTGGTTGGACTTGGCGAGCTGCCACTATGGGAAAAAGGCAATCGAGTGGTACAATGCGAACAACATGGTTGTGGTACCCAAAGACCACAACACTTCCAACAGCGCCCTATCGAGCGCCCTTGGTCAAACGGAATCTAAAAAAAAACTAATAAATCCATGGAAGACAGCAGCAGTTTAAATCTAACTGGCGTTCGGCAGCGAATAAGATCGATGAGACCACTGTGCAAAATTTAATGGAAGGGGTTAAACGGAAGGCACGGCAGTTCGGACTTGGCAAACTAAAAGAATAAACGAACATTTTTTACTTTAAATATACACACTTAGAAATACCCAATTTTACACGTGACGGAATCCATCTTTGACATAAAGGATGAGACGTAAACAAACATGTCATGTAAAATTAAGTGCTCCGAGACTGAAAAGTTCGGTTCTCGACGAAAAGTACGTTTGATTGAGCTGAGTTTTGCGTCTATTACGACTCAATTTTATGTCAAAAATGACGCTCGTATATGTCAGTCTCAGAGCACCTAAATTTACATGATTTTTTTTTAAGTGTGTATGAATTGAACTAGGGTAAATGATGGCTTCGGCAGCCATCGTCTGTTTTCGGCAACCACAATTTAAACGTTAATTTCGCTCTATTTTCTCACAAAAAACACTTCGCTGAATGTATTTAAACGATTCCTTAGTCTTTCAGGTTCAATCCTAATACATTTTCACGACTGATAAAACCTGTTATGTCAGGTGTTTCTACAAATGAAACATAAGCACATGAAAATACGGCTGATTTCGAGTTGCCGATAATAGAACAACTGGTTAACACACAGTTTAAACGGAAAGTTGGCGAAGTAAAAGAGGCTGCCGACAATAGTCACACTCACCTGAGAAGTTTGGAGCGCCTTAAAAACGTTTTCAAACCGTTTTGGACAGTTCTATCGATTGAAATGGATAGAGTAGCTAGCAGCAGATAAATGTAAACAAACAAACACGTCATATGTGTGCGTGACACTGAGAAAATGCTAATAGAAGTGCGGAAGCTGCTTAGATTGCCTATAATACGTAAATTCCCCTACCAAAAGAAAAATAAGAAGATTTTTATGATATGAATTTTGACTGAAAGAAACGATTTATTTGTCGACCAGTTTTTGAGCGTTCCAGTCTTTACCGTTGTTCTATTCGAATAATAAACTGTGCTTATACTTTCTGGGACATCCTATGCGAGAAAATAAAATTGATCCTGCACACCCACGTCGACAACCCGACGTGGTCAATTCGAAATATCGCGAAAAAGTTGAAAATTTTATTTCTACCGAGGAGGATGTTCTCAAGCGGTTGTGTGATTGCAAGAGTGTGGCCCGGAAGGTTCAAAGCTAACGTCGTGCTGGAGCTTTGAGTCAGCAGCTGAACTGAAAGGTGTTGAGGTTGATCAAGAGAAACTCAGGACTCTCGGATTGGGATGTCATCAAAAAATTCGGAGGATTCGTCTGCGAGAAGGTTATCATTTATTCCGTGCCTCAAAACAACCGAACAGGATAATGAAGCAGAATCTAGTGGCCAGAACACGGGCCCGGAAGCTGTGCGATCGGGTTCTGACGAAAAATAGAGGATGCCGTCTCATGGACGACGAAACCTATGTCAAGATGGATTTCAGGCGCGTTCCTGGACAAAAGTTAAAAACAATACAGCATACAATAAAAAAAAGACGCAACTCTGATGAAAGTTACCACTACCTGATTTTTAATTTTTCGATTAAATTTTAGAATCGATGAAATATATGTGCCAAAACAAGAAGCAATTTTCATGTTTTTATCATATCTTCTTCAATATATTTAAAAATGAATTTCTGTCTGTCTGTCTGACCCTTATAGACTCGGGAACTACTGAACCGATCGACGCGAAAATGTGTATGCAGGGGTTTTTGGGGCAGGGAAAGGTTCTTATGATGGTTTGAGACCCCTTCCCCCTCTGTAAAGGAGGCTCCCATACAAATGAAACAGAAATTTCTGCATAACTCGAGAACTAATCAAGCAAATGGAACCAAATTTGGCATGTGGAGGTCATAGGGGGTAGCCCCTTAGATAAGAGAGGGGGGAGGGCTACGTTCAATATAGCATGTTTTTTTTTTTAATTGGGCATAAACTCAAGCTAATATTGAATCCCGAGCAAGGCCGGGCACACTCAGCTAGTTAACTATAAATATATTGATTTATGACATATAGGTATATGATATATTGTAAAAAGTAAAGCTTATACTTATGAGTTTCAAATCCATTTCAGTTCTTTCTATGACGCTCCGTTCAAGTGATAGATTCGAGCACCACCTATGGGGCTGCGCTTAATAAGCTTAGCACTTTTGTCCAGGACTGCAAATCTGTAGAATGCATATCCACGGCGCTAGAGATTTTGGCTACGGAACATTCATTTGAGTTGGTTTAATCGGCCATGTACGGGGATTTTTCAAGCAACGCTTTCAGGGTCTTAGTTTTCAATGCAGCATTAAAAATTCCCAGAATTGGATGCAAAAACTGCCAAAAACCACTCACAATAAATTGAAATGTTTCGTCCTACCCTGGCAGAGTGCTCTGCACGTTTTCTCCCCTACATCTATTCTATAGTATTCTTTCAATTGTTATTATTTGATTCCACTGTCACAATATTTTCAGTGCATATTTTGTCATCAATCATCTTTCTATTGAATTCGACATGCACGATTCACGCGCAAGAACAGAGCATCTTCCGAATGGAACATATTAAATTTCACCATTAACACAATAATGAAATCAATAACACATTTCATTGCGCTCATTGAAGCCAATTTTCCCGCCATAAATTATACCCCCGAGACAATTTGATTACAGCCGTTAAATAATAAAATTAAAAGTCGTGGATGAGCCAACCTCTTGCGAGCAGAATCGGGCTGAGGTGCATTTCATGTCCCATGCACGCTTTGTGTTTCCTCCATGTTGCAGCTCTTATTGCCACAGCTATTATTGTCTTTTTGTCTCTTATTATGCCCAATTTCCCACCATAATTTCCCTCGCTCTGAGAAGCCTTTCGACTGACTCAATGATTGTCTCGTAAATATGGACAACCGCATAAAAAAAATATGGCATAAACAGGTATAGACTCATAAAACAAAGTCCATTGCAGCTTGGGAAGGTGTGTCCTCCCTTTCGTCGCATGGTTATCTGACGTAGGTCCACACGCTTGACAGAATCGACCCGTGCCATGTTTCGTCATTTCGTGAGTGGACTAATCCGAATAAATTTCATAAATCGCCTTAAAATACTGCACATTTCAAAATGGAACATGAAGATCACTGCGGTTCGGCGAAAGCACCTTCTTCCCATTTGAGTGATATATTTATCGGAGGTTCGATTTGTCTTTTTTTTTTCTTTCGAACAGAAACAATAACTTTCCGGCTTTTCGGAGGTGGATCCAATCGAAAGTCGATTGTCCGAAGCGCCGTAAATGGTCACCTGATTGAGGACATTGTTGGACACATTTTTCCACCTTCACCCATGATCCACTTGAATGCCATTATGCTAATTTAATTTGTATCAACAAGCGGCCTAGCTATGGGAGCATGGATTTCGATCCACAATGAGATGGTGGCTGTCGACAAGCTCGCGATTGGTTTATTTATGACAGTCATCAATTGTAGTCTTTATGAGGAAAATTGAAAACGGGAATAATTTGTACGGAATTTGTGGTTCGATTTGGAGCTGAAATAAATCGCACCATTTCAAACACCGATCGAATGGAAATGACTCACGCGGAACCATTTATAGGCGATGACACGCCCAAATTGGACAGCAAAGGGTTGATGGAATACGTTGAGTGGAGTTCAGTTAATGATCACTTTTCACCTGGTGATATAGCTATTACTATTTTCCAAAACCATGTTCCTAATCTTAAGTGGCTCTACAAAATTCTAATGCTAACCTCTGATCCTAGACACCGATTTCGAATCGACCAAGATGCGAAGGCACATGTACAATATTGCCAAAAATCAGCGATAAAATACGAAGAGATAAGAGATCTCATGGCGTGAGCATTATTGATTTTTTACGACCATGAATGTCAGATTGGAGAATGGCTCTCTTGTGATCCCAACCGCGAGGCAATCGCAGAAAGTGACACTGATGACTGCCTTGAAACAATCGCGAACGTCTTGAAATAAATTTAAAAGATCGAGAGTAAATAATTTGGAGGAGAGGCTCACATACACACACAATTCGATTGTTATTGCAAACGCAGGTTGTTCTCATGAATAGTAATTTATGATAATAAGGCGTAAATTTTGAGGAAATTTATTCAATTGTTAAACAAATTGATTATATTTAATGGGAGAGTTTTGCTTTCTCGGCTCGGAATTTGGAGCGAGTTGGATTGATGCTCTGCTCTGGACAATGAGAGGTCTTTGAATCGATGAACATGATTTTTCAATAAATGTTTGATTTGACTTGAGATCAAATTTACGATAGGAGGAACCTTTATCTTGATAAATTCACTTGAACCGTCTTATTTTAAATAATAATATCCAAGCCAGGGTTGTTAATCGAGCACCGTCGATAACGTCAGCGATAACGTCTGCAATGGTGAATTTGCATTGCAGACGTTAACTCTGACATTATCAACGGTTATTAATTAACAACTCTCGTCCAAACTGTGTTATCGAAAATCAACATAACCTGGAAGGTATGGCCAAAAGCATTCTTACCAAACCTCATATAATCAGAGTTGATACAAGGAATTGCTACTGATCGGCTGTGTCAATCTAAATGTGAGTCGCGACCTATTGCACACTGGGCAAATAATAATTCAATTAACAAAGGTATTCCCAAAGGAAACAATCCAACGATGTTGAAGAGGGTCGGGATTAAATCGAGTTCCCTGTACCGTATGCGTGATAATGTTTGCACCATCGTACAAATAAGGTTCCCGTTTCACCTGTGCAAACAATAATGCCTTGGTTTTCTTTGCATGCACGTAACCTATAGCTCATACCGTAGTAGGCTGTGTATAAAAGAAAATGATTTACTTAGTTTGACAGCTGCACCATGACGAAGTGGCAGCGTATTCGTGATTTGTCCCACGCGCAAATGTTGCAAAAAGACATTTCAATAGCCGTGGGAGTGTCCCGGTGGACCGTCAAAAGGGTTTTAGACCGAGAAAAGAAAGGACAACTATCCGCGAAGGTGGCCACAGGTCGTCCAAGGTCAGCTCGGGTTCCGAGGATTATCGCTGCTATCAAAAGGAAGATTCGGGTGAATCCAGTGCGTTCAATAAGGAAAATGGCAAAGGAACACGGGATCAGTGACTTTACGGCACGGAAGATCGTAAAGGAAGATTGCGGGCGAAGTCGAGGGCACGGAAAAAAAAAACTCACATGATTACCAACCGCATCCGGGAGCTACGAGTCGAACGATGCAAGAAAATCTTGAACTTCCTAAAGCGAAAAATCCGGTAATCCTGTTCACCGACGAGAGCATGTTTACCGTCGATCCCGTATAAAATTCCAGAACCGACCGGTATATTAGTTCTCTTCCGGTAAAAGACGTGGCCGACGAGCACAAGAACGTGTATCTGACAAAGCATCCTGCTAGCGTTATGGTGTTTGGATTGGTGGCTTCCGATGGCAAAAAATGGACCCGGTGTTCATTCCAGAAGGCGACAAGGTCAACACGGAGATCTACATAGGGATTTTAAGTAAGTATGTTCTTCCGTGGATCAAAGAACAGTACGGTCTGAAGCCAAATGTTGTATTTATCGATGATGGGCTCCGTGCCACACCTCGAACCGAACTCAGAAGTGGTTGCAGGAACATCTTCCGTTCTGGGGGAAGGATAATTGGCTGCCATCCAGCCCCGATCTTAATCCGCTGGATTACTCAATATGGCGCGTCATGAAGGCCAAGGCCTTAAACGCCACCCGAGTACAGCATGCCTCAGACAAATATTGACCTGTACGTGGAGAAAAATGGATCCAGACTACATTATTAGAACCTGCCGTGCATTCCGGAAGCGTGTGGAGGCCGTAATTGCAGCAAGTGGAAACTCGATCGATGATTAACATAGTTTAAAACTATGAGAAACATCCCCCTTAGAATAAATAAAAAAATCTCAAAAACGAAATTTTTGAGATTTTTTTTAAATTTTGACATTGCTCAATGGTGCAAACATTATCACGCATACGGTTCAATAAGGAATGCATCTACCGATCCTGTTATCCATATGGCATTATTTTTATATTGTAGTAATCTACTCGCTTTGTTAGTTGTTAGCTGTTGTTAGTACACTGAAACCTCTGTTTATGAAGTCTTTTATACGCAGTATTCAATTTACGTCTCTCTCGGTATCATGAGTGGATCGAAGATGGAAATTGATAGAGAAAGGGAGAAAGAGGAGTTACAGCTGCAAAGAAAATTCGTCGATGATGTACCTTCCTGTTCTTCATCCATCTTAAACACTCCAGAAAGGAATGGTGACGGTAATGATGACTACTACGATGATGACGACGATTACGAAGACGGCATTAATGTAACGTTGATATCATCACCACCACCAACACTACTACCACCGAAACAGTTCCAAGGAAGATTACTGGAACAACCAAAAACCCCATCAAAGGAAGAGAAGGGGAACAAGGGGAAAAAGTTAAGTGGAGCGGGTCAAAAACGCTTCAAGCGTCTTGTGGAGAGTGGGCATAGTCGAGAAGAAGCTTTCCGCTTGGCTCAAACACCACAGCAACCGGCGGATTTATCAAAACGCTCGAGGAACTCAGACCTAAACGGTTCCAACAGCAGTGGTAATCCACGTCCACCAAAAATTCCTCGACAGAGCTGTGGCAATAACAAGCCTTCTACATCAAGAAGCTCTGTACAGCATCGAATTGATGCGCATAGATCCGAACACTCAGGACAACATAAAGGGACTGAGGGTAAGATCAACCCCTCATACAAGGAAGTAGTTGCTGGTGTGAAGCTGGGCATCCTTCCGAAAGGCTATCCCAATGTGGAACTTACTACAGAACAATTGATGGCCACACAAAAAGCAATCATTACCAAAGTTGCTGGACAAAGGAAAGAAGCACTTAAACCAAAATTTGGACATTGTGCCTTCGAGTCGGGCTACTTGTGATTATTTGTAAAAACCAGGAAACAGCAGACTGGTTGTGTAGCAAAATTCCTACTTTAAAACCCTGAACTGGGGCGGAACTTACTGTGGTGGAGGAAAAAGGCATCCCTCGTCCAGAAATACTAATTGGGTTCTTTCCATGGAGTGCTGAAGACAGAAACGAAGGGATTCTAGCACTCTTAGAGAGCCAATACGATGGGTTAATAGTGGATGCATGGAGAATACTCCAGCTCAACATTATAAACCAACAACACGTTGAATTAATCTTCACCGTGGATGGAGTTTCTATGAACTCTATCAAAGATAGCGACTTTGTGCTGGATTTTAAATTTGGTAACGCCCAAATTAGAAAGAAATTCCAGAAGAGAAATCTGGCTCAAAGGAATGAATCAAATGATCGTGGGAGACCAGAACACAGGAGTGACCATGACTCCAATAAGACCCACGAGGAAACTGGTGATAACAGAATGGTCGTAGATTATTCAGATAAAATCCCAGGATCCAGTGGTGTCAAGGACATGGAAGAAAAACTAGATTCTGGTCATACTACAAATACAGTTAACGAGAGAACAAACGATGATCGAGTGACAAATACAGGATCAGCGCTGGGATACAGAGAAATAAATCTCCAGGCGAATATAAATCCACCAATCGGTAACCGCAGGACCAATGTTGGGGAGAAAGTTCGACCCAATAAGCGCAGCAAATCCAATCAACAACATGAAAAGTAAGCAAATAAAATGTATTCAAGTGAATCTGCACCATGCAAAGGGAGCAACCGCTGTACTTTACAAACGTAGCGCTAATCCAGGAGCCATGGGCAAACAAAAGTAGGAATTCCTACAAAATCATGTAAGTTAATTTATGATGAAGGGCAGCTATCTCCAAAAGCTGCCATTATAGTAAATGAAAAAGTTAAAAAATTTCCGATTACAGAATTTATTAAAAGAGACATCGTAGCAATCATGATGGAGGTGCCAACAACCCACGGAAAAACGGAAATTTACGTTGCTTCAGCATACTTTCCTGTACACGTGGGAGATGTACCGCCACTAGAGGTTGCACATTTTGTGTCTAACTGCAAGAAACAAAATAAAGCATTCATAGTTGGATGTGACGCAAATGCCCATCATACAGTGTGGTCCAGTTCAGACATCAACAGCAGAGGTGAGTGCCTTTTAGACTTTATCTCAAAACATGTAATAGATATACATATGTAAGAAGGGGGATGATCCAACTTTTATAAACACAATTAGGCAAGAAGTTCTTGACTTAACACTATGTAGTCCAACGATTTCTGACAAAATCAAGAATTGGCACATATCGGATGAAGTATCTTTGTCCGATCATAAGCAAATTATATTTGATTATGAAGTTAATCAACAAATCATTGAAACTATAAGAGATCCCAGGAAAACTAACTGGGAGCAATACAACTCAAAGCTTATAGTTGGAGTTAATAACTTGAGAGGATGTTCAAAAACTGCAATGAACTTGAGAAAAATTCTCATGAGCTTTCAAGCTTAATCCAACCAGTTTATTACGACAGCTGTCCTGCAAAGGAACGCTCTACGAATAAGGATGTACCTTGGTGGAATAAAACCTTAGAGAAACTTCGGAAGAAAACCCGGAAGCTATTTAACCGGGCGAAAATAACAAGACAATGGGATCAATACAGGGAAGCCCTCACATGTTATAATAAGGAAATCCGAAGATCTAAAAGGAAGGACTGGAGGCATACATGTGAAAACATTGAAAATACTCCAGATTGCAAAAAGTCCTTTCAAAAGATCATTCAAATGGCTTAGGAACTCTTAAAAATGAAGACGGCACTTTTACTAAGTCTGTGGAAGAAACATTAGAAACAATGATGAAAACACACTTTCCATATTCAATTACCAACATAAATGAAGACCAAAATACACGTGCAGCGCAAACTGGCTCTGGAAAAAATCAGGACGGAAGTTCAGACACCAATGAATGAATCGACTGGGTTAGAGATTGCCAGGAAAGACGCTCGTAATCTGGCCAATAGAATTTTTACAGAAAAACGAGTCGAATGGGCGATTGATTCTTTTGCTCCTTTCAAACCACCATGTAGGGACGGTACTACTTCAGAAAGGAAAAGAAACTTTGACACCCATTCTAACAGGCTTGTTTAGAGCAAACTTAAGATTAAGTTATATTCCGATAACTTGGCGTCAAGTAAAGGTTATATTTATTCCGAAGGCTAATAAAAAGGATAAAACTTCTTCTAAATCCTTCAGGCCGATCAGTTTATCATCGATTATGCTAAAAATAATGGAGCTGGTAAATCAACAGTAGCAGCTCTTCACACGCTTGTTACAAAACTAGAAAAATCTTTTGAATCAAAATAATTGTCACTAGCAGCATTCATTGATATTGAAGGAGCATTTGATAATGCATCTTATAACTCCATGAAAAACAATATGTTGAAGCGTGGATTCGACAAAAGCATCGTCAAGTGGATTAATGAGATGCTTTCTAAAAGAGAAATCTCAGCAAATCTTGGAAGCTCATCCATAACAGTTAGAGCTGTAAAAGGGTGTTCTCAAGGAGGTGTGCTTTCACCTCTTTTATGGTCTTTAATTGTTGACAAACTTCTCAAAAACTTAGAAGCAAAGGGCTTCGAGATAATTGGCTTTGCTGATGACATAGTCATAATAGTACGAGGAAAATTTGATAATATCATTTCAAATAGAATGCAAACTGCTTTAAATTATGTTTCGTCGTGGTGCGCTAAAGAAGGGTTGAATATAAACCCTTCTAAGACCACTATTGTACCCGGAAAAGGAAATTTTCTATAAATAACTTAAAATTGAAAGAAACCTCTTTAGAACTTTCACGAACAGTCAAGTATCTGGGAGTCATTCTTGACAGTAAACTTAACTGGAATTCACATATAGAGCAGGTTGTTAATAAGGCAATAAATGCTCATTGGATAAGTAAAAAAACATTTGGTAGGAAATGGGGCCTAAAACCAAAAATGATCCACTGGATTTATTTGACGATTGTAAGACCCAGAATATCCTACGCATCATTTGTTTGGTGGCCGAAAACTAATGAAAAATTGGCTCAGAAGAAGCTGGGGAGACTGCAAAGACTAGCTACTCTCTCAATAACTGCACACCGAGTATTTCACTAGATGCTCTACTTTATCTGATTCCGTTGCATCAATTTATCCAATTAGAAGCTGAAAGGAGCGCTTTAAGTACTTCCTTGAAGGTGATCTTACAGGACACCTTAGCATTTAAAAAATGTTTGATATTGATTCTCTTGTATTAAAAAATGAAGACTGGATGGAGAAAAAATATAATTTCGATCGTTTATACAATGCAGCAGAATTTGATCGTAATGTTTGGGAAAGTGGGGGACCAAACATCCGTCCAGGTTCAACTGTTTTTTATACAGACGGTTCAAGATTGAACAACCGTGTGGGAGCAGGGGTAACTGGTCCAGGGATTGATATCTCAATATCCATGGGTTACTGGCCAACCGTGTTCCAAGCAGAAATTCAAGCAATTCTTGAATGCTCTGTAATATGCTTGCGCAGGAATTATAAACATTCGAATATCTGCATTATGTCTGATAGTCAAGCAGCATTAAATGCTTTAAAATCAGCAACATGCAATTCCAAACTCGTATGGGAATGTGCAATGTCACTTCAGAAATTGGCCTGTCAAAACCAAGTAAACTTATATTGGCTTCCCACTGTGGAATTGAAGGGAATGAAAAAACCGATACGTTAGCCAGGCTAGGATCATCTCAGCAATTCATATAGGACCAGAACCATTCTGTGGAGTTTCTACTTGTTCTCTTAAAATGGAGATCAAGAAATGGAAAAAAAATGAAAGTGGAGACCAATTGGAACAACACTTCCATTGCTAGGCAGTCGAAACGGTTCATAATTCCCAACATTTCAATGACTAGCAAAATTCTTGAATTATCAAAGAAAGATCTCAGTGTCTATACTGGTTTGATAACAGGACATTGTCCATGTAAATATCATTTGAAGCTAATAGGAAAACTTCAAGAGGATATGTGTCGATTCTGTGGTATAGAAAAGGAAGACTCTGAACACCTGCTATGCTCTTGTGCAGCAATCTTCAATAAAAGGCGTATTTTTCTGGATAAGGGGCTGGCAGAACCCTTTGATATTTGGAATGCAGGTCCCAGTAAAGTAGTACATTTCATTCGAAATGTAATACCTGGCTGGGAAAATGCTTTTGGTCAGTCTATGTCGGTCGCTTCACAAAATAATGATGCGACATAACTGATAAAGCAATATAAAAACGGGGAATATCACAATAGATCAAAGTAATGGTCGCAGTGATGAATACACCCAACACGGAAAAAAAAATACGTCCCTCTTTTTACAAAGTAAATCCCAAATAACGAGTTTTTTTTTTGCGAAGTAAATTCCAAATGACGAGTTTTCTTTTTACGAAGTAAATTCCAAATAACGAGTTTTTTTTTGCGATTTAGGGAATCTGGGAAAAAATTGTGAAATACCCCACAATATGGGTATTGTTGGAATCGGAGTGACATGTAGAAACCGGAATTCCATGCCTGACTCCATTTCGAAATCCAAGATAGCGGTATCCGGTTCATGAAAAACTGGAAAATACTCCCACAATACGCGTATTTTTGGAATCAGGGTGACGTGTAGGAACTGGAAATCTATATCTGACCCCATTTTGAAATCCAAGATGGCGGCATCCGGGTATAGAAAACCTGGGAAAAAATATCAAATACCCCACAATATGGGTATTTTTGGAATCAGGGTTACGTGTGCGAACTGGAAATCTATGTTTGACACCTATTTGAAACCCAAGATGGCGGCATCCGGTTCATGAAAAAATTGTAAATACCTTCAATACCCCACAATATGGGTATCTTTGCAATCAGAGTGACGTGTAGGGACCGGAAATCGATGTTCCGGTTACAAAAAAATTGGAAGTTCTGTGAAAAACTTCACAAAATGGGTATTTTTAGAATCGGAGTGACATATAGGAATTGGAAATCCATGCCTGACGCTATTTGGAAATCCAAGATGGCGGCATCCAGTTTACGAAAAACTGGAAAATACTGTCAATACTCCACAATATGGGTATTTTTGGAATCGGAGTGACATATAGGAACTGGAAATCTATGCCTGGCGCCATTTTAAAATCCAAGATGGTGGCATCCGGTTCATGAAAAACTGGAAAATACTGTCAAATACCCCACAATATGGGCATTTTTTGGAATCAGGGTGACGTGTAGGAAGCGGAATTCGATATCTGAAACCATTTTTAAATCCAAGATGGCGGCTTTATGCTACAAAAAAATTGGGAAATATTGTCAAATAGCATACAATATGGGTATTTTTGGAATCCGAGTGTAGGGTTGGAACCGGAAATCCATTGTTGATGTAATTTTGATCCAGTATTATAACAGTATTTCCCAGTTTGTCTGTTATTGGAAGCCATGTAATCTATTGTTGTTTATGTATACGGTGGATATTATGGAGCTTCAGGAGATTTTTGTTGCTTTATATTCCTTTAAACATGATATCGACTTATTCGTTTTTAAGTTTTAGTTGACTGGTGTTAAAAGAAAATAACTGTAATGGTTTTTTATTGATGTTTTCTCTCTTTTTTCATTATGTTTTTTCTTCGGAATGTAAATTTAAGATCAGTGTTTCTGATGACAGGGAATTTATCAGCCTACTAAAGAAGAAAAACGTTAATACTTCTTGAAATAAACAATTTGTAGTTAGTTATACCCTTCACTAATAGCTTTCATACGCAATCACACACAAGAATGACGAGAAAATGCTTCGTCATTGTCACTGGGCTCATTAGATGGATCTGAAATTAATGTACATAATGTAGCATAACAATTTCAAAGCCTTTAAATTTTTCTGGGTTGCTTAGATCCTGGACTTACGTCCGACAGTCTACACTCGAAGCTCCAGAATTACTGAAGCCTGTATCGTTGCTTGGCATGGCAGCTTTTTTTTTTTTTTTGTAGTTCCATATAACGGCTCATGCAAGCAGTTAATTCGTTTTTAAACATAACAGTGCGTTCGATGCATGGATCATTGTCAATAAAAAAAAATCGTAGAGCGCTTCAGCTTGGTTGATTCCTTCTTAAAGTTTTTTTTTGGGAGTAAGTTCTGTTGACTTTCAAATATCTGTGTCAGATTCCTCGCATATGTACTCCTTATCCAGCTCATGCACAAATTCAATCAGGTCTTCGACATCAAGTGATTCATTATTAAGCAAGACTTCTCGTGAAGCATTTGAAAAGGACTTATCCTCGTTGATCGATTCTCCTCATCGACTTTCTCATCGGTTTAACACGGCAACATAAACGAATTTTCTGCAGAGCTCGCATAACTGTTCGACAGAAGATGATGTTAGCTTGCGCCTGAAACAACACACTGAATGGGAAATTCATTTGCAGTCGGGTTATCCACGAAAGAAAAAAATCGATGAAGAGAATCGATCAACAATGATAGGCCCTTTTCTCGTATTGCGCGAGACTTCTACATCTGTCACTCCGATTTCAAAAATACCCATATTGTGGAGTTTTTCACAGAATTTCCAAGTTTTTGTTGTCAAAATGGCGTCAAACATCGATTTCCGGTCCTCACACGTCACTCCGTTTACAAAAATATCCATATTGTGGGGTATTGAAAGTATTTTCCAGTTTTTCATGAACCAGATGCCGACATCTTGGATTTCAAAATTTCGTCAGGCATAGATTTCCAGTTCTTACACGTCTTCTCGATTTCAAAAATACCCATATGGTGGAGTATGTGACAATACTTTCAAAAACCTTTTTTTACGAAGTAAATCCCAAATAACGAGGTTTTTTTTACACACGATTCGATTTACAAACTCCCGGTTTGGTTCGTAAATGGAGGTTCCAGTGTAATAGAGTTCACTCAACAACTGCGGTGATTATTTATGAGATTTATTTTAAACTTATGTTCCTAGCAAATATTGATGAGAATTTAATTCAGAAATATGGTACTTGTTACAAAATGGAGGATTACAACTAAATCTGAGAATAACTCCAGGATTACTTGAAAAGAATCTGGAATAGAATTCCAGCGGAGTTTGCTAAACATATTTTGATGAGAAATCTAAAGAAGTTGCTAGGAGATCTACAAATTAAATCAAAGGAAACTTTAAATGTGAGTAGAACTACAAGGGAGGGAGTGAATTTTGAACGAAACTCGGAAATTAATGCAATGAAATTTCGGAGAATTATTACAAAGGGTTTAAGAAAAATTTCAAGGTAATTCCGAGAAAAATTTAAAGAAAATTGGTTTCGGTGGATATTTTCAACGTTTTGAAGAATATTTCAAGGAAATCCGAAGAAGTATTCCAAAGATGTTCTGACGATATTTTTAGATTATTCAAAGTAGCGATTTTTTTTTAATTTTATTTGTTAGACTCAAATATTCAATTCAACTCCACGGAGCCGAGATCCATTATATAATTCAATAATTACATTAAGGTATTAAGTACGCTTTCATCCGTACTATATACTCTCCTGCTTCTTCCAATCGTTTTCCTTCAGCAGCGCCAGCTGCTTGGCCTCCTGTTCATCCTGTATCCGCTTCTTCTTGGTATAGTTCACTATCCCGAATTTGCAGTAGTAATTCACATCGTTTTTGCACTTGAAAACAAGCGGCTGTTATTCTTATTCGTTCGGGACGACAAATCAAACACCACCACCTATTCTTCCAGGCATCAACTGCTTCCTCGTTTGGCGATGCACCTCCAGTTACTATACCAGCGTACGTACTGTCACTGGTTTCTTCTTCACTTCGTTGTTTAGTTTCCTCTTCCTGTCGTTGCTGTAGTGGCAGCTTCCGTTCCTTGCGCTTGGGGCAGGAGGTCATCCGATGCCCCTCCCTCTTACAAACGAAATACAAGTTTTTGTTCCCTTGGCAGAATACATTCGCCTGGAACGAGTTGAGAATCGACCTTGTGAATTCCCCATGCACCTGTCAGCATATCGAGGCTCAAGGCTGGTATTTTCCGTATTTCCCTAGTACCAATGCTAGATCGCTATCCGGGACTTCTGGCTGCGGGTCAAAAACTCTCAGGTATTGAACTGTGCCACACGCAGACGACATGCGTACCTCGACTGATTGGCATAATGGAAAAATAATTGTTCACACAATTGTTCACAAAATTTGCAATTTTTCCATTAATGGTTTCCTCGATCTATGTGGGAAGCTGAATCTTATCGTCAGTTTTATTTCCACTGAAATCTTCACTAGTTGTTTGCTTTTATCGAGGTAACAGCAATAGCAAAAAAGTAAAAACAAATAAACAAATAAGAAGACACCCTGTATCAAGTTATAGACAGTATTCATAAATAGAATGTGTTCCAGATAATGTTTTAATACATTTATTCCTAAAGATTTATTGCACTCTGATAGTGAATATTATTTGTGCAGTAAAACATCCCAATGTCAACTAGAATGTAAATACCACGCAAAAGGGCAATATATGATTTATTAGTTTTTTAGTGGTTAGTCGTGAATGACTACCACTTACATCCACAAACCAGTGTTGTACCCTTGCAAAAATGTCCTTATCCAAGACAAGCAACTATCCTTAGAAACCACTTAGATGGAAGCTAATTCTTGCAAAATAATGTTTCCTTTCGATTCCTTTGTCAGTAACGACTGGAAAAAATGGAACAAACCATCAAGACACCATGCGTGAGTTCCGAAGGAGGTTCGAGTAGCTGACAGCACTGCCCAGAGGTGTCAAAACACCGACTTGGTGCTATTTAACACAGCACAGTCGTTTGTATTTTTATCAGTCATGCATATCACTTTCCGATACTACCTTTTTTTTATCTAGTTCGTTTATTTGTAAGGCTCAATCGCGTTAGCTTTACGGAGCCGATAATTCATTGTTCTTTGTTTGTAACAAAATTCACTTAATTCTATGTCTAGTAGGAGTTGGGCCGAATACTCGCGGCTTACTCGAGGTTAGAGGGGTACATTGTCGAAGGATAGGAAAAGGGGAGGAGCTTGGGGTAGGGTTTCGTTGTCTCATCAGAGCGATGTCGCCAGTATGAATGGTAGTGTGGTTCTAGATTCGTCTGGAGTTCGACCGGCTATGGTGAATATTTCCGATACTACCTAATTGAATTGTTGTTGTCTGTGTGTCTTCTTCTTCTTCGCATTTCAAGCTTATTGCATATCGCATATTAGCTTATTGCGTGCTCTCGACTTGGTGTTCTAGATGCACTTCCACAGTTATTAATTGATGATGATGATGATGGTCCCACCTCTTACCCCTACAAAGGATTGAGCTGGACGGTTTATCTTTAAGACAATTATATATCACATTTCAACCAGGTTAGCAAACAAAATCGAACTGGTTTCAGTTAAAGATATTAATTCCCTCTAGAGTTTACAGTTGCTTCACAGCGATATAAATGTGGAAAAGCTCAGGCGCCAACCCCTTAGCTCGCCTTTTTGTCCACCTAAAATATTCATAAGTATTACAAGCGATCAAGAGTTAATGAACAATCAACAAAGCATCCTATTACACTAGAAACCCCGCATCTGATGTTTTCACAATTTTCAACAATGTCAGGAATGCTCACGAACCCCCCACATTTGTCAGAAAACTTATTACTAACTCAAGGTATCTTCCAAATAAGCTTCAAAATTGCATTTTTTGTATCACATGTTAAATTCAGTCCTCTATATCCGTAATATGCGCGCGAGACTCAAACCTTTGAAGACTACTATTTTTTTTACTACTACTACTATTAAATCAAATATCAAAAATTCATCATCACCATCGTGGTGAACAAAAAATTTTTTGCAGTGCTATAATGATTATTAAAAAGTCGTTATGACAGCTATCCATATAAAATAATCCGTTAGATACAACTTCGTCAAGATACATAATTTATCAATTCATAAAAAAAAAATCACTGGATAACTGTTCAAAAGACAGTTTTAACGTGTGAAATGCAGTGTCTTTTAAATTCTGTAAGTTTTGCTGAACGTTTGATATGTCTAGACATCGAATCGAAAAGATTTATTCCTTTATAATATAATGAATTTTGTGAAGCACAAGTCAAGAAATGTTGTGTTCTTATTTCAACCGTGTTTCTAGTATTATATCTATGAAAGTCACTTCCTCTTTCAATTCGATCACACAAATATCGAGGCAGAAAACCGTTAACTACTTTAAAAAATGAACACCATATTCAAATATACAATTCTTTGCTTCACCGACAACCATTGTAAGGCGTCTAGTATCAAAGTTGAGGAAGTGAATCTATTACATCGCAAAATCAAATGCATTATTTTATTCTGCAAGCGCTGTAATCTCGATATTTGTGTTGCATTGGCCAGAAATAATATAGAAGGGCAAAAGTCTAGATGAGGAGAGATGGTTGATTTGTATAGCTGTATTTCACTGGCAATAGTTAAATCGTTTTTCAGTCGACATATCATTCCATACTTCTTGGCAATTTTCTTGATGACATTGTCAATGTGAGAGTTGAACTTAAGTGTACCATCAATAATCACGCCAAGATATTTAATCGCCTGAACGCGATCAATAGTCTCATCATCAATTACAACAGAAACGTTCTCATTTACGCTATTCCGCGAAATTACCATAAATTTAGTTTAACTTGCAAACTTAGAAATACCTAATTTTACGCGTGACGGAATCCATCTTTGACATAAAGGATTAGGCGTAAACAAACATGTCATGTGAAATTAAGTTCTCTGAGACTGAAAAGTTCCCCAAGCAAGTCAGCTTGTCATAAACTTGTTTACGTAACTTGTATATGACAATCTCAGCTGTGAAAATTTATATCTAGTCACTTATATTCAACTCATTTATTGCAAAAAAAAAAGCGCAAGAGGTGGGATCTATATATAACATATGTCAAGTTATATTTGATTGACTTGCGCAACTAATGTATGACTATAATGCAACTACTGTTTTGAAGATGTTCTAAATGGATTCAATCCTTCCAACGAATGGCATTTGTTCATTTTTCCAACATCATTATTAATTTTATTGTGCGAGTAAAGTGAATAAACTGAGCTTCCGTGCTCAAACACTTCTGTGCGGTTGAAAATTTATGGTGAATCTTTACATTCTACTTCTAAAAAAATCATTGACTCTTAGAAAAACCTTTTTGAAATAAATTGAATTGCACAAAAAAAAAATCTGTATAAAATTGTATATATACATATATATAGCCTTATATACAACATGTTTTCATATGCTGATTTTGAAAGCATGTACACGCAAACCAAAAATCTATTACAATGAATATTAGTTCCGTTTCCTATCATCCTCTGTTCATGAACATCGCAACGAATGTTATAAATTGACCATGCAGGCGATGTAATTTTTTATTTCGTGTTCTATCTACGCTTTCGACTATACCAATAAGCTTGTAGAACGACGCACATTGTAGAACATTGTAGAACGACGCACACACTTGCCTCGCATCTCTCCAGCAGAAAAAGTATACGAAGTCGAGTATGCGAGAAAATGAGCGCTTGATGTTTGCTTTTAGGCTATCCATATTCGGAAGCATGGAGAGAGCAGTGGAGAAAGCACAGGTCTGATAATCGCAACGTTCGTGGGTCGAGTCCAGTCGGCAATCTGATTCCTATTTTTTTCGACACAACTAATTTACCTCACTAATACACTCTACATTTTTCGGTCTCCAATTTTCTTGCATTGGACCGCAGCTTGGTATATCGCATCCTCGGTTCATGCGGTCTCCACTAACATCCTCTGATGATGAATCCCACATAATTGTAAGAGAATCTTACATCCCTCGGTTGGGTGTAGAACTAAAATAGAGCTTATTAATAACATGTTATATAAAAATGTACAGTCAAGATGTATTCATGTTTGCTCATGGTTTTAAAACTGACACATGAAAACATGTTGTATATAAGGCTAGCAAGTTTTCACCAAATACAATCGGTTATAAATGTGTTATAAACAGGTAATTGTGTCATGCAATACCGAATTATAACTTCAAGATAACAAGTGCCTGTCAGAAAGGTTGAATACTTCACAAACAACAATACCCGGGTTTAAAACAAGATGTTTTTTAAGCAATCAATATATAACTTATTAACAACTGGGATTTGTTACATTTTTCATGAACGATGTTGCAAGTGTTACTTGAGCCGTTACTCGACGAAAAGTACGTTTGATTGGGCTGAATTTTACGTCTATTATGACTCAATTTTATGTCACAATTGACGCTCCAATATGTCAGTCTCAAAGCACCTAAATTTACATAGAGGTGTGCGCCGCCGCGCCACGCCGACGCCGCCGGCACTTTTTGGGCCACGCCGCCACCGACACAATTTTATCGGTGCGCCGATTGTTCAGAAATCCGCCAGTCTACGATTTCCCACGCCGACATAAATAAGTTTAAAACTTTATGATACAAACGTTCACGTTAAGGTTAAGCGTGCATTATATGACCATTTATCGTAAGGTCCAGTTATGGTTCGTGTTATGCGGCTTCCGATTGAAATGATGCCTGAGACAAAAATGTAGAGAACAATGCCTTTCAGGGAAAAATTAAACTTTTTTGCAGTACTTTAACTAAAAAAAAAAAAAAAAAAAAAAAACTAGGACTCAAATAGGTAGCACAAAATGAATATTGCCGATTATTGATTTTTTTTTTTCAAACGAACCGCATATGAATGTTTTAAAATTGTAGAAGTTTGACGATAAATCGATTATTAATTTAATAATATCCAATACGCGATATGTTCCATATAAAGTTGATCGACATTGTGAGTTCAAATTTTAACCTTTAAGGTGACCATTGTCATAAAATTTCGTGAACCATAGATAAAAAAGATGCATTTAAGTTCTTGTTCAGAAAATGTATGTGTAAATCTAAATTTTTAAATGATAATGGTTCCTAACAACCCATTAGTTGTATTATCCACATTAAAACTATAATAAATAAGGTTGAAACTTGATCATTCATACGTCCAAGTGAAGTTCATAATTATTATAGTGAAGGTTAAGCGTGTAAGGTCAAGTTATAATTCTTGATTATGCTGGAAGCTCATGAAAAATGAAATTTTTTTGAATGTCAGAAACACGCTTGAAAATTAACAAAATCGTAGAACATGAGCTTTTTGTCAAATCTTGGAACTTTTGTATAGAAGTATTTTGAAAAAAAATGTTTGAGACAATCTAAATTATTTTCTGTGAAAAAACATCAACAAAAGCGCAGCGAATCCAAACACATAAAGAAACCAACGATAGAGACAAAACGCTTTCTACGACCATCACGCTAAACTCTTTCTGTAATAAGTATAGCTCGATCGGAGTGATATCAAGATAATGATATGCTTGCCTGCCATATTCACAATAAACACGGTAGATGTCAGAGCTTGATCGGTGTTGAGAAATGATACAGCAAAGAAAATTAGATATGTTTGTGTGAATGAATTTTTGCGCCCCTTCATGAAGCAGCGTGCTAACAAAATCGTCGTTTCTTTCTACTAGCCCCATCGAGAGTCAATGCTAGAAGCAGTTATATGACATAAAAGTTGTATTGTTTATTGTTTATCAGTCAACAGGTAAAACTCAATTGGGAAGAATACGCGAACGCGGTCCGTGACGGTTCAGAATCGGTCGACGTTCTCTCTCCGTTGGATGAGTACTCCTTCCTATCGCGGCTCATAGTGGATTGCGCGCTTCAAGCACAAACGAAGCCTGTTCCTGGCACTACCATTCGCAAACGTCCTCCCACTGTGTGGTGGGACCAGGAATGCACCGACGTGAATAAAGAGAAGTCTACCGCGTTTAAACAGTTTCGTAAATACGGTTCCCGCGAATACTTTGAGCGGTATACGGAGCTAGAGGAAAAGTTTAAGAGCTTGGTCAGGGCCAAAAAACGCGGTTACTGGCGTCGGTTCGTCGAAGGGCTATCGCGAGAGACTTCCATGCAAACGCTCTGGAATGTCGGCAGGAGAATGCGTAACGCGGCATCGTCGGTTAACGAGGGCAAGGAGTACTCTAACAAGTGGATTTTCGACTTCGCGCATAAGGTTTGTCCCGATTCGGTTCCGGTCCGATGCAACACTCGCGATCCGCCGCTGGAAAACGATGACATGGACTCCCCGTTTTCGATGGTAGAATTCTCAATTGCTCTTCTTTCATGCAATAACTCAGCTCCGGGAATTGATCGAATCAAGTTCAGCCTGCTCAAGAACCTCCCAGAAGTCACAAAGAGGTGATTGTTGAACTTGTTCAATCGATTCCTTGAGCTCAACGTTGTTCCGGATGATTGGAGACAAGTGAGAGTTATCGCCATCCAGAAGCCCGGTAAACCCGCTTCGGATCATAATTCGTACCGTCCCATCGCGATGCTGTCGTGTATTCGGAAGCTGTTAGAAAAAATGATTCTTCTTCGTCTGGACAAGTGGGTCGAGGCGAATGGCTTACTCTCAGATACGCAATTTGGATTCCGTAGGGGCAAAGGGACGAACGACTGCATTGCGTTGCTTTCAACTGAAATCCAATTAGCGTATGCTGAAAAACAGCAGATGGGTTCAGTTTTCTTGGACATTAAAGGGGCGTTTGATTCTGTTTGCATCGACATCCTTTCGGACAAACTCCATGCGAGTGGGCTTTCTCCGATTATCAACAATTTCCTGCTTAATTTGTTGTCCGAGAAACGAATGAGCTTCTCTCATGGCAACACGGAAATTGCACGAATCAGCTACATGGGTCTTCCACAAGGCTCATGTTTAAGTCCCCTCCTGTACAACTTCTATGTCAAAGACATTGATGAATGTCTGGCCGAAAATTGCACGCTAAGGCAGCTTGCAGATGACGGCGTGGTTTCCATGGTTGGACCAACAGCACCGGACCTGCAAGGACCATTGCAAGATACCTTGGATAATTTGTCTACTTGGGCAATGAATCTGGGTATCGAATTCTCTCCGGAGAAAACAGAGATGGTTGTTTTTTCTAGGAAGCTTTATCTAGCACAGTTTCAGCTTCAACTTATGGGTAGAACAATCACTCACAGCATGTCGTTTAAGTATTTAGGTGTCTGGTTCGATTCCAAGTGCACTTGGGGAAAACACATAGCGTATCTGAGGCAGAGATGCCAACAGCGAATCAATTTCCTTCGTTCCATTACCGGCACTTCATGGGGAGCCCATCCGGAAGATCTGATAAGACTCTACAAGACCACCATTCTCTCGATTTTGGAGTACGGTAGCTTTTGCTTTCAATCGGCGGCGGGGACGCACATATTGAAGCTCCAAAGGATTCAATATCGTTGCATTCGAATCGCGCTAGGTTGTATGCAATCGACGCATACCATGAGTCTTGAAGTTCTTGCGGGCGTCCTCCCCTTAACAAATCGTTTTGCGGATTTATCGTTCCGGTTCCTCATCCGCTGTGAAGTCATGAACCCGCTGGTGATCGAAAACTTTGAGAAGCTGCTAGAGCGGAATCCTCAAACACGATTCATGAGCTTGTACTACGAGTACATGACTCTGGACATCGGCCCCTCCTCGTTCAACCCCAATCGCGCTGTCTCCCATCATTTCAGTGGTTCTTCCGTGAGATTCGATCTCACAATGAGACAGGAGATTCAAGGAATTCCAGAGCCTCACCGTGCCCTGATTGTCCCAACTATTTTTGCGAACAAATACCGCCACGTCCCCACCGAGAAGAGATTTTTCACAGATGGGTCGGTGATAAATGCGTCCACTGGTTTTGGAGTATTCCACGATCTTCATAGCGCCTCATACAAGCTTCAAAAGCCGTGTTCGGTATACGTTGCTGAACTAGCAGCTATATCGTACACGTTAGAGCGTATTGCCTCACTTCCACCTGACCAATATTTCATTTTTACGGATAGCCTAAGCTCCCTGGAGGCTATGCGTTCAATGAGGCCGATGAAGCACTCGGCGTATTTCCTCCAGGAAATACGATCGTCATTGAGTGCTTTATCAAACAGCTCACATGTCATCACCTTGGTATGGGTCCCTTCTCATTGCTCTATCCCGGGCAATGAGAAAGCGGACTCGCTGGCCAAGGTGGGCGCTATGGAAGGCGATATTTACGAGCGACAAATCGCCTACCACGAATTTTTCACGATTTCTCGTCATCAAGTCCTCGCCAACTGGCAACAAAAGTGGAATGATGGTGATCTGGGAAGATGGCTACATTCTATTGTCCCACAGGTGTCGATCAAACCCTGGTTCAAAGGGTTGGATATGAGTCGTGATTTTATTCGTGTAATGTCCAGGCTCATGTCCAATCACTGTTCGTTAAACGCCCACCTCTTCCGTATTACGCTTGCCGACAGCAACTTGTGCACCTGTGGAAACGGTTATCACGACATCGAGCATGTTGTTTGGTCCTGCTCCTTGCATTGTGAGGCGAGATCCGTTCTGTGTGATTCCCTTAGGGTCCGAGGAAAACAACCCTTTAAGCCAATTAGAGACGTCTTGGCTTGCCGTGATATCGACTTTATGAAGCTTATTTACGACTTTCTCAAAGCTGTTGATTTATGTGTTTAGTGTTTTGTGTTTTAGTCATCCTTTACGTTTAAGTTTTAAATTAGTTCAAAATGCTTTCCCTTGTCCTCCCTCCAAATGATAAATAAATGTAATCCCTAATCTCGAGTAAACCGCGAGTAATCGGCCCCCGTTCTACTAACATTAGTTGTAAGAAAATGATATTCACACACAATTATGTAAAAATATTCGGCTCCGCAAAGCTAACGCATTTGAGCCTTGACAAATAAATGGATTATATATAAAAAAAAAAAACAGGTAAAATGTTTACCCCAATGACACCTGTTCTACAACTAAATACAAAACTAACGAATAACATAAATTAACATAAAACTTGTTTAAAACTACGCTTGTTTGTTTCTCGTGACACGTTGAAATCGTACACATAATAACACCGGTTGAATACACGGGACATGCTTCGCAAAGGTTCGTGAAAGCCATAATTAGTTCTTGCCGGAGGGATGGTGATAAACGAGTGCGACCGAAGATTGCGACGACGTGTGTTGATGTCCAAGAAACTAAGAAGCGTAGGACTGTCAATGTTGCCTTGCAGAAGATCTCCAACAAAGCACGCTTTTGCCACGTTGCGTCTTGCTTCTAGTAGTTCCAGATTTATAAGTAGACAACGGCTTTCATAACTGGGCAGGTTGAATGGATCTCTCCACCTAAGATGACGTAGAGCGAACCGGACGAATTTTCGCTGAACAGCTTCGATGCGTTGAGTTTCATTCTGGTAATAAGGAGACCAGACGATAGACGAATACTCCAAGATAGAGCGCACAATTGAGCAATATAAAGCTTTTAGGCAGTAAACGTCCTTGAACTTTTTTGCAAAGCGAAATAAAAATCCTAGTTGCGATGAGGCTTTAGACACAACGTACGCGACGTGATCCTTGAAGGTTAATTTTGTATCAACCAGAATCCCCAGGTCCTTGACTGTCGAATCACGTTGTAGATTCACGCCTCCCAAAGCATAGCTAAAATAGAAGAGTGATTGCTTGCGGCCAAATGAAATAACCGACTATTTGGACACGTTCAGCGACATTCGATTAATATGACACCATTCAGCGAAGGCTTCCAGTTGTTGTTGCAGAAAAAACGCGTCTTGTGGTAGCTTAATCGTGTAGTAAAGCTTCAGGTCATCGGCATACGAGAGTTTTAGGCATTTCAAGATGAAATTGACATCGTTCATATACAGCAAGAATAGAAACGGCCCCAAGTGACTTCCTTGGGGAACACCGGACCAAACCGGAAAGGAGGGCGAAACGTGGTCTCCAATTTTGACGGACATACTTCGACCGGTTAGGTAGGATCGAAGCCAGGAATGCAAATTACTGTTCATTCCCAGCTTGTCGAATTTAGCAACTGCGATTTGATGATTCATTTTATCAAACGCCGCGGATAAGTCTGTGTAAATAGCGTCTACTTGTTGACCATTTTCTATTTGGCGGATCACGAACGAAGTGAAACAAGTCAAATTAGTTGTCGTCGAACGGTTAGGCATAAATCCGTGCTGATCAATCGAAATGTAGTGTGCGTAGTTCTGAACCAGCTTATGCAGAACGATCACCTCAAACAGCTTAGAAGTGGCGCTCAACGCAGCTATGCCCCGATAGTTCGAAACAATCCGCTTGCAGCCTTTCTTGAAAACTGGGAAAACATACGACTGCTTCCAGCAGTTTGGGAATACACCAGTAGCCAAAGATAGGTTGACTACTCTTGCTAGTGGTGTTGCAAGTGTATCCGCGCAGCATTTGAGGACAAGCGATGGAATCCCATCCGGACCACATCCCGTGGAGGATTTTAAATCCTTTCCGGCTGATATAACCATATTGTTCGTGATCACGAACTGTAGCCCAGAGGCCGAAAGTTGAGGAACATTTCTGGTGGCGACGGCTACATCCTGCGGGTCAATGTGTTCATAAGTGAAAACATTGCTGAATTGAGAACGGAACAGGTCGGCGATGTCAGTGGTGGAATCAACTTCGAACAATCCGTTGGCCATCGTAGAGGGCAGTCCGGATTCCATCCGTTGGTCATGGACGTAACGCCAAAAACTTCTGGGATTTGTCTTGAAGCGCCTTTGCAAATGGTCCTGATATGCGTTGCACAAACGATTATTAAGTTGGTTGTATTCAGTGCTCGCCGCCATATATCTCATTCTCGTGGAGTCCGTGTGATACTTGCTATGTCGTCTGAGAGCTGCCCGCTTCACAGTCCTAAGATGCTTGAGGTCAGTAAGAGGATAATGTCATTATTGTTTACCTTTACTAAAAAAGCGTTATCATTTAGCTCGTTGATCGCTTGTCATTTTGTTAATGACAAAAGCTCAAAAATTCGACGAAAAGTTCTTGTCTATGATTTGTTTTTGGTTTTCAAGTGTCCATGTTTCTAAATATTCCAAAGAATAGCGTTTTTATGAGCATTTTTTGAAAAAAAAAAAATCGTTTCAGGTGATTTTGAGATATATATAAGTTATGAAAAGGATCTCAGGAATCATTCTATCATTCTATCACAATAAACATCAAACCACCAGGAAACATCCAGTAAGGGGAGCTGAGGTCTAGGACACAAGACAGACGAAGACGACACAACGCAACAAGGATACAATAACAATCGGGACGCAGGCTGGAACCATATGGACCACAACGGAGCAGCGCAGCATCATCGGAGCCGGAGTGAAACTAGCTAGATAAACAGAACAGGGAAATAGGAAATAGGATAAGCAGTTTGAGTAACCTTTAAATATGAGTGGAATAGGAAATAAAGATTATTCTGTGTAGTGTTACGCTAGAGGTAACTTCATGTGTATCTCTTTCCAATATTCGAAACCCCATACTTAACTCTTAACTGGCGCAGTCGATTTAGGCTTGTTTCAAGTGTCCGCAAGGAATAGTTCTTTTGTGCTTTGTGAGCGTTCGCGAACGAATATCGCGAATTAGGGAAGAAACTTGACGTAGCGGAGACGAAACGAGACAAAGACCAGCTCATCTATAATCATCCAGATCGAGAGGAAATCGATCGATTGTAAAAGGTGAGTCAAATTTTATTTCTTAATTAACCAAGAATACTCTCCGAAAAGTAAATTAATCTAGTATAGTGAAAGTTTAAAAGTGAAAGTGAATCAGTAGAATTGCAATAAGTGAGTGAAAAACAAAAAGAAAGAAAAAACAATAAATTAAACAACAAATCTATTACACCCTTTGTATGAACAGGCAACAAGGGTTCGATAAAAACAGAAAAATGAACAATGAAATTGTATTGCAGCAGCAGCTCGAAGAAGCTGCTCGGCAATTACATGAGCGCGATGCTCAAATAGCTCAGTTACGCGAGCAAAATTTCGCAACGCAACAGATCAGTGCTCTGCAACAGCAGATGCAAGATTTGATGCTTGAAATGCATAGTAGAGATGCACAAATCGCTAATCTACAAGGGCAAACGCGTCAACATAGCGAAATTGACCGCTGTTTAAAAGAAAGTCAGATTCCGGACACAATTAAGCAGCTTCCAACTTACAATGGCGATGCTAAATTATTGGCCACCTGGCTAGATTCGGTTGATAGGGTGTTAGCACTTTATGTCAACGTAAAAAATACAGAATCTTACAAAATTTGGTTGAGCCAGATTAGAAACAAAATTACCGATAGAGCCAATGAAGCTCTTCTTAAAAACCACACTCCTTTAGTGTGGGACGACATTAAAGAAACATTAAAATCATATTTCGGCGATAAACGTGATCTATCGACGCTTACAGGGAAAATCCCTTACATTAGACAGAAAAACAAATCGCTTGACGATTACTACCACGAGGTAGAGGGCCTATTTGTGGATATTAACGCAAACATTCATTTAGATCCAGACAATGCAGGACATGAGGCCGCAATAATGAGAGTCTTGGAAGTGAGCATTAGAAACGCTTTCATTGACGGACTCAACGAGAATATCGGCACTTACACAAGGAGTGGAAGGCCCAAAGACTTGCTCCAAGCTTATCAAATTGCCAAAGATTACGACAATGCTGAGGAGAGAAGGAAAGAAAAATTTCAACTGTCGAATAAACAACCATCAAGAAATTTTACAGCTTTCCGATCGGTTCCAATTTATCCTGATGTGGGCCTTATGAATTCCTACACCAAACCTCCTTTGGTTCCAAGAAAATCTTTTCAAAAAGTAGAAAACATGGAAGTAGATCCATCAATTAGGGTCAATTATATGAACAGACCAAGGCAGTCTAATTCTATGAATGTAAGACAACTGCAAAGACCACCAATGCAATATAAAACTCCATTCGCAAACAACAATCCGCAACCATTCAGCTTCAGAGCACACACTCCACAGCAACCAAGGTTTCATGTGGAAGAACTGACTAATACAAACCAACATTTGGCTGAATCTCAATTGAATTATGGGATTCCAAGCGATCATTACTTGGAAAGTCAATCAGACCAAGATCATATCGAAGAAACTGATGATTTAAATTTTCGTCAGGGAGCAGAACCACAGGAGGGAACATAAAAAATTTCATACCGTACATTTTAATGAAAACGGGAAACGGTAAATTTTTAAAATTTCTAATCGATACGGGAGCAAACAAAAATTACATTTGTAGAAGGCATGTGAAGCTTAACAAATGTAGAACCACTACTCCTACAAGAGTAAGAAATATCAGCGGATCATATGTTGTTGATCGATTCGTTGAATTTAACCCATTCCCTGAAATTCCCGACAGTAGTAAAATCACATTTTTCGTTTTCGATTTTCATCCATTTTTCGATGGATTAATTGGATACGAATCCCTTCAAAAGCTGAAAACCAACATATTAACGGCTTCAAATATTTTGCAGTTTCCAAGAGGCACAGTAAAGATGCTAAAAAAATACCCGGAAACCACATCCTTGCATTTGAATGCACACGAAACGAAAATCATAAACGTTGCAACAAATGTTGAAAGGGGTGATTTTTTTTTGGAAAATGATCTTTTTATTACCCCTTATGTTATGATACAGTCAGGACTGTACATGGCAGAAGAGAACCATGCTTTGGTAGCAATTACCAACATGTCTGTAGAGCCCACAAGAGTAAACATCCCGAACGAATTGCAAACGGAAGTTTGTAACTTCGAAACAGATGTTCCGCTTACAAATAAACCTAATAAGAGGGATTTGTTTAAACAATTGAGGACGGATCATCTAAACAAAGAGGAAAAAATTAACCTCCTTAAAGTTATTGCAGACCATCAGGACGTATTCTTTATCGAAGGAGACGAATGCAATAAAACACAACATAACAACAACAGATGAAATACCCGTCCATAAAAAATCATATCGATACCCTTTCTGCCACAGAGAGGAAGTACAAAGACAAGTCTTCAAAATGCTTGAACAAGGAATAATTAGGCACTCAAGCAGTCCTTGGACTTCTCCAGTATGGATCGTCCCAAAAAAACTGGACGCATCTGGAAAGAAGAAATGGAGACTCGTAATCGATTACAGGAAACTGAATGAAAAAACGATAGATGATCGTTACCCCATTCCTAATATTTCCGACATCTTGGACAAACTAGGCCGTTGCATGTACTTTACAACACTAGACCTTGCATCTGGTTTCCATCAAATAGAAATCAGCGAGGCAGATGTAGCGAAAACCGCATTTAGCGTGGAGAATGGTCATTATGAATTTTTGAGAATGCCATTCGGGTTAAAAAACGCACCGTCTACCTTTCAACGCGTCATGGACAATGTGCTACGAGAGCACATTGGCATAAGATGCCTCGTCTATATGGACGACATAATCATCTTTTCGACGAGTCTTAAGGAGCACTTGGAGAACTTGTCAAAAATTCTCATAACATTAGATAAGTATAACATGAAAATTCAGCTTGATAAAAGTGAATTTTTAAAAAAAGAAGTGGCATTCTTAGGGCATATCGTAACACCTGAGGGCGTTAAGCCTAATGCGGATAAAATAGATGTAATCAAGAAATGGCCTTTACCGAAAACAGAAAAAGAACTACGAGGATTTCTCGGTATACTTGGCTATTATCGCAAATTTATTAGAGATTTTGCGACGATTGCTAAGCCCTTAACTAAAGCGTTAAGGAAAGGCGAATCTATTATTCACTCTAAGGAATTTGTAGACTCCTTTGAAAGATGTAGAAACATGTTGACAGGAAGTAACATCCTCCAATATCCAGACATTGAAAAGCCATTTATTTTGACAACAGACGCATCCAACTACGCTGTTGGCGCTGTTTTATCACAAGGGCAAATCGGAAGTGACAAACCAATCGCATTTGCTTCCCGAACTCTCAATAAGTCGGAGGAAAATTACTCCGCAATTGAAAAAGAACTTTTGGCCATCGTGTGGGCATGTAAATATTTCCGACCGTATCTTTATGGAAGAAAATTTACTTTATACACGGATCATAAGCCATTAACCTTTAGTTTAAATCTTAAAGATTCTAATAGCAGGCTTATCCATTGGCGGCTATACTTGGAGGAATTTGACTACGAAATCAAATTCAGGCCCGGAAAGCAAAACGTCGTAGCAGACAGTCTTTCAAGGGTACAAGTTGACGTAAACTTGAATTTGTTGAATGATTCATCTTCCACAGACAATGCAACAGTGCACTCTGCGGATTCCGATGACTCAGAGTTCATCAAATGTACTGAACTCCCTATAAACAAGTTCAGTAATCAAATCGTTCTCAATATTGGAGAACAAGAAAGCATGGATCACGTGGAGATTTTTCTAAGAGTCTATCGTAGAACCATAACCAAAAAGACTTATAGTGATTCATTCCTAATAAAAATGTTCAAAGAATACATGGATCCCAAACGATCAAATTGCATTATTTGTCCAGAGAAGCTGATGAACTCTATCCAAACTGTTTATAAAAAATATTTCAATAGGTATAAAAGTTTCAAGATTTACATAAGCCAAAAAATACTAGTTGATCTAATAACTCCAGAGGACCAAAATACTATTATTGAACAAACCCACAACTCCGCTCATAGAGGAATTTGGGAAAATAATAGTAAAATATCTGAAAGATTCTTTTTTCCGAAATTGAAATTCAAAATTAGAGAATTTGTCAAACTGTGCACAATTTGCAACAAGAACAAATACGACAGACATCCTCATAAAATTAAACTTGCCAATACACCAGAGGTTAAAAAACCATTCGAAATTGTTCATATTGATATTTTTATAAGCCAACCAGACAAATTTTTATCAGCTGTTGACAAATTCTCAAAATTTGGGATTCTATTGCCGATTAAATCTCGAACAATTAATGATATCCGAAAGGGATTAACAAAGTTCTTCTCTTTATATGGCACCCCAAATCTCATAGTGTGCGATAATGAACCCGCACTAAAATCAGTAGAAATACGTAGCTTACTACACAACCTTAACATCGAGGTACATTACACTCCTCCAAACCATAGCGAAAGTAATGGTACAGTCGAAAGATTTCACTCTACAGTAGCAGAAATCTTTCGATGCATTCAACCGTCTTACCCAGACCTGAGCAAAAAGAAAAAAATTAGGATTGCTTGTACGTTGTACAACAATACCATTCACACCGCTACAAAGAATAAGCCACGCGAAATTTTTTATGGGCTTAAAGATGGAGCCGAAAGGCATCTCGATGTTACAAAGATGCTAGAAAATCGTAATAAATTTTATGATGAGATTATACTTCAATTAGAGAAAACAAAAAAACGAGATTTAGAGTATCATAACAAGAAAAGACAAAACGCTCCTATTGTAAAAGAAGACCAAATAGTCTTCAATAGGGTACAGGGGATAAAAAAGAAAACCAGAGAACAGTATTTGCCGGTTACAGCAATCAAGGACAAAGAAAGATTAATAATTGATTGCTCCGGTCGACAAATACACAAAGAAAACATTAAAAGATTCTAACTCTTTTTTTGTATTTTTGCAGGAGAATGGCAGCCTTATCAGTTTTCCTACTATTTTTTACCTTATGTTACGCCCAAAACCTACACATCCAAGACCTTTCCCGAAATCCTGGTCTCCTCACACTCCAAATTGGGAACGGCCTGATGAAGAATGGACACCACAAAATCTACCATGAGGTGGATTTAGACAAATACGGACCAATACTGACAAAAATACAGACGATCATCAACGGCTTGAAAATATTTCATAACTTCAAGGACGTGACGGACCTTCTTCAAGATCGATACACGACGGTAAGGAACCTGTATGATAACCTTTATCCTAAGAAGAGGGGGAAAAGAGGACTGATAAACATCCTAGGTTCTGGGATAAAGCTTATAACAGGTAACCTCGACGAAAATGACCTGGTACAGATAAATAAAGACATTAACGAATTGAGAGCAAGCAATAACAAATTAGTCAGGGAAAATAATCAGCAAATTAGAATCAACATACAGATGCAGGAGAGAATAAATTCAATTATTAGGGTAATGAACGAGCAACAAAATATAATAAAAAAAATATTATTAGAGCCAGACAGGACATCGTAAACAATAAAGAAATCAATCAAAATTTTACTGCTCTCACTCAGGTTTTCAAAATTTCTCATCATATGGAACTGATCAAGAATCACTTTGATTCTATTTTTGAAAAAATACAGCTAGCCAGGCTAAATGTCATTTCCAAAAATTTCTTAGAAATCGAAGAGTTAACATTCATAATAGACAGAATTCAGGAACAAAACATCACACTAATAAGTACAGATCAAGCTTTTGAATTTTTAGGAATCAAAGCATTATATAAAGGACCAAAAATTTATTTCATTATCCTTATACCACAGATAGAGAGTAGAATTTACAAACATTTCTTGCTAGAGCCACTACCCATCAATAAAAAAGTACTGAAAATTCCCGCAACACATGCTATCGCCAGCCCAGGATCTACATATTTCATCAAGGGATCGTGTCAACCGATAGAGGGAAACATACTCTGCGACGCAAAGGACCTACTGGATTTCTCTAACGACGAATGTTATTCAAAGCTTCTGCATGGATCATCTGGTAACTGTTCGATGATAGAAACACACGACGGAATGGAAATTAAGAGAGTCACTGATAACCACATCATCGTGAAAAATGCCCAATCAGTCAATTTATCAACTGATTGCAACTTATCAAACCGAGCACTTTCGGGAACATTGCTAATCTACTTCAATAATTGCTCCATTACTTTAAACAATCAATCATTCAGTAGCCTGGAACATCATCAAAGCGCTCCATCAATCATAATTCCGCTAGAGGGACTAGAAATAAAGCAAACGAGCATAGAAACATTGGTATCTCTGGAAAGATTACACGAATTTCACCTACAGAATCGAGAAGAGTTGGAACACCTGAAAACTACAGATCGCAACCAGAACAACTTAGCCATCGGACTATTAACCATTGGTCTCTCTCTAGGAGTAGCTGCAGTAATATGGAAAAAACTCTGTTATAGAAGAAGGAGATAAAGCAACAAGTAACATGCTACAACACCTTCAACTCACCAGTTCCTAGAAGAAAAAAAAACACCTCACCAAACAGTATCGAAAATATCGAATCGGGACGATTCGATCTTGGGGAAGGAGCAGTTATGAAAAGGATCTCAGGAATCATTCTATCATTCTATCACAATAAACATCGAACCACCAGGAAACATCCAGTAAGGGGAGCTGAGGTCTAGGACACAAGACAGACGAAGACGACACAACGCAACAAGGATACAATAACAATCGGGACGCAGGCTGGAACCATATGGACCACAACGGAGCAGCGCAGCATCATCGGAGCCGGAGTGAAACTAGCTAGATAAACAGAACAGGGAAATAGGAAATAGGATAAGCAGTTTGAGTAACCTTTAAATATGAGTGGAATAGGAAATAAAGATTATTCTGTGTAGTGTTACGCTAGAGGTAACTTCATGTGTATCTCTTTCCAATATTCGAAACCCCATACTTAACTCTTAACTTATATTTGTAATATTAGTTTTGAATGTTTACTTTAAAGTACTAATAATTTTTTTTTTCCTTGGAAAAATATTATTTTTCTCTACAACTTTGTTCCAGACATCATCATTTGGATAAGAAGAGACGTTTTGTATTTTTTTTTATATGAAAAAGACGTCATTTTGAAAGTTTAAGTAGATCCAAAATGGCCTAATTTTAGCAATAATGTGAATCGTTGGCCATAACAAACATTCCAGCCAAGTTTCTTGCAAATCGTTGAAGGCGGATTAAAAAAAAATCGCATTTGACCTGGAATTGCTCTTTATTCCATTCTTCATTCTTAGATCAGAGATACATTTTGAATGTGAAATTATTTTTTTATGTCTTTAATTATCTTAAGCTTGCACTGGTTAACGATGATAAAAATAGCGAATACCTGATAATTAGAGATTTTTGAACAATGTTTTTAGAAATATGGTGTGATTGAATACAACGATAAACTTCCATGTCGATCAACAGTTTCCAGAGATGGTCTAAACGACATCTATGACCTAATGATGACCCATGTAATGGAGCAGATTGCTCGCTCTGGTCGACCTTTGGACTGACGGCTACCGTCGTCGATCGTATATAACTTTTACATACCACTACACGAATGGTAAGCCGTTGGTACAGGTTTCTATGATTTGCATAAATAAAAAAAAAATGTGTTTATTAAATAACTAAGATGAACGTATCAAAAATAACTCTTACCACACAATCAATGGATGAGAAAAAAAACTGGCGAGAACATCAAAAATGTCATCCTGGAATTGCGACAGAGATTCGGTTTGCAAAACAAATCGCTGTATGCAGTAACTGTATGCAGATGTGAATGTAAAACTAGCGTGCAGACTCGCAGCGATTCCAAACCATTGGTGTCTGGGACATGGATTGCATAACCTGATTATCAATGGAGGATTGAAAAATTACAGCTGTGTAGCGGATGTTACTACAAAAGCAAGGAAGGTCATTTCTGCATTACGTTATCGGGCACAAGAGCTGCAAAAGGAGATGGAGAAGGTTCACAGAGAATTGCTTCTTTCAGTTAAAAATGGATGTGATATGCTGGATACGGAAGAACAATACCTGTTACAGAATGAATCTGATACTGAACCAGATGAAACGGTTATTGTGGATCTTTTGAAACCTGCACCAACCTTGAAAACGTATACGGAAACACGACGGCATGCATTGTTGAACATGCTGAAAAACCTTGGATCAAACAGAGCTGGGATCAACACGATCCTCGGGAGGATCGATAAACCTGATTTGATGTTCACACCCAGCGAATGGAATCTTATTGAAGACTTGATCAAGTTTTTACAGCCTTTTGAGGTATTTGTTCTAATTTTCTGATTGATACATTATGTTATGTATAACTTTCATTTGCATCTAAGTAATACACTGAGTTGACTAATCTATAAATTTTATCATCAATATATGTTCATACAGGTCGTGGTTGCATTGCTTTTGCGTTCCGAAATAGCCGAATGTTTGGAGGACAACGATAATGATTCATTGGCGGTCGTGCAAATGAAAACTAATATGACGCAACAGTTTGAAAGGAGGTTTCCTATTACCGATTTGGTTTTGGTAGCATCTATCCTGGACCCTCGATTCATGAATTTAAAAATCATTTCTGTTGAACTTATTCTGAAGGACCAAAGCAAAGTTCAATTCCTGACTGAGATGGTTCTATCATAAATCTAAGAAAGTGACGTTAAAACGACTATTTGAACTTCCACGGCCACGACATCGTCCACAACAGCAGGTTCATTCAGTATGTTTGCCTTGGCCACAAAACACTTTCGATGATTGAGCAGGAATGCCAGGCATAGGTCTCCACGGCAAATGCTAACCAAGTCAAAAATGACAACGTTTTGCTTTTCTGGAAAGATCGTCGGGTGCAATTTCCTTGGTTGTCTGCGTTGGCAGCAAAAATCATGTGCATTCCTGCAACGAGCACCCCCAGTGAAAGGGTATTCAATGTGGTTGGTCTCACAATTTCAGATTCACCCGAAAAATGTTGTGGACAAAATAATTTTTGTTCACGACAACTACGAGCTGTGTAAATCAACTCTGCGGAAATAAGTTTGAGGTATCGGTTGTTACGTTTGGATAATCAATAAAAAGTTTGATAAAAAAAAGCTGTGTCCATTAATTAAATATGTCACACAAAAATTGGCCAAAATGAATCCACCCTTGTTGTTACATTTCCTTCGACCCCACTGCACACTGTTATGTCACGCAATCATTAACATTAACATCGACGAAAAAATGTAAACAAAATCGTCGTTAATTGAATAAAAAAAAACGGCTGAAGTTCTATGGACTTATCATATTTTAAACGGACTTCTCTGCGTCGAAAATCTCAGATATTCTACGAACCTCACTGACGTTCAATTGAGCTCCTCTCAGATATTCTACAGACTTTTTGAAAGTTCTTTTTTTTATGTATAAATATGATGGTACCACATTTTACCCCCACAAAGTTTTGAGCTGGACGATTTACCTTTAAGATAATTAAGTATAAACGTCCAACCAGATTAGCAAACAAAATCAATCTGGTTACAACTACAGACATAAATTCCCTCGCGATGTAAATGTGAAAAAAATTAAGACGACAACCACAAAGAATCACAAGTATTACCAGCGATCAAGAGTCCTAGCAGCGATGCCAACATTCCAGTTTTTTTTACACGCATAAAAGTTGGGACACGCTTGTTTATTTCAATGCCGTAAGGTTTTGTAATAAGTTTGTTTGCTCAAAAAATAGTTAATTTTTTGAAGTATTTTCTGAGCTAACAAACTTGTTACAGAACTTTACGGTATCGAAATAAACAAGGGTGTCACAACTTTTTTAGGTGTAAAAAAACTGGAATGTTGACATCGCTGAGTCCGAGTATAATCCAACAAAGCATCCTTTTATATTAGCACGCCCGCAATCGCATGCTATAATAATTTCAGCAATTTGAGGATTTTCAAGGAAACTCCCAACATTCAATTAGACAACCTGCTACTAATTCAAGGCGTCATCCAATCAAGCTTCAAAGTTTCATTTTTTTTACTATAATTTTAAAATCAGTCCTCTATATCTGCACAGTAAAAAATTAATTTTAATATCACATCAAAGTAGACGCACTTCAATCGTGTCGAAAATATGGTGTAATATTACTTGCCAAAAAGGACAAAATTATCATTAACATGAACTGACATTACGCTGCTTTTACTGCATTTGTTTATATTTGTGGCCATAAAAATTACATTAGATTTTCGACATGATTGTAGTGCATCCTCTTGGATGTAATATTATAATTTATTTTTTGCTGTGTGTAATATGCCCGCGAGGCTCAACCAGTTGTGGACTACTCAAAATTGCTTTGTTTTCATAAAAAATACCACTCAATTAAAAAAAAAAAACTTAAAAGCCATCATCACCATAGTGGCGATCGTGAAAGTTCTATAGAGTGCTACAAACTTCTCAAAAGTACTATAGACTTCTCGGAAGTTCTGCGGTCTTTTCAGAAGCTTTATACACTGAAAATAAAATTTCGTTTGTACAGCAAAATCGCTCGTTTGCTCAACGAATTCATTCGTTGTTTTCTACACCAAAATCGATTTGTACATGTTATGTAGCTAGTTTTTTTAGAGAATGATAGTGTGTTAGTGTTATAACTTTATCATTGGAAGGAATAAATCATGTCAAACAAATTTAAAAAGACAGTCTCGACTCGAACCATGAATTTTACGTTTGTCAAACCTGTGCTTTATTCTTCGCTCTATCTATACTACAGAAAATGATGAGGCTAAAGACAAATAAGAAGCGCTCATAAAACGATAACTCGATTTCGTTTACTTTTACAGCTGCTGCTTGTATTGGTAAAACCGAAAATATTACAAGTAAAAAAGCATGCCATCTCCAAAATCACAACATCAACACAGAGCAGTTGTTCGCTGGACAGTACAAAGTTGAACTCGTATATTATACGAATAAAGAGTAATAGGGGAGAGACGAGGGGCACGCACTTACAGGTATGAGTGCGTGATATTTAAAATGCATCGAAATAATTTAAATACTTTGAACACAATAATAATTTGAATTTCAATACTTTCAGCTGAAAGTAATCAACAAATAATTAACGATAATTACAGGGGTAATTAATGTAATGAAAATAATTTAAATGAATTGAAAATAGTTAAAATATCAAATTTGGTCAGTAATTAAAGTATTGAATGAAATTAAGAGTGTATTTAAAGTAATGAATGCAGTAATGGCAAGATTTTAAGTATTTTGTCGGCAGGCTGCGTAGTATTGAAAGACTAGTGCGTGCCCTTGGGGAGAGGACTAATTCGGCCTAATAGCCCATTCAGGGCCTATCGAGCAGAAAACATCAATTATTTCTAGGATTACCCCATAAACGAATCAATTACACGTATGGTATGATATTTTAGTTCAAAAGCTACCAAACGCAGTCAGTTAGAACACGTGATATGAATGTTTATACTCATTATTATCGAAAACTAAAGAAGCTTTAAACTTTTTTCTCGATTCGATAGGCCGAAGTGCAGCGCCATTGAATTTCAATGCGTGAGGGCAAATTTCTTACCCGTAGGCCAAGTTTACTGTCAAGAAGGGGTGTTTCATTTTCAGAAATATCTCAACAATTTGTTACTCTTCATCAAATCTAGCAGTACGTATGGAAAGGCGAATACATTTATTAGCTACACTTAGTGGAAACATTAAATTTTGAAGAAAAAAAAAATCCGTTTGAAAAAGAGGGATAAAGTGCGGAATGCGCTTAATAGGCGAAAAATTAGCTCTAAGCCCTATTAGCATTGCGCCAGATAACAGGCATAACAAATGTTCCCAATTAGTTCAAGGAATTTCCCTTTTTTTAATCCAAATTGTCGAATTCTCGGAAAAATTACAACTTAGCGATTTTTAACTAAGTGAGCTATCTGTGCATTTTGGAAGTGAACAAATGTTTCAAATTCCATTGATGTTAAAATGTTGTGATTTTAATCGAATTAGACTGATTTCAATTTGCTCATGTTACATGCTCACAAATTAAAACTTAAAAAAATATGATGATGAGACGTCACGGTTGATGCATGCGTTCATGATTATCGATTTCAGCGGATCCTCATGGATACGTTATATATTTGAAGAAATGTAAACTGTGCGATGTTTATCTTTATATTGACCGTACATATTCATTGTTCAATTTGTAAAAGAAAATTATTAATGGGCGCCAAAAAATGCCACGCCGATTCACGCCGCCGCCGCCGCCGCCTAAAAGTGCTATCGGCGTGACGCCGATGACGCCGCCGCCGCCGAGCATAATTACCCCGCACGCCGCCGCCGACCATTTTTGAATCGGCGCACACCTCTAAATTTACATGATTTTTTGTAAGAGTGTGTATTCAATTTCAACTGCTTATACTTCAACCATCTACTTAGAGAACGCAAATCTCCATTCAAGTGTAAAACGGCATCATCTAAATCCTTAGCTGCAATGAATAATACAGTATCATCTGCAAAAATATTAATGTCGCAAAATCGTAAAACACGTCGCAAGTCATTAATATACATAATAAATAACAGGGGCCCTAATACACTTCCCTGGGGCACTCCAAGGTTATTCCCCACGGGACTGGAAACAGAATCATTAAAAACAGTCCGTTGAGTTCTGTCAGACAAATAGCTTTGAAACCATTTATATGCAGTACTCGTAATTCCAAAGCGCTTGATTGATCTTAATAATAAGGGCCTAGAAATTTTTTCAAAAGCGCGTTTAAGATCCCAAAAAACAGCAAAAATCGTATATTTACAATCCAATTTATTTTTCCACTTCGCTAATACCAAATTCAACGCGGTTTCACAATAATGACCTTCCCGATATTGTTCTGCTGAGAGCTTTCGATGCCTGTACCATTTTTACATAAGTATAATTTTGAGGCAAGTCCAATCATACTTCTATGCCCAGGGTAGTCGAGAAATTTTTCAACCCGAAAAATTCCTAGACCCGTCCGGGAATCGAACTCAGCCACTTCCAGTATGGTCTTGCTTTGTAACTGCGCCTTTACCGACTGAGTTAAGGGAGGGAAATGTGTGGTGTGAATACATATTAAGATCTGTGAATATATTTTTAGTAGGAGTTTTTATTAGCCCTTTAATTCAATTTCACTACCTTTGAAAAAGTGACATCTGTTGCAATATAACATTTTAGATCATGTCCTATTAAGATTTAACATGATATAAAAAATGGACAGATCAGTCAACCAACAGAAATGGCAGTAATTGGGTTCTGTTTATGAATAGGATCTCTCTGGTTACTCTCAACCCTTCAAACACATAACAGCGGTAAAGTGTATGGTTATTGTGATAATTTATTTACATTTATGACTTTCGCTTACAATATCCGTTTTGATAGTGATGAAAACAACTTTGTACCAAATGATTATTGAAGCGTCGCTACAGTGTAAGCGGGGTTGCATCTCGATGGGAAGAATGCAGTTATTTTTTTGTATTTAAATTAATGTCATTTTAATGCAAATGTCAAATCGGCAATCCATAAAGCGCTACAATACTGGTATCGGACAGAAGAAGCAGTAAAGTCTCATTTGTATTTCATTGCCCTGACAAACGTGAGCTTATCTCCAGGAACAAATCTCCGCCAATCGAAGTGCGGTATTCCACACGCATAAAGTCCGATAATCAATTATAACCGTCGATAAACAAGGACGAACAACAACCATAATCGTCAAACAACACAAACACACTGAAGTGTTCATTAACATTTCGTCATCTAATTATGATGCCGATTTAAATGCAAATTTCTAGTGTAGCCCTCGTCGTTTTCGCTTGCTCCAAGAGACAACACAACACTTGCCCTAACCTATACCTCCGTCTGCGATGGTGCGGGTGCATCGTGGATGGAGCTCTGGAAGCACCAGTCTGAGATATTAAAAATGCCATGATGGTCGACCGCGACAAGCCATAAATTATGACATAATTAGGTGGACGCTCTGCGGTGAAAAGTTGTCGTTATAACCAAATTAAAACCAATCTCCGAGGGGTCAGAGCGGGGAATTGAGCATCAGTGGATTAACAATAACAACAGTACGGTTGGAGGATTAACGCGAGCTTGCCCAGCGGTGTACGAAATTAGTTTTTATTCGGTGTTTGTTCAAACAAAACAAGCGGGAATTCATCCCGATTGAACTGGCTTGACGGAGAGCCTGTCATTAGAGGAACCCATCAGTGGCGACGCGGATACTACCCGATCCCTTGATCGAGATCCGATCGGACTTGCCGCACCACATGCTCCGTCACGCAAAGAGATTCCGATCTGCCGCCGCTCGCCAGTTTTGCTATCAGTTGGATATCGTCCATATCTTTCCCTGGATCTTGGTTCTCCGTCCTGCGAGCGCTTCTCTTGCCAGAGAAACTAATAACACAATTTGACTGTTTTTAATTGGACCTAAATGAGCTGAAATTTTTCATAAAACTGTTGAATGTGGCACTTGATTACCCGATACGGCCGGTTGTTCGATGGCCATTTGGTGATAAGAAAAATGGCATCCCATTCAATCCCGAAACGAGACTCCTGCTGGTGCTGCTGCTGCTGCTGCTGCTGCAGGGACGCAGTTCTCATTCGAAAATCGTACCATAAACCAACAGCCCAGAGTTCCACAGGCAATAAACCGTGCAGCGAAGCAACAACGTCAAACCGTTCCGGGCATGCTAAATGATTTTTAATGAGCTTTAAACAAATATTTTCCGTGTTTCACTGCTGCAGCAAGATGCATCGAGGCACGATGCGGCGGCAGAAGAGAGTGGGCTGGAGAGCGAATTGGATGTTTGTTCAGTTCGAATGAGCTTGGCGATCTCGTGGTTATGTTTGCTGAGCAAGCCTGAAGGGGACACACCGTTTGCTTATTAAACTGTGGTACTACTACCTAATTGTCAATATTTTCAGTGTCCACAGCTGAGAATATGAATGTTTTCGTTTGCGTGTCATCGGAATCACGTGGAATCGTGAAAGGTTGCGATAATTAAGACACCTGTCTATATTATCCATTTTGACGTATTATTTTTCGGATCGTAAAGTTGGTCATTTGAATTGTAAATTCAATACACTTTCTCTATATAAAGCCTTGAAGGCCGTGGGAATGTTATCAGTAAGCTTATCAGCAAATCGGAAAATGGTTTCATCAAAGGCGCTCTTTCTCGGACTAGCAGTCTGCCTGGCTTTGGTATGTTATCTATCATGGTCCTTAATTACCATTGATATCAAATTTCGACACTTTCCATCGGTAGGTTCACTCGATCCAAGCTAGAGGAGGCAATCAAGCTTTGCGCAAACAGATGCAGTTACTGGCTTTGCAGAAATACGCTACCGACCATGGAATTGAACCACCATCGCAGGATGATCCCAATCCGACGGCTACGATCAAACAACGGATGCAGCAAAAGGCACTAGATGACTACGCCGTGAAACATGGGCTGAAGACAACTACTGAAGCTACTACAACAACTGTAGCAGCAACAACAACAACAACTGCTCCTGCGACAACTACAACAACTGCAGCAACAACTACAACAACTGCAGCAACAACTACTACCGAAGCCACAACAACAACTGCAGCAACAACAACTACCGAGGCTACAACAACTGCAGCAACAACTACTACCGAGGCTACAACAACAACTGCAGCAACAACAACTACCGAGGCTACAACAACTGCTGCCGATTCAACAACTGCTGCCGATGCAACAACTACTGCTGCAACTACTACGGCGTCAGAAACGACTACTGCCGCGGCTACAACCACCACAGGGTCTTCCTAGAATACGCCCACACTGGTATTAGTACTACCGAATGTACGGGGAAGGAATGAATGGTGGTAGTCAGCAGTGCACTGTAATTTGGCAATCAATGACATTATTTGAAAATCATTTCTTAAAATAAAGTTTTAATCTTGAAAACAAAACTTTGAAATGCGTTCTTTATGTGATTCGCACCAAATCGCAATGATGATGTTATTTGATATGAGATAAGAGCGCCCATAATTTCAATGTAGGAATGTATAACTGCATGTAAATATACGTAATTTAGTTCCGTCTAATTGACACTGGGTAATACAGACTCTAACAGATTAACAGGGTAAAGCCCCATTCAAAAAATGTCATGAATTCGTTTCGTTAGCTATCGCTATCTGAGTCGTCAAATACATTCGGCAATGAGAGTTGTTTTCCCTTGATTTGTTTTCCGTCGAACTTGTTTTCCGTACTGCACTCAAAAAAATGAGCACGTCACTATAATGTGTTTCACACTTGATTTCGCGCAAATTGTTAAACACATCTATTTCATGTGTGGATCAGATGATACAATCTATTCAGTAACGCTATAAAGCCATTTGAAACACATTTGGATTTCATGGACTTCAAATGTCAGTGTCAACAACCAATCCAATGATTGTCGAATATTCTACTCTCAACATCATATTGTCTATCGTATATGAATTGAGTGTCCTGCATAATATTAATCTTTTTTTTATAGTTTATTTAAAATGTTTATTATTAAATTACAAAAGATAATAATACTGAACATTATTGAAATTGATTTTGTTTGGTCCAGACATGCCTCGTTCTTACTCCCGTTCTCCGTTACGGTCGAGAAATCACGCGAAAAGAACACATATTCCTCCAGCTGCAGTGACTACGACTGGAATCGCCATGCGGATGATCGTTCTTCCAAATTTCGTTCGACAACGACTTTACGAAAATTTTGACAAAAATTGAACTGCACCTTTCTTCTTCACCAAAGATCATCTCCTTGCCAATCCTGGATTACATCAGTTTTGAATAGAAAAAGTTGTTTAGGTGGCATACTTTGAACAAATTACCATCCCGATTTTGTTTGCAGTAAAATTAATCCAAACTCGGTTTCACAGTACCTTATCTGCTGCTTAAATCAAGGATGTATCAAGAAAATCATTCGTAAATTTCTATTATGAATTACCTGAACAATATCGTGAAGATCACAGTTGCTTCTTCATCAGCTAATTGAATGATAAAACCTGGGATAATACGGAACGAAATTTAATAACTCGAATCAAATTATGCAATTGACAGGTGGCAAACAAAGTTCTGTTGTTTACATTTGCAGAACAAGCAAATCATATCGTGCTGAAATGCAAAACATTTAAAATCCTTATGTTTTGAACAGTAGCAGGATTTAATAAATTGTACAAATGGATTCAACGTGCAATGTACTTACATTGATATGGTAAGATTTTTCAACATTTCATAGATCAAAACACATGAAACTTAAGTGTAATGCACTTCGAATGAATGTTTAAAACACATCAAATTAATTTGAATGTGCATTTGAAAAATCAAGAGCTAAAACACATGAATCAAACGTGTAGAATTTTTTGAGTGTGAGTATCAATGCTATCGACGCCAGGGAGGCAGCTTTCACGCCTGGATTCTACATATCGACCCATCAACTCATGGACTGGGGACCAACGGCTTTACTTCCTTGGAAGGAAAGCGTGATCAGAGATTTATTCCTCAGAAAATCCCGACGGCACCGACTGGGATTGAACCCAGGCCCTTTGAAGTGAGAGGCGGTTACGGTTACGTTCACAAATAAGAATCGGGAACTGTTCACATTACAGAAGAACAGGCAATAGGTGCCATGTATGCGAGAATATAAATCCCTAACACATATCTACAGATAGGGTAACTTGAAACGTGACTGTAATTTGCGACAGTCAGATATTGAAAGCTATTTAAAGTAAGGCCAATGTCCCAACTGGAGCGCTTGTTCACTCAAGAGCAAGAACATCGAGTTCGTTGAGTTTCTCAATGAACGAAACATCGACATTGCCGTAATAACTGAATCCCACATGAAGCCCGAAATTAACATCTACCTTCCCAATTTCTGGCTCGTGAGGCTAGATTGAACCAGTTCCAAGGGAGGAGGAGTGGACATCGCCCTAAGGAGGCTGCTGTCAAGCTTTCAGCTGAAGACCATCGAAGTCGTAGGGGTGGAAGTTTCTTCTCCTGTCGGCCCTATAGCCATCGTTGTGGCTTACTACCCCAAACAAGTCAGCATAAGGGACAGATCGGCAGCAGACCTGCGACGAGATATTGTCAAGCTAACACGACGGTGGGAAAATTTCATCATCGCTGGTGACCTGAACGTTAAAAATCAAGCTTGGGGCAACAGTCGGCGCAATCAAAACGGCTCAATCCTGAACAACGACCTGCAGAAAGCGCAGTACAACATCTTGAGTCCAGACACTCCCACCCGTCGCCACCGTCGACATCTACATCAGCAACATGGCCAACAGCTCAAAACCGGTTGTCTACCAAAAACTCAGCTCGGACCACTATCCGGTGATGGCCGAAGTTGGTTCTTCGGTGAACCGACTCGTGTCAACTGAGCTCAATATCAACACTGCGTCCACACAATAATTGACTATGATGTCCAACCGGAGACGTCCGATTATGTTGACGGCTGTTTAAATACCATCGTGGAAGCCAGTATCCAAACAGGTGAGTAACACTCTGAACCTTGACAGCTCTACTAAATACCTCCTTAGTCTCCGTAACACCATTTGTAGGCAGTACCAGCGTACTGGTCTGCCTCACTTGAAGACCAATTGTAATCGATTAACAAAGATCATTCAGGTCAGGATGGTGGATCTCAGAAATAACAATTTTGTCAATACGATCCGTTCTCTCCCTGGAAGCTAACCAGAATCTTAAAAAATATGGCCAAACTCATTCCACCACTGGTTCCACTGAATCGTCCCTGTGATTCAGTGATTCATCTGATAACTCCTGTTGAGAAGGCTTCTGTGATTAGCCAACAGTTCGTCAGCTTCCATAATCTCGGAAAAACATGACTAGTCCACATGAGGCTGCTGTTGTTGATTCCCAACCACTTCTCCGAAGTTTCAGAGCTACTTCCCCTCATGTTGGAATTTAGCTAAAATCATACCTATCCGTAAAGCTGGGAAGGATCCTTCCTCTCCCTCTAGCTACATACCTATCAGCCTTCTCTCAGGGCTATCAAAGCTTCTTGAAAAAGCAATTTACCGGCGTCTTCTAATATCTGCCGACGAAAATAACATCTTACTCGAGGAGCAGTTTTCTTTTCGAAGAGATTATTAGATGAGAAAACTCCAAGTTGAGATTAATTCACTCATATTAAGTGTTGGAAAAATATCAGAAAATCAAATCTCACCAATGCCAATGTCCAAGATCATTGGTGAAATTTGGTTATGATTTTTGCTTCACATCCGAAATTAATAGAAACTTCCATAACGGCTGGCAGCAGTCCCTTCGTGTCTGCTATCGGCGAAGCTTAAAAAGAGATAGCAAGAAAAACAAACAGGAAGAACGATGCTTTGGCGCGCTAACTAATGTCACATTTGCTTAACACGCGTCGTAGTGAGACAGTGGGATAGTAGAAGAAATAGGGAGAGCGGGAGAGATCAGCAAAAATGAATGTTCTGCATTTAAAGGCATGCAGTCTAACGGAAAACTCACTTTCATGCTCAAAACGTGTGTTATTTTTAACACATTATGTGAAGACTAAGAATAATTTGTCGGGATCAAGAAAAGTTTGAACCCAAACCCCCCCTGGCTGCACCACTGGTAACACTATGCAAAACAACTTCGTTGTTAACTTTTAACTGTAGGCCAAGTGATTCGCGTTTACTTACAAGCTCATATCCACGCCTGTAGGTATGCGTGGTGCACTAGGCCAAACGCAAATGGTTGATAATTTATTGTACAGAAGTCGAATTGATTTGCGTTCTTGAATAAAGTTGTTTTGTATAGAAAATTTGTTCGGTTTGACAAGGACTGTAATTTTGAATTATCAGATTAGTTCACCAGTTCGTTTGGGTCAGAACTGTTGCATCATGTCAGCTAATACAACCAGCTTCATCAACATCAAGTTGGTTTTGCGACTATAGTATGGTGTACGGTGATATACTGAAAGTCACATTTTAATCAGAAGTAAAAATAAAACGATGAAAGTTACGCTGTGAATTCATATGGCTTTGAATAAAGAATAAATAAATAATTGTGAGCTTATAACTTATTTCTAAAATTATAAGCTTCACGGATATTCGTTCAATACTTTCGATTACGGATGAGTTCAAAGACCAGCAAAGTCCTGTTCCTATTCAATTTCGATGTTGTTTTATGAAAGTGATTCCTGAAAAAAAAAGAAATACCTTCAATCATCGTTATCTAAAACAGTCCGCTAAGCTGTTGTTCTTGGCGGCTTTTGCGAATGAAGCACATAAATATGATTTTTTTTTTCGCTTTTACCTTCCCTCTCCTTGACTGACGCCCGTCACTAATCTCCTCTTATGGACATAAAATTTCACAGCACTGTTTCCCTCAAGGAACTGCCGCAAGTGGTAAGTTACGAACGGGGAAACAACTCAATCTGAAACATTCAACATGATTTTGAGAGATTAACTCCGAAAGCTTTTTACCTCGTTTCGCTTTCAACCTCTCGGTCGTCAGTCGTCGTGATTCGTTACATACCTGCATTCCTCTCACGTGCCGCTGCTCCTCGCCACACTCCGATTCTGATTTCACCATCCACCAGCGAGCGGGGTGATTAAAGTAGATTTTAATCCACCGCGGAAAGAAGTTTCTTAAATTGATTAACATGGAAATTAATTAACATAAAATTACCTAATTAGATAAGTTGCAGGTCAACCGGCTGGGGCCCAATTCGGAGTGCTAGATTTGGCGCATGCCTATTGGGCAACATCGCTGGGGAAGTGTAGGTATCGGATTACAACAACGCAACGGTTCGCTTCCAAGTGGCTCAACATTCGAATGCTTTTAAGGCATCATCGGGAGTGAAGTCGAGAGCCGATCCCAATCACTCAAGCGCTGTATTCTTGTCGAGGATATCAGCATGACGCTTCTACAACCGCTGCAACAACGACTCGCTTCTCGGTTGGGTTTTTGATTTATGCTTGTTCCTTCTGTTGTTGAATTATTTGTACTATTATTTGTTTCCCTTCTGGCCGAGCAAATCTCGCATCATGGACCACAGAACGATGGATTCCAATGGACGGAGAAACCAAGACCAAGACCAAGATCGACCAAGAACCGAGAACGAGTGCCCCAAAACGAGAACAATTTTCGTTACCCATTTTACGATTATTTATTATTTGCATATACGATGTTGATTTCTGTGTTTAAAATGTATATAAATAAAAACAACAATCATAAATAATATTCATTAAAATTCACTTCAATATATTTTATTGCCGGTGCCGTCTCTGTTTCGCGTTCACTTCACTGTTTCATTCATACGGGAAAAACGGTGCATTTGCTGCAAGAGGTGAAGAGTAGTGCGCTCTTAATTTTGCACCCTCTGTCCGTGGTTGCGGTTGCTCAATCTGATGAGCATTCTGAAGTCGTCATTTTCTTCGTACTCTTTTGCGATCATTTAAAGGGAGTTTTTTTTTTATTATTTCTTCATTTCTGCCTGGATTTCTGCTCTTGGATGCGACACTGTTTATATTAATGGAATTTTCGTTGTTGTTGACCAGGGAAAGCCTGTAAGAGCAGTTTATGCAAAGAGTTGGATGAATGGAGTATGGTAAGCTGGCGAGCTAGTAATATTAAAACAGTACCAGATTCACATTTTAAGTTTTTTTTTTCAAATTTGAAGTTTGAATAAGGTCGAGAGATAAGGGGTTGCCCAATGGCCCTTAATATGACCGGGTACGTGCCCCGCGTAATGGGTACATGTTTGCCTCTCACGTTGATGGTCACGAGCTCAAACCTCATCCCCGGGCAAGTAAATAATTACCGAAAATGTGTTAAAGATACCATATAAAAATATAACAACACATTCCACGGGAAGTTACACATGTTTTCCTCCTGATAATTTTGTAAAAAACCACCATTTGATTAATTTGTTATTTTATTCAGTGGATTTTATATAAAATGTCTACTTTCGATTACTCGCAAACTTCGTTAAACCACTTCTTAGATTTCATTTCTACTTTGCTTTGGATTTGTTATTTCTTATTTATTTTCGGAGGGTCTCTGTTCAGCATAAATCTCAACTGCTAAGCAAGAATGTTTTACACTATTAAAAACCATATTTTAATTAAAAAGATTTTCAGAGCTGGTTGGAAATGCTAACATGAAGCTTTGGTGTGATGATTTATTAGCTAGAGAATGATATTTAGAAGAGGGTAGGTGGATAGTTCCGTTAGAGTACGGCAGTATGAAAATTGAATAGAAGTTGAAAATGAGCGAAGGGCCATTAATGCGACAGTTTTTTGAAGATAGACGCACATCTTTTGCCTAACCCGTACGATGTACGCGGAGACTTGAAGTATGTCTCCAAGTCTACAGGCAAAAAATGTGCGTCCTTCTTTTGCTCATAAACTGACTGCGGCTGTGGAATAGTTCTAGCGAAGTTTTCATCACTACCTAAAGCCCCACGTTGCGAGAGCATTTCCAGTCGATGGTGTGTTATAATGCAATTCTTCTTTACCCAACTATTGTGTTGCTCCTCGCGTCATGACCAACGTGATCATCTCAGAGAGAAAGCAGTAGGGTGGTTGTTGCGTGCTGTACCATCATCAGCATTGTTGACGGCTACTCCCGCCTTGAGTTGTTACATTCAAAGTGTTTTTATGTTACTTCATACGTGAAGTTATCGATTTTCAGAGTTGGTTGGAAATGCTAACACGAAGCTTTAGTGTGATGAAGTCTCCGCGTACATTGTACGGGTTAGGCAAAAGATGTGCGTCTATCTTCAAAAAACTGTCGCATTAATGGCCCTTCGCTCATTTTCAACTTCTATTCAATTTTCATACTGCCGTACTCTAACGGAACTATCCACCTACCCTCTTCTAAAGATCATTCTCTAGCTAATAAATCATCACACTAAAGCTTCATGTTAGCATTTCCAACCAACTCTGAAAATCGCTAACTTCACGTATGAAATAACATAAAAACACTTTGAATGTAAAAAGATTTATTTTTGCCATTATAAAACCACAATAAATCAAAATAAAAGCCAAAAAGCTGTTGAATTGTTACTTGGGTGGTGCGCTCAGGACTCCTATACAGTTTGAAATCACCACAGATGGAATTCATCAGGCCCAATGCTGGAAGATTTTTTTAAGCGAAGGCACCAATTCAAACTTCCTGCTAAATTCCCATTCTGGACCACTGTGCTATGGCACATCGAACATGTGGCTAACCCGAGGTGAAGTCTTTCTAGCCATCAAGGCACTAGCGTGTACAGGAATCCCAGGAGGGGCCATTTTTTTGTCTATGGTGCATTTAATCTGGGGATGGGGAGTACTCCAAAGTGCGTGGTGGAAGGTGCTGTCCACCCACCACTGTTTCCCTACTGATCAATTTAGCTAATTTTATTTATTTTTTTCTCCGGTGGTGGTTCATTTTCTTCAATGCAAACTGCTTGCAGACAGTTACTTAACTAACAGCAACTTAATCCCATCGACGATGTCGATGATGATCGGTTTGTCAAATAGTTGCGATAGTAGGGCTTTAACCGAAATGATCATTTGCTGCATCAGTCCGCATTGTGCTCTCTTGCCGTGCGGATCTATTTGCTTTTTGCTGAAGGAACTGTTCCTACTACCTAACGCTACAACAAATTTAAACAGCACTGTTTAGTGCTCAACCTGTAAAATGTCTACCTTTTTCAACTCTTATTCCTCTTCGATCCTTGTTTGGACACTACCCGAGGTAATCCTTCTTGGATATCGATTTGGAAAATTCCTGTTCGATCCTTCAGATTCTTATAGTAACCTGCTTGGAAGTCGATTTGGATAAAAATTTACTGCCGCCATGGCGCCTAAGCGCAAAAGAAAGGGGCAAACTCTTGACCCCCCTTCTGATGAAATTAATTTGAGTAATCAATTTGATTTGCTCACGGATGATGAGAATGATCCATCATCAAAGAAAAATTCTAGTAAACATTCCCGGCTTAATGCCAAAAAGGAAAAGATTCCCCCTATTGTGATAACCACTTCCGATTTCCATGCTCTTCGCATGGAACTTTTGAATTTCGTGAAAGTTAAGTTTTCACTGCAAATTGGACGTCGGGGTGAATGCCGTGTATTGGCTGAAACCTTGGACGGATTTAAATGTTCTTCTCTTACTGAGAAGCATCGCAAATTTTTTACTTACGACACCAAAACTGAACGTGTGTTCAAGGTTGTCATGAAAGGACTGCCCAGTGGTGAATCCCTGGATCAGATCAAAGATGAACTGGCAAAATTACTTGGAGTTGTGCCACTCCAATAATCAAAATGAAAATGAAATCCCGTGCTGGCGATTCGCGCAACTTCAAGTCTAGTGAACTAAACAACCTTAAGGCCTTAGAAAAAGCTAGCCTTATGCTCCATGTCCGAGTGTGGTGATTGTGGTGATTCCTCTCACGCAAAGGACGACTATCCTGTGAAGGAAGATCCTAAGAAATTTAAATGTTCAAATTGTGGTAAAAACCACAAATCCAACTTTTGGTAATGTAAGACTCGCAAAGCGATCCTACAATCTAGTTCTAAGCGACAGGTAGGAAACGCTCCACGTTTCCGACCAGGTACAAATTCCCCTGCTGTTAACAACGGTCAGCGAGGAACAAATTCTACATTCGTACCAGTAGGTACAAATATCACCCCTGCTTCAAATGTTTCATCTGTACCTACTCCCCTCGCTGCTAACAATGTTCAGCGAGTTAATGGAGCTACCTATGCTGCCATTGCAGCTGGTAGAAATTAAAATACTTACCAACGTTATTCTAATGGAAATTTTGACAATTTTGACTTAGGAAGCATTACTGCCCCTAAAATTGAATTTTTACAGAAATCATTAATTGACATGATTTCTGATATGCTTAAATCTAACTCCATGTGTGATGCTATTCAAACTGGAGTAAAATTTGCAAATAATATTGCCATGACTTTAAAATTCAGTATGGATTTTAAAGCATTAAATATTTTAAATAGGAATGCTCGATCTCTTAAAGATAATGAAGACGAGCTATTTAACTTTTTGAGGGTTCATAACGTGCATATTTCCGTTATAACTGAACCGTTCCTTAAACCAGACCATAAGGTTAAGAGGGACGCAAATTGTTTCGTTTATAGAAATGATCGTCTTGATGGACCCTGTGGTGGTGTTGCCATCATTGTTCATAGACGAATCAAACATAAAATTCTTTCTTCATTTGAAACCAAAATTTGGACAACTTACGTTCATTGCTGCCTATTTGCCATTCCAATGCGTAGGCCAGCAAAAGAATTTTCTCAAGGGTGACCTTCAGAAAATTACCCGTCATAGATCTTAATTCTTCATTATTGGTGATTTCAATGCAAAACACCGCTCATGGAATAATGCTTAAAGCAATTCCAATGGTAATATTCTGTTTGATGATTGTTCTGCAGGTTATTACACTATTCAATATTCAAACAGCCCAACATGCTTTTCTTCAGCAAGAAATTCCTAAACTATTGATTTGGTCTTAACTGGTTCATGTCAACTTGGTAGCCCATTGGCTACCCATGCTGACTTCGGTTCTGATCACCTTCCAGTGACTTTTGAAATATTCCAAGTAATAATTTCTAATCCCAACAGCTCTACTTTAAATTACCATAGAGCTGATTGGGAGCAATATCGAACATTTATGGAGCATAACCAACAATCAATTCGAAACTAATGATTTTAAATTGGCTCACCACTTAACTAGCCTATTGGTCCCAAGCAAACGATTAACGTGTCCCATTCTAGTCAAAATTCTAGTACTACACTATGTTTGTTTTGATTTGCTATGAAAGTTTGACAGATAAAATGAGGGGTTCATGGATTTTCTTATGTTTCGAGGGGTGCATCGATTAGCTTGGGACCGAAGATAGTACCAGAGCTGAGCCAAAAAGTTGAACACGAATCTTCGGGACCTTCTGGTCTTAGAGTTACCTCTATGGCATAACTTCGACCCAAACATTCCTTTGCAAAGCAAAAATGAAATTAATTATGCTCTTGAATCTCTGACTACTTCTATAGTTGAAGCTAGAGCTGCCTCAGTACCAAAATGCGAGGTTAAATTCGATTCAATTATAATAGACGACGATCTTCAGCTCTTGATCCGTCTTAAAAATGTCCGTAGGAGACAATATCAAAGAACACGCGATTCTGCCATGAAAGTTATCTGGCGGGATTTGCAAAAACAAATTAAAAAGCGATTCTCTGCCCTGAGGAACAAAACTTTTGAAAACAATGTTTCTAAATTAGACCCGAGTTCGAAACTCTTTTGGAAACTCTCAAAATTTTTGAAAAAACCTCAAGAGCCTATTCCAGCGCTTGAAGAAGGTGGTAAAATTTTGATCACAAATTTGGGAAAAGCTCAGAAACTTGCTAAGCAATAAGAGAGTTCCCATCCACTAGTCCTATTGAGAATCAGGTTGCTCGGGATTTTCTGAATATTTTCTCTCGGGAAAATATTTTTGATGATTCCTGGGGACTGATTCGGACGAAGTAATGGCAATAACTAAAAAAATCGTAATATGAAAGCTCCAGGTGATGATGGAATTTTCTATATCCTCATCAAAAAACTCCCAGAGAGTACCTTGTCTTTCTTGGTAAAATTATTTAACAGATGTTTCCATTTGGCATACTTTCCTGATAAATGGAAAAATGCAAAAGTTGCTCCAATTTTGAAGCCGGATAAAAATCTAACTGATGCTTTTAGCTACCGTCCAAAAACGTTGCTTTCTTCAATAAGTAAACTTTTTGAAAAAAATATTTTGAATAGAATGATGCTTCACATCAATACGAACTCATTTTTTGCAGATGAGCAGTTTGGATTTCGGCATGGGCATTCAACTACTCATCAACTCTTAAGAGTTATCAATTTAATTCGTTCAAAAAAATCTTCCACTCAACTGGAGTTGCTCTTCTAGACATAGAAAAAGCATTCGACAGTGTTTGGCATGAAGGTTTGCTTGAAAATCTAATCGTCTACCTTTTAGAACAGGAGTTCCTCAGCTCTTTGTTCGCTGATGACACAGGCATTTCCGCTAAAGGAAGAAGTCTTCTTGTGATTTGCAGCAGACTTTAGAAAAGTTTAAATATTTTCTCTTCTTATTTACAAAAATGGAAGATTTCTTCCAACGCTTCCAAGACTCAACTTATAATATTTCCACATAAGCCTAAAGCTACCTTTTTGAAACCTAGAAGTTGTCACATAGTCACTATGAACGGAGTTCCAATTTCCTGGTCAAACCAAGTGAAATATCTTGGATTGGTACTTGACAAAAAATTAACTTTTAAAGATCATATTGAGGGCATTCAAGCCAAATGTAACAAATATATAAAATGTTTGCATCCTCTTATAAACAGGAAATCCAAACTTTGCCTGACGAATAAACATCTTACACTTAAACAAGTTTTTAGACCGGCCATGCTTTACGCTGTGCCAATTGGTCTAGTTGTTGCACTACCAGGAAAAAAGCTCTTCAAAGGGTTCAGAGCAAAGTTCTGAAGATTATTTTAAAGTTGGTACATAGAATTGAGAAAGTTGAAACTTTAGAACAAATGTCCAACAAAATAATTAATAATTTCAGGCAAAAATCGTTGCAATCCTTATTTGCAACGAATAATTCCCTTTATTCTTAGATAAGATTTAGTTTTAGTTTTTAGTTTTAAGATTTCAATTGTTATATTGACTCCACGTAGGCTATACATGCAGTTCCGCTTCGAATTTTCAATTACACAAATTTCGAAAATCGGTGCCCCATTTCACCTGAAATTGCTACTGCATATATGTTGCAGAGCAGCAAACGTGGAGTAGCTATTTGAATGTTGCACATGTCGTAGAAGCTGATATTTGAGGACTCAAAGTTTCGAAGTGGTTCCGAGAACAAGGATGTCACAGCCATTCACCTTAAGGAAACGTTGCAAACATTAAAGGATATTCTTTCAAACATCCTTCTTAGACAGCAGAGACTCCAATGATTACCTTGATTTGATTTTCCTAACAACAATAAATATTTCATTGCATTAATTTCAATATTATAGAGCTGACGTTAAGAAGCATACCATATCAACATCAAATGAATCGATCATAGGATTTCAATGATTGACCTAATTACCATTCAAGTAGCAGTTTTTATGTCAATGAATTCGAGTTATATAATAAATTGCGATACAGGCCGGACTCGATTATCCGTAGGCTCGATTAACCGGAGGCTCGATTATCCGGGGCTCGATTATCCGGGGCTCGATTATCCGTTACTCGTGCTGTTGTACTTTGCACAACACACATGAGTTTTCCATTGCCATTTTGTTGCTGAGTTACCAATCGATCTGAAACCAACGAGTATTCCTCAAAAAACTTGTTTTGATCTAAACAAGCTGAACTTTGATTACAGTAAACACCTAAAACATTCGGATAATAGGGATAATGTTAATGGAAACCGCGAAAACTGTGACCATACTACGTGGGATTTGACTTAATTGATTACAACATGGAATATATCAAGATTCTGACAAGATAGAAAGTTACTGTCTCTGACAAAGTTGTTCATGAGATCATAGCCTTGTCGCTGCCGGACAGTAGTTCAGAATTTTCTCACTACGTAGCGCTAGTATACATGTGAAATTCTCGCATGTGATATATCTCGAGATCCTGACCAGATAAAAAGTTACTGTCTTTCACAAAGTTTTTCAGGAGATCAAAGCCTATTCAGAATTTGCTCACTACGCGACGCTAGTATACACGTGAAATTCTCATATAAAATATCTCGGGTTCCAAACCATATAGAAAGGTACTGTCTTCGGCATAGTTTTTCAGGATGTCAAGGCTTTTTCGCAGGTGGACAGTAGTTCAGAGTTTTCTCACTTTGCGGCGCTACTATAGATGTGAAACTCTTGCATATAAAATATCTCTAGATCCTGACCAGATAGAAAGTAAATGTATTCGGCAAAGTTTTTCAGGAAATCAAGATCTTTTTGTTGGGTGACAATAGTTTAGAATTTTCTCACTATGCGGTGCTAGTATATACGTGCCTTTCTCCCATATTCAATAGCTTGAGATCTTGATCAGCTAGAAAGCTGCTGTCTTCGGCAAAGTTGTTTAGGGGGTCAGTAGTTAATAATTTTCTCACCACGCGGCGTTAGTATACATGTACACTTCTCGCATATGCTATATCTCGAGATCCTGATCAGATAGAAAGTTGTTCAGGAGGTCAAGGTCTTTTGGCTGGTGGACAGTAGTACAGAATTTTCTCACTTCATGATGCTAGTATACATGTGAAATTCTCGCATATAAAATATCTCACGTTCTTGACCAGATAGAAAGTTACTGTCTCGAACAAAGTTGTTCAGGAGTTCAAAGCCTAGAGCCTTGAAAATTCTAAACTATTGTTCACCAGCCAAAAGACTATGACCTCCTGAATAACTTTGTTGCAGACAGTAACTTTCTATCTGATTAGGTTTTCGAGATATAGTATATGCAAGAAGTGTACATCTATGCCACGTGGTGAGAAAATTCTTAACTACTGTTTACCAGCCAAAAATGCTTTGACCTCCTGAACAACTTTGTCGAAGACAGTAATTTTCTCGTGTTATAAAAGTTGGCGGCGTTGGCACGAGTAACGGAGGGTTAAGAACAGCATTGACTATGTCAGCATCAGACATGACATCGAATTCCGCATTCTCGTCTTCATTTTCGCCTGCAGCCGTTTTATCAGCAACCATCAGTTGAATTGTTACACTATCATCCCTAGAGCACCGGAACTAATATTTGCAATGTTAACATTTCAAGAATATTAATGGAAAATGGTCGAAATTGATCGAGTGCGTCAAGTTAGGAACCACGTCAAATATGGTGCCTTCACGCCGTGATTTTTAGCCAAGCTCAACTTTGTCTCTACACACTCGTGAGAGTCGCGAGATTACAATTTTTCTCAAGTTGAGGGGTCCTATGGCGTGGTTGGCTACACGTTCGCTTCTCAAGCGGATGGTCCATGGGTTCAATTCCATTGATCTTCTTATCGAATTTTGATGTATTTTAATGTGCCTCATGATTGGTTATTATCCAAGTCCGATTCTGGTCACTTCCAGGGTCACCTGGAACTTGTCCGGAAGTGGCCAATATGGTCCAAGGTACTTAATTTTTTTCCACCATTGATCTGGCTATCGAATTTTGATATAATCTGATGTGTCGCATGATATGTTATTATTCAAGTCTGGTTCTGGCCACTTTTCCGGAGGCACCCGGAACTTGCCCGGAAGTGGCCAATATGGTCCAAGGTACTTAATGTTTGCCACCATTGATCTTGATATCAAATTTTGATTTAATTTGATGTGTCGCTTAATGGGTGTTGTTCCTTTCAAGTCAAATTTAGCCTCATGGCCCATAAACGCCGGAACTTGTTCCGGCCATATTTTCGAAACCAGTGGTCCGATTCAATAATCCTTCAATAGCGTTCAATGGGACCACTAAACACATTAAATGAGACCACATGAGACCAAAAAAAAATTTTTTTCAATGGCTCGATTATCCGGAGGGCTTGATTATCCGGAGTGAAATTTTTTTCAAGACTCCGGATAATCGAGTCTGCCCTGTATAATGTTTCAAATATGTATCAAGAAATCCAGGGTTTTCTCAAAAATACGAGTGAATTTGAATGAAATTGCTTACATTTAGGCGCAACTGAGCATTTAAGAGTCTTTACGTAAATTAAGTAAATTAAAAATTTGTGATTCTTGTCGTATACAGCTTTCTAAACGTACCGAACTATCAAGTAGCTATCGAACTGCGATGAACAAGATATCAACATGAATGTTTCAAGTCAGGAATCTTTACTAACTGTACCATTAATAACATTGGCTCTAATGTTGGCGAATATTCGCAAAGCGTTAATATTAAACTTTTCAACAAATTTAAACCTCTTATTTTGACATCACCAATTGATATGAAAAAAAATGAGTTGTGTAAATTATGCTGTGAAGAAATATCATGAAATTAATCAAAAAATCAGAAAGCACATATTTGCACTTAATGCAGAAGCAAACTTAGATGATAACAAAACTGACGATTTTAATGAAATTATTGAACATCTAACAGCAAAGTTTTCGAAAGAAGATACAACGAAAACTGAGAAATTCCAGCTCGTGACGGTATTACCTACACAGAAAAAAAACAGGATTTTACTGGTAATGTAAACATCCATGCATTCAAAAATTCATGCATGTAAACTCCCTTTTCACGTAAACTAGCAACTTGTTAGAAATGTTGCTTACAAATACAGATGGTTGCATACAATATTTGGATTATTTCATGAAATGTATCATAACTTCACACGATCTAAAATGTGAATATGAATGATGTATGACGCTCCATTTATGTGCATCATATCCCAAGCAACAATTTTTGTTTTATTGAAGTTTTATAGCAGTTGATATAACCAAATTATAAAACCTTCACTGACGACCACATTGCTTTAACAACCTCCTGAGAACCGCTATACAGCCATGTCATGGTCAATTGGCCCAGTTTTAATGCAATCATTAAAACTTGATATGCGAGCTACCTTAGGAGCATAGGTTTTATGTCAGTTTTATCACACTCTACACGTGGTTGTTAAAAATGAAAACATAAAACCTCCTCCAGGTCAGAAAGTTTTGACGACCTTTTGATGACTACCATAAAACTGTATTACAACCGCATAAATCGCTCCAGAAGAAGTTGATAAAACATGATAGGCAAAACATTTTGACAACCTTGAAGGTTTTAAGTTGGGGTTTTTGGATGATAGTTAATGTTGAGAAATATTTTATTGTGGTTTAATTCTTTCAATGTTTGATGTGAAATCATGATGCTTGTCAGTTGGTAATAATAGCTGATATAAATGTATATTGAAAATAAGGCGACTTTAGTACAATTTTAAACCAATTTGAATATGCTTCACATCATGCCGTGCAATATTTATGGTGATTATTATACCAAATAGGAGAATACATTTAGTACGCCATATGAATACTAAAATACAGGGATATTTTTAATTTGTCTGCATTAGCACCATGCATTAAAGAGTCATTAGTAGATTATCTATTTAGTACAAAACTGTAACAACTGTTGAGCAATAACCAGTCACATATTATTTTAATATACAGAGATGAATGAAAGTGTTTTATCGCCTATCAATTAAAGCGTAATTATTAATACTGTGTGAAATTAGTTCATACGGCGACATTTTTTTCGTTATAACTTGCTACTCTTTAAAAATACCTCAATATAACATATTCTCCTAGATTGGAATTCTATAGCATAACATAAACCTTATGGTTGTATCTTTGCATTTCGTAGTCCAAGTTGAGAGCGTTAAGTTATATTTAAGCTCTATAACTAGCTTGCTGGTTTTATTCGGTACAGCGAATCAAACAAAACAAAAACCATGACAACCTGTCAAAAAGTCAACATTCCAAGCAATCCTCTTATTTTTTCTTGTAATCAAGATGTAATAAATGCTTATTGGATCCACTAAAAGCTTTTTTAATACAAGGTTAAAAGCCGTGATGCCAATACTGGCCATCTCCAACCGGAAAGCCGCTTGTTCAATATTTTAAAGAACTCCTTCGCCGCACTTTGCCTTATGTTACATGAGGGAGCCTATAACCGTAGATCCTCCAGGAGTTTCATATTGGCGATCGTCTCATCTTCATCGTGTTCAAAAGCACTGAAGGGGTTTTCATTTCATGTATCTGAATAGATTTGTTTTTTTTTTTATATTGATGACAATTTTCAGAATATTTTTTTGTTATTGTTATTGTTATTGTTATTTATTATATGTGAATCTCCTCTGGCCTCTGATAAAAATGACAGTTGTAATGAGGCTTTAATGAAGGTCTAAGACTGCTTCAAGTTTTATATCGGTCATAAAAAGTATGCCATAAAAAATAATTGTATGTTTTGTTTTGGTTTTATTCTACAGTTATAGGTAGTGATACAGAACCACCTTACAGCTACCGTTAAAACTATCAAGTCTGAGTTATAATTTAGTAGTCATAAAACAGTTTTATAGACGACTTGACGGCCTGATTTTATGACAAGCACACAACATCGTAATACAACCACAGGCTGCAAGGGATGCTTTGATAAAACAATGATAAAATAAGAATAAATCTTCCATGCATTTAGATTGTTACTTGGGTGGTAACAGAAATTTACACAACTTTTTCGAAGTTTGTAGATCATGGACAGTTCAGAAAATTATGGACACATTTAACACAACCAGGTATATGGCAACACAATCTAAAAAACTTTTAAACGATAAAGGTGTGCACTCCACTATTGCTTCGAGGTTAGGCAGTGGATTGAGTGATGATACGACGGAACTTGTTCTGCAGTTTTTTGAAGACGATGAAACCAGCAGAGCAATCCATCCATCCATTTCTCCATCTAGACCTATAGTGCAATAGATGTCATTTTTTGTCCTCTAAAACATATTAACAAATAAAAAATACAATAGATCTATAGTTGAAGATGCTAATTTCAAATAACAGACTGTAGTGGTAATTTTTATACGATAGATGGAGTAGATGAAAGCATAGAGTTGATAGTTCCGTTAGAGTACGGCAGTGTGAAGATTGTATATAGATATTAGACAAGCGAGCTAGGACAACTTTTAAGGAAGGTACAAATCGGTTTTTTCATCTCTCTTTACCAAACTCCCCCTTTGGAGAGGGATGGTGAGGGGTGTCCCCCCCGCCACCACTGGCAAAAAGAGATGAAAACCGACCCGCTCAAGTACCAACTGTGTGTTTGAAACAGTTCTACCGATTTTTTACCGTACTTCAGTTGTTATTTGAAGGAAGGCATCCAGTCGTAGGTTTGGAAATTGCAACTATTGTTTACCCCTACCACGATATGTGCTCCTGTCATCGTCGACTTGACGATCTCGAGGGGACCCGGGTGGGGTAGGTGCTGCTACTGTACCTTTCGACTATTGACAGTAATTGATGGTATGCTCCCATCCAGAGTTATGTACTTTGACTATATGTTTTTAGTATTACTTCTACGTGAAGTCAACGATTTACATAGTTGAAGATGCTAATTTCAAATAACAGACTGTAGTGGTAATTTTCTTCACGTAGAAGTAATACTAAAAACATATAGTCAAAGTACATAACTCTGGATGGGAGCATACCATCAATTACTGTCAATGGTCGAAAGGTACAGTAGCAGCACCTACCCCACCCGTGTCCCCTCGAGATCGTCAAGTCGACGATGACAGGAGCACATATCGTGGTAGGGGTAAACAATAGTTGCAATTTCCAAACCTACGACTGGATGCCTTCCTTCAAATAACAACTGAAGTGCGGTAAAAAATCGGTAGAACTGTTTCAAACACACAGTTGGTACTTGAGCGGGTCGGTTTTCATCTCTTTTTGCCAGTGGTGGCGGGGGGGACACCCCTCACCATCCCTCTCCAAAGGGGGAGTTTGGTAAAGAGAGATGAAAAAACCGATTTGTACCTTCCTTAAAAGTTGTCCTAGCTCGCTTGTCTAATACCTATATACAATCTTCACACTGCCGTACTCTAACGGAACTATCAACTCTATGCTTTCATCTACTCCATCTATCGTATAAAAATTACCACTACAGTCTGTTATTTGAAATTAGCATCTTCAACTATGTAAATCGTTGACTTCACGTAGAAGTAATACTAAAAACATATAGTCAAAGTACAATAGATCTGTTTATGAGAAAAAATGTTGTAATGACTTTATTTTAAATTTTATAAAAAGTTGAGTATTTTATTTAGAGTACATATTTTTTTCCAAATAGTCTCATCTATTACCTGCAATATTGCCGAAGACCGATGGGACAAACAGTTTTCGAGTAAAAATTTCTAAAGATTAGCTTGATATTTAAATTGGCGATATGAAGATATCAAATGCTTTATTTCCTTCTTTTCTCTTCAAATATCATAACCATGACAAATTACAGAGACTTTTCATATTTTTTCCAGATGCCCTAAATGCATGAAATTTATTCCGTGTGCACTTTTCCATGTTTAAAATTCAAACTCTTACAATTTAATTTTGGTTCCTATGTCTGAGATTTCACTGATGATGAAATATTCAGAATCTAGAAAAAAAAATTAATTGCAAAAATCATGGAATTACCTAACTCTGAGCATTTTCTTATTTTGATATATTTAAATTTATGATATCCGGACCACAGACAAACAGACATAACAGATTGAATATTTCTCACTGTAAAACATCGTCGCTGAAACATTAGCGCCATCTGTTGAGCACACTGTGATGGGTAGTACGCTGAACAGATGGCGGTAGTGTGTAAACTTCAAACGCAAGGAAAATGACTATGCGCGCCACAGGTGGCGGTACTACCAACTACGATACTTTTAAATTGACCGTTAAATGCTTATTCGATGAACAACTTGAGAGTGTTATGTCTGTTTGTCTGTGTCCGGACGCTATGTGATTTCATTACAACAAGTACGAACAAAGGATCAGTGCTTATTCAAATTCAGTATGCTTTTAAGGCTCCCCCAATCGAGGTCATAAACGTTGGCATGGAATAAATATAATAAAACTTATTGTTTCACCATATAAATAAAAGTAAGGCTTAATGTCATATTATTGTTCACAGAAAAAAATGAACTCAAAAACAAGAATTTTTTGTGAGTTTTTATTTAGCCTCAAAATAAAAAATAAAATGCAGAAGCCCCCTTCCCCCTAGGCCCCTTTCAGGTAAATTTTCCAGCTACCCCAATGGTCATTTATAGAAATGTGTGCCAAACTACCACTTTTCCACCTCGATCCTGTCCTGGATAATAACCGCTTCAAGCTGCACTGGGATCGTACCGTATTGACGGATCTCTTTATTCATCACTACCGCTCAGACGTTATGTGGATGGAAACAATCATTAAACCATTTTCATTGTTTTGTATGTGTGGAATTTTTCGGCCTCAATTTTGATAATGAATTAATGGAATAACCGTAAAAGTGTCACATTCCGAATGGCTCACCCATTCAATTTCCCATTTCTATCGATAATGCTACCAGTTGCGCCGGTCACTTCTAAAATTCCATGCCCATTTTCGAAACAGAATCTTATCAAATGTCCCATTCATTCCGGCTCCGGCTCCAAGTCTATCGGGATTAGCGCTGCTCAGTACCACGGCTGACCGATTCTGCCTAACCGTGCTTACGTCTTAATTAAGATCAAAGCGACTAGACCCGGCATCGTCATCTGCCGTCCCCAGCTCGGAAGAAAAATACCTAATGAATCGAAATAATCCTAAAAGCTTTTTAATTCGTGGCTAGCCGCCGGGCGCGCGATAAAACCTAAATTGATCGGGTGCCGATCCCGCCACCACAAGGCGTCGTCGTCCTCAGCGCCTGCCAGCCTTCCTGCCTGCATGCAGAGCGCTCCCAAAGGGTATCGAATTCCTGAGGGCGGCACAAAATTTGCACCTGCAAGTGCGAATGTTTTCGATTGGATTCGACACGCACCAGCTCCAGCCAATGATGCCAATGCGAGTTTAAGATGATGCACCCGAATGCGCAGTCAAGTAACCCGTTTGTGGGCACCTAATTCGATCGAGCCCGTCCGATGAAGTGCGATGATTTATTGGCAGAAATAACAGATTCGACATTGCGACGCACGGTCGCAATATTTCATCCGCCGGAGTGGTTTGGTTGGCATCCTAGCTGTTGATGCTGCTGTTGGGGGCTTCTGAAGAAGTTGAATAGTTGACCTGGAAGCTGTTTGGAGCCACCATCATCGCCGCGAGTGTCGCCGGATCCCTGGCCAAACCGAGTCCATCCAGAACAGCGTGACATCTTAGGCTCTTTCTCCCATCCCCCAGCAGTAGCAGCAACAACAGCAGCAAAAGACGAGACGGCCATTAATAATGAAATAAAAATTATTTTCGATGCATGTCGATAAGAAATTTGTTTTGCTTTGTCTTGTCGCAGCAGTTTCAAGCTTTATTTCGACTCGCATTATTTGCAACACTTTGTCCGCAATTGTGATTGCTCTTCGTCTGGACCCGGCCGCCCTCGGTATGCAATCCGATCCAAATTGACCAATTCCGCTCTCCCGAGAGTTCGTTCGACGCCCGGCAGGACATGGGGACCGCTTGTTATTACATATTTGCATTTTCCTGTACATTTTTCATAATAAAATCGGACCCTCTGTGAAATGCAGCACTTTTCTCACTTAGATCTTCTTCCTTTTATGTTGGCACTGTGACGACTGCTATCCCGGCTTCGGGACTCATGCAACAGCGTATACATATTTTCACAACCATTTTCCGTCCACACCCCGCAACTCCGCAATCTTCATACACATAGGGACGATACTAACAACCATCATGTATGATTCTTCGCACCTTCGCACAAGGCTGAGGGCAGACGAACCGCGCGACCGTGGCTAACATTGCCGGACAGATCAACTGCGACGACGACGACGAGCGACGGCGTGAGCTCGTTCATGCAATAAATTTAGCATATTTTTTAATTTGCGACTTCTGTTTCATTTCATTTTCAGTTCTTTGCGAGTGAGCGCGAGTGCTATTTGGCCGATACGACGACGATCCAACAAACAAAACGGGAAACCGGGAAGGCCAATCCAAAGCGATAGACAGAGAGAACTGGATGCTGCCCTTCGTACCGTGCCTCAACCCCAGCGCAGCCGACGGCCGGGACGTGGCCACAATAATGTAGCGGTCACAGATTTATATTCATATTTTATTTTTATAATGCAAAGACGGTGTTAGATTGGGACGAGTGGTCCAACGAAGATGACAACGACGACGAAGAAGACGAGTGACGATGACAACGATTTGTAGCGTTTGTCGTGTTCGGTGACATCGCCAGCAGCAACAGCAGCAGCAGCAGCTTCCAGGCGGCGATCGGCGGCAGTTGCATTTCCGGAATGGCTTCTGGGATTGTGGCGAGGCTGCTGGGAGAAATGTGCCTGGCGATATTCTGAAGCGATTCCCATATAGCGGGTTGCTTCCACTCACTTGCTATAAAGCAATGTTTTCCGGAATTATAAAATCATTAGATGATGTTATGATATGTTGTACTTGTAAGTAACAAGAAGAGGGTGTGCAGTATGTGTGTTGACTCATAAAACCTGTCAATTTCGCTTTCAGAGCGTCACAATCAGCGATCTTATGATTCGCGAGCGTTCACTCAGAGTGAGCGCTCACGAATCGTTAAATTGGTGGATGCACTGAAAGCAATATTGACTGGTTTTATGTGTCAAACACATACTTCACGACCTCTTCTTGTAGCTTGCAAGTACTAAATATAATTATAACAATGTTTTCATAATTCGGAAAAAAAAAACCATTTTATAGCAAGTAAGTGGAAGTAACCCTGAATACAGGTGGGTCATTCCAGCTCAAGTGGGTACACCACCTGTGGTCGATGTCAACGATTTGAGCCAAACTTGTCCAAAACGCTTATTTTGGCATTCTGAACAAACGCCTTTTTTGATTTTGCTCTGAAGTGCCTAGATCCTTCTTGGCTACAACCCTGGATTTTCAAGATTTAAAAAAATTTCATCTTTCAGAAGAGATTACTCCACAACCAAATAACCTATTCGTGATGTTAGAACGTCAATGTAAAGATTTTTTAATGTAGATTCTTATAGGTTTACCCACATTTTATGATCTTGAAAGTTACTGGCAACACTGAACTATTTTCAAACACACAACCGTGAATCTCAACCAAGTCTCGCCATGGATTCTCACAATCGTTACACCCGTGACAGCAGTCGCGTCCACATTTCCTCCAAGACGAAGACAGCTTGACCTGACCGAGGTGTCCGGCCATGGCTACACGAACTAGCGACGCAGATCCCACGGCTGCGGCTGCTTTCAATGCTGCTGCTGGTCCGTCTTTTCTGACGAATTTTAGAGGAGACGGACCAGCAGAAGAAACAGCAGCAGCAGCAGCAGCATTGGAAGCAGCCGCGGGAGTTGCATCGCTAATTCGTGTAGCCGTGGCCGACGCTGGAAATCTTGGGCCGGTCACGACAAAGGTGCTTGAGTTTTAATCGGAAAGTCAACAACCAAACAAAAACTATACCATTCGAACTGCTCGAATACATCCATGGCGGTAGCTACTACACCAACCATTCCATCGTCCAACATATAATGTTGGAGGACCGTCTTGGCAAAATCTCAAATAGTTCAACAAATTATTTTTACTCTCCTGTCTTTTTGCACTTCCAACTAACACAATAAGAAATTATAATTACGAATCATAACTTTGCCGGCGCCGGTGGTGTAGTGGTAAGCGTGACTGCTTTCTCACACCCCAATAGGCTGGGTTCAATCCCAGCCAAGGTCGGTGGGATTTTTCTGAGGCATAAAAATCTCTGGTCACGTCTTCCTTCGAAAGGGAAGTAAAGCCGTTGGTCCCGGCCCATGTGTGTTTGAATGGGTGCGATATCCTACGCAGGTGTGGAAGCTGCCTTCCTGCACATTCGATTGCCGTCAATGGATTGCAATCGATGTCTGTAGGTGATTGGCACTAGATTGCGGAACAGAGACCGACGTTAAATAAAGGAATGAAGATGAAGAATCATAACTTTAACTACACAGGAAAAGGAAAATCCTTTCTTTTCTCAGAAAAAGAAGCTTTCTCTCTTTCAAAGCTAACGGGTTTTCGATGTTCTTGTTGCTCCACGTACCGTTAATCTTCTTGGAGGAGGAGAACACTGCTTCATAATGAACGGGAATTTTGAGCATTTGTGATCGATCGCGCTGTGGTTGCACTTCATGATGGCGTACACCGCCAGGCCTTCACTCGGGAACTCGATCAATCCGAAGGAGGAACGTTCCGATTTCAGCGGGAACATTCGCACTTACGACGGGTGGCAGTCCTTGGTGGTGAATGCAGTCAGAAGCAGATCCTCGGACATACCGGGTGGGGTATTGAATAAGTGGAGAAGTGGAGAAGCTTGCTCGGGAATGGAAGCGATTGTTCTTGGAGGTGCTGTACACTTTGAAGATGATCGAATTGTCCGGCAGAGTATACGGGTTGGTGGACTCTGACAAGTAGTTCTGCTTGGAAAATGCAATTTGAATTTTGATACCATCATTTCCATTAATTCAATGTCATTCGACTGGTTCGACTGCGATGGCGTCTCCCATCTGGACCATGGCGGTACCGCGTCCGTAGACCATCATCACTGCGCCCTGTTGCTGTGCCGGTTGAATGAAGTTGGCTGGTCCGTTTCGGGTCGGGCCCTTCGTCAGTCCAACGTGTGGTCCGGCCGGTGTTGGTTTTAAGTTTTCCGACGGATGATACTCGGGCGGTAAATAAAATTGGTGCAAATCCGTTTCCACCGCCGGCTCCCAGAAGGGCTGGATGACTAATGATTGACGTTCGTTGTGCGGGGTCGGAAGATGGAAGGATCGTGTAGCAGCGGAGCTCGTCCGTTGCAGACATCCTTGGAGACGGATGCATCCAGTGTGTAGTCCCAACTGGAGTCCGTGTTGTTTTTGAAAACATTGATTAACAAAACAAAAACAAGAGCAGGTAAAATACCGGGTTGCCAAACAAGGCATTATTCACAAGCAAACAAAAGTCAGTTCAATGACTTCTTGGCACTGCTTTTACAACTGCGGCACACTGAGGTACAAAATAAGTGTGTAGAGTGACCACCCCTTGAACGAAAGAGAAAGTCAATGAAGAGAATCGATCAATATCTCTTACACCCCTTTCCTTCTAATCCCCTCAACTGTAATAAAAAAAAGCATTCTTGCTCGTGAGATTGTATCTAAAAAATAAATTGGTGTAGTGGTAAGCGTGACAATGGGTCTGGGTTCAATCCCAGCCGAGGTCGGTGGGATTTTTCTGAGGCATAAAAATCTCTGGTCACGTCTTCCTTCGGAAGGGAAGTAAAGCCGTTGGTCCCGGCCCATGTGTGTTGAATGGGTGCGATATCCTACGCAGGTGTGGAAGCTGCCTTCCTGCACATTCGATTGTTGTCAATGGATGGCAATCGATGTCCGTCGGTGATTGGCACTAGATTGCGGAACAGAGACCAACGTTAAATAAAGGAAAAAAAAAAGTAGCAGCTGTCATCCACAGCTGAAATTTTCTTTGTAGGGGTAAAAGGGGAAAACTGAGCAGGTGGGGTATAATGAGCATCCCTTAATCCAGTCCCAAACCTCTAATTGTTTAAAACAAATAAATTGGTTCAATATCATCATTGCAATGATCAATGACCAAATAATATGTTTCGAACCTTATACCCCGTTCAGACTATGGCCTTTATCATGTAATATAGGCTGTCTTGCAAAGAGCACTCATACATAGGATTTCCAGTGAAAACTAGATGTATGAGTGCTCATTGCAAGACAGCCTATATGACATAATATAAACCGTAGTCTGTACGGAGTATTAAGAAATCCAAGGCTATAGCAGAGGAAGCTCACTATGCCCCACCTGTTCACTATGCCCCTCCTTTCCCTGCTAATCTATCTGATTTCATCGTATTTCTAAAGCACAACGTTTTGGCTGTATCCCATAAGAACGTATTTTTCACTTTTAGGGCCACAATTAAATCATGGACAGAAGTAAATAAATGGGCTACTTATTATTCTATACAATGAGAATCCTGCCCAGAACATGTGAAAACAACGTAAAATATTATTGTGTGATCAGCGTGTAGGAATTCAAGAAAAAATAAAAAATATTAAATAGTATTGATTTTTATCCAGAAAAGGTCAAAACTACCACTCACTCATCTGGTCATATCTCCAAAACTGTTTGTCCAAATTATTTGTCCTTGGAAACACATCAAGTAGAAGAGTTTTCCAAAGTGTGGTGAAAATTTGAGCCCAAAATATTAAGAAATAAAAAATTCCGCCGATGGTGAAAATAGGCCATTTTTTGACAATGTTGATACCTGCCGGTAATCAGTCTGTTCATACTACTATAACAAAAACAAAATGTAGGTACACCTATAATAATGTACATTAAAATACCTTCAAATTGACGTTCTAGTATCACGAATAGCTTATTTGGTTGTTGAATAATCTCTTCTGAAAGTTGAAATTTTTGAAAATCTCGAAAATCCAGGGTGTAGCCCAGAAGGATCTAGGCACTTCAGAGTAAAATAAAAAACGGCGTTTTTTTTCAGAATGCCAAAATAAGCGTTTTGGTCAAGTTTGGCTCAAATCGATGACATCGACCACAACTTTTTTAAATTCTGTACCCACTTGAGCTGGAATGACCCAGGTATCGAAATTATTTGAGCATGAGCATGAGCATGAGCATTGACGACCAGACGTTTCAGTAGTTGCTACTCCGTGATTGACCAGATGTAGCGAAATTTGCACAAAGAACCATATGAACGGGGCTTGATGGGACTAGCAATCCATTCTCAGTGTACAAAATCCGGAGAATTCTTATTTTTGTGGTCAATGACGGCACCGGCCACGTCCTTACGGTCATCGGGGAGGGAAAAAATTGTTATTTAAACAACCATTGTTACTAGAGACCGAGTATGCCTCTGCATCTCCACGGTTATCACGGGAAGGACGTTTTTGTTAGTGGGAAGGGTAAGTTAGATGTGGATTCACATTGGGAAGTGATGCGATCTTTTAAAGGCTGTTAAAGAAATGACGTGACCCTATCAACTCAGCAACTTAAAGGAGCTTGGGTTCTAAGCCACGATCTTCTGCTCAGTAAGGAAAACCGGTCGCTCTAAGGCCACCGTGCCTCTTACATCACAACAAGCTACGACCGACGATCGTTCATTATCGGTTACAAGAAGCTATTACAATAAAATGAAATCCTCCAAAGTAGAAAGTGCACCTTACATTACCACAATGAATACAGGTATCGAAATTACAGTCAGGAATCCTTATTACCGCGTTTCTTATCACCATTATCCCTTATTGCCGGATCCTTATTGCCGGGCTATCCGCGAATAAGGATACCCACAGCTTATGGGATTTTCACTAATAGGGGCTGTGGTGGAATATCTCATTTGTTTCAATATATAGAGCTATGTTGTCTTGCACAAAGTTGTTGTACTGGGATAGACCATAAAATCCTGTGTCATTGCATTCAGGTTTAATTGGGCATTACGCCGCTAGAGGCGCTTCACTTTTATGTTACTTTTAACGGGCGCTATAATATGTGGATCTTAGGTCCAACATAGAATATTTCGTGCTCCTGGTCACATAAAAAGTTACTGTGCTAAGCAAAGTTGTTCAGATGATGATGTCCTTTTGTATGGTGTTCATATTAGTTCAGAACTCTCTCACTACGCAGCACTAGTGTGCATGTGAACTTCATAAATAATCTGTATCTCGAGAACCTGACCATATAGAAAGTTGCTGTCTTCTGCAAAGTTGTTCAGGTGACCAAGTCCTTTCGGATGGTGGACATTTTATCTTAGAACTCTCTCACTACGCGGCGCTAGTGTGCGGAAAGGGGATGTAGAGGCTGGAAATCGATGCCATACACAATATTGGAATCCAATATGGCGGCCATCGGTTCAAGAAAACCTGTCAAATACTTTTCAATATGGGTATTTCCAGAAAGGGAACGACGTGTAGAGGCCAGAAATCGATGCCATTTGATCGTTAGTCAAAAAAGAAATAGATTACATAACGAGCAGTTTAAAATTATGTTTTCTACCACTCTAACATTGCCGTGGATCATTATTTTGATATGTTATCTTGCATAGCTTCGAGAAAATATGGTGTTATTTATGCTAAGCTCGAAAAATCTGGATTTTGTTATTTAATTTCTTTAAAATCTCTCGTAGAAGGTCGTCCCAAAACTGCTCGGTGGCATCAATTTCCGGCCTCTACACGTCGTTCCCTTTCCGGAAATACCCATATTGTAGGGTATTTGGCAGTTTTTCTTGAATCGATGACCGCCATCTTGGATTTTAAAATAGCGTCCAAAATCGATTTCCAGCCTCTCTACACGTCACCCCTATTCTGTTAGAAATCACAGACGTAGTCCTACGTCAAAAAAACAATTCGATGCCCAAATTGAATTAAGGAAAAACTGCTTTTGTAAAGAATGATTTCAACTGAGGGGCCATTCAATAAGTATGTAAGAGGCTGTTTATAAACTAAGTAGACCGATTTTTAGAGATTATAGAACCGACCCCCCCCCCTCCGCCCTCCGGCGTAGACAACCGTCCGGAAATTCGTATGAACCGTAGACATTTGTCTACGCAGCGCCCCCCCCCCCCCCTAAACAGTCTATGTAGTTTATGAATAGCCCCTAAGCAGTTAGGGTGGAGGGAGCGTCTGAATTTGGTTTACGTTTTCATATATGGGAGAAAGGAAGACTCAGAAAAAGTGATACGCAGACCATTCAAATATACGATGCAAGATCCTACGAAGGGGAGAGGGAGGTTTTGTTAAATATTACTGAGTACTACAACGCACAGTGGGCAAAATCGAGCGAAAAAAGGAACTTATTTTTGCTGCTCTCCGTTCTGGAGGCAAATTATGAAAATTTTGGAAACGTAGGGAAATGTCGGTAAATATGGGCACAGCAGCACTTGCTACTATAAATTTTTATAAATCTCTGCGGAATACATTTAGAACCTCAACCTTTAAACGCAAAGTAAATTAAGAGGTTGTGTGCAGACCTAACATCATTCTAAATTTTGTTTTATTCAAAACAGCAAGTGTCCATTTTTCTTGCTGTATCCGTCTTTACCGACAGGGCTGGTAGCGAGTAACTTTTTTCAAGCCAGTCACTTAAAAGTTTCTTTTTTTAAGGCCGAGTCACTTTTCTCGTAATAAGTCACTATTTTAAACTTTTTTAAACGTGATCATTCTTCTGAAAAGGCCTACATTTTGTTCTATGTTTTGAACAATTTGAAGTTGGCGACCTTGTAAAAAGTTTTTTTTTTTACGTTTAATCGTTCTTCTCATTTGGTTAAATAAAGTTCATTGACTTTTCTAGGGTTTTTTTCATAACTTTGATGGATCATTTCTAGGTTTATAATAAGAATCCTATTTATGAAATGCGTTAAAAATATGTTTTTAAAACATGACAATCAGTTTTAATGGAACAGCTTTACTATCAAATCCATTAAATGTTGAAGTTGAACACTTACTTCATTTTAGTAAGTCTAAGATCACAACATTTTTTATTTCTTGACGTTTCGTACTCACAAAAATCTAGAAAAATCAATGAAGATCTGTTGAACTCAGAAAAGCTAGATCTAGCGATCTTTGAGGAATTCCAGAGATCTTAAGGAGAAGACACCCGAAACTTTAGGCCAGATTATTGAATTGATTTACAAATCTATAAGCGTGAGTTTAGACCAATTCAGGATAGTTTCATGCTGAAATAAAATCGAGAACCCATAAGATGTTCTGGAAGATTTAGTACAGAGAACATTAAAAAATTTATGAAAACTTTCTGAAATATTTCTGGAACTTCACAGAAATCAAGAATTCCATTTATTTTAAAGCAGAACCGAGATCTTCATTAGAGTTGAGAGTTTTAGGGAAGCTCCAAGAACATCAAGACCGATCAGGGAATTAAAGGGCAGTTAAAAAAAATTCTAGGAAATTTCAGAAACCGGAATTTTCGGAAACTTCGGTTTGCTCAGAGAAAATTTCTGGACCGAAATAAAAATTATATGAACATCCGGAAAATGTGAGAGTGTGTCAAGAATGTTATATCATGGAAATTCCAAGATCTAAAAAAATTCAAAAATTTAGCTAAGATGATCAGAGAATATAAACGAAGTTCCATTGATTAAAAAAATCGAAAACTTTTGGCAAGCACCGAAATTTTCAAGAAATTCTAGAAAACTTCTAAGAAATTTAGATAATCTTAGATTGATTCATTATATTCAGTGAAGTTCCGAGTGCTTCGAGGACGATCAGATAACATCAGAAATATCACATTAACTTAAGGAAATTTGCAGCGACTTACAAGGATTTTCCTAGAATTATGGGATATTCCGAGAATTCTATGATTGATCCGAAAACTTTAGAAGCTTCAGGGAATTATAAATATAAATCAGAAAATTTACCGGAACATTTTATCAATTTAGAGAAATTAGGGTAAGCATAGCTCAGTCGGTAAAGGCGCTGGAGGGGTTCAATTCCCGGTCCGGTCTAGGAATTTTTGGGTTGGAAAATTTCTCGACTTCCCTGGGCATAGAGTATGATTGTACTTGCCACACAGTTATGCTAATGCAAAAATGGTACAGGCATCGAAAGCTCTCAATTAATAACTGTGGAAGTGCACCTAGAACACTAAGTTGAGAGCACGCAATAAGCTAATATGCGATATGCAATAAGCTTGAAATGCAAAGAAGAAGAAGAAGAAGCAACAGAATAAGAAGAAGAAGATAAGCATAGAAAACTTCTGCCCTAGAGGCACCCTTGTTATAAATTGGTATTGGAAACATATATACGACTTATTTCAGTTATAAACAAGTTGCTGCAACTTTTTGGGATAGAATTGTGCTACTTGGGTGGGATGTTCAGGCTTTCCAGAGAAAATGATAGAAATTAGTTCCGTGAGCGTTTATAAACTTTATAAAACTTAAGGAAAATTGTAGAACTTAAAGGCAATTAAATCAATTCTATTAAAATGGTTGATTCTTTTAAAAAATCTTAAGATATTATGGGCAGAAATATTTTGAGCAGTTTTAAAAACATCAGGAAGCTTTAAACTATTGAAGAAGTTAGGAATTAGTCTCGATAATTTGAACTTCGGTCAAACCTTGAGAACTTTAGTGAAAATCATAGAAATATATAAATTATTTCGCTGAAGAAGCTTAAAGAAGTTCCTGAAATATTTCATAATTAATTCCAAAACTACACAAAAGTACAGAGATCTTCTGAAACATTTCGAGAACTTCATAAAAGTCCATGGAACTTAGGGGAAGATCTGAGAACTTCAGGAAATTTTATGGACATTTCGGGAGCATCTCAAATAAGTTTAGTAAAGCTCAAAAAACAAAAAGAATTTCAGGGGAGTTCAGTTCTGTTTCACTAAATAAGCGGGAAATTTCAAGAAGTTCCCAGATTTTAAGAGAACTTTAGAGATGTTAAGAAAATTATTGAGGTTTTCACATAAGTCCAGAAGTTCCCGCAAGCCTAAACATTTTCAGAACAGTTCAATAAAATTCATGGTGTAGTACAACAAGCTTCATGAGAACTGCAAACACTTAAGAGAAGTTTCGAGAACTTCGAGAATAATCAATTTTATCGCTAATAAAGCTCTAAACAAAAAAAAAAACTTCTTGAAATAATAGATATCTTCAGAGCAGAGGAACATCTCTGGTAAATTACATAAATTAAAAAAAGTTTCGAGAAGTTAAGTGAATTGTAAACACTTTAGAGAAGATTTATGATCGTTAGGAAAATTTTGGAAACTTTAGGAAGTCTGAAAAAGTTAAAAGAAGTTGAAAAATTTATGAGAAGTATTGCGAGTATCTTCAAGGCAATTTAATTAACTTCAGTAATATGTTAGGAACTTTCAAGTAGTTCTGAAGACCTCAAAATAGTCCATTCCATATTCAACGAAGATTTTTCATGAAAATTAGCTTGGAGTTTACAATCTTAGACTTTCCCATGAAGTCTAAAATTCCTCAGAAGTACCATGAAAGCAGATTTCAGTTGATGTTTTTCTCATAGATTTTTTCCCAGAGCCCCGTGGAATGAGGTCCTTAAAAATTATAATAAAATTCCATGAGCCTTAATATTGTGCAAGGAATTTGACTCCAGATTCTTGAAAATTTCTTGAAGTAAGGGAAATAGATGTAATGTCGGGCTAAATGCCCCTAATTGGGGCCCATACATAAATTCAGAAATCGACTAAATTTTCAATACCGACTAAAAAATATCCATATGTACGGTCCCAATGACGCGTTCATCTAGATAAAATTGATGAATAGAAGATTTTTAGCGATGGGCCCAATCTTAGATGCATAGGCCAACATTAGAACCATTTTTCCTATTATAACTTGCCAGTTCAGAATTTATTAAATTTGTGGAAAATATGCATATACTAGAACCAAAAAGAAAAATCATTTGAAGCCTCTGAATTTTAAAAATGTATTTTTTACTGAAGATTAATGCATTCTGTATCTGTAAGGTTTAATGTGTGATTGAAAATTACCAGGAATTTTAAATGTTTTTATTTTAAAATGCATTCTTAGTAAGAAAATTATTAAATTTCTTGGTTAGTGATAAGATTCCCTGAGATTTCCAGGTTTTTTCGGGAAAAATAAAATTCCCTGAGAATTCCCAGTTTTCAGGTTTTTTTAGGTAGTAGAAGCTTGGAGGTTTAGTCATAAACTTTCTATTGAATCTTTCGCTTTAAAGGATCCTATCGTACATATTTAAGTGGTTATGAGAATCTAATTGAATAAGTCTAAAGTATTAAACATTCATTTTGTATACCATCAGAACGACTAATTTTCTACCCTTAAGTCACTTTTTAGTCACTTTTTTACAACTATGAGTCACTATTTGGTCACTTATTTCTTCAACATGGTCACTAAAATCAAAAAATTTTTTTGACAGCATTGATCGCTACCAGCCCTGCCCTTATCTTCTTGAAAATGCAAGGATCTTCAGGGAAGTTGAGAGATTTTCAAGAAAGTATGAAAATCTCCAGTAAAATTGCGGGAGCTTCAGGATTGATCAAAGAACTTTAAGGTAGTTGTTTTTAAAACAGATCAGATCCTTAGGGCAGTTCCAAATTCAATCCAGGGGTTGGGATCTTCATCAGGGCTAGATTTTGTCTACGGTACAAGTTAATATTCCCTAACGAAGACCAAGTCCAAAGACCAAAATGTTCGACATGCATTGCAGCGTTTTAATGCACCGTTAAACTCAAAGCATATAGCTGCAATTTTTGTATTTTAAGTTTTATGGCGAGCTGATTGATGGCAGACAAGTTTACCCGCTCCCTTGTTTAAATGAGAGAAAATAAAATTGTGTGTAACTTCCGAAGCTACAATTATGGGTGCTCCTTAAAGGGACACAACAATCATTGAGTAACTCACGCAAACCAAAAATCTATTACAATGAATGTTAGTTCCGTTTCCTATCATCCTCTGTTCATGAACATCGCAACGAATGTTAGAAATTGACCATGCAGGCGATGTAATGGTTTTTTGTCTTTTTTTATTTCGTGTTCCATCTACAACGACGTACATTGTAGAACATTGTAGAACGACGCACACACTTGTCTCGAATCTCTCCAGCAGAAAAGCATACGAAGTCGAGCATGCGAGAAAATGAGAAGCATAGAGAGAGCAGTGGAGAAAGCACAGGTCTGATAGTCGCAACGTCCGTGGTTCAAGTCCAGTCGGCAACCTTTTTTCTATTTTTTTCGACATAATTAATTTCACTCACTAATACAACTCCACATTTTTCGGTCTCCAATTTTCTTACATCGGACCGCAGCTAGGTATATCGCATCCTCGGTTCATGCGGTCTCCACTTACATCCTCTGATGATGAATCCCACATAATTGTAAGCGAATCTTACATCCACCGGTTGGGTGTAGCTTTATATTTATCGTAACAGAACTGTGTTTTCGTAATTGAATAATGATTAACAACGCTTTTTTAAAGATGAGGCTTAACATTTTTGTAATTTGTAATTTCATGCACTGTCTTTTATTCCGTCTTTATCCAATATCAGGTGTTCTAGCAGCAGAACAACAGAGATTTTGCATTGATTGCTATCTGAGCCAAGGAAAGCTCGCTCGCTTTCCAGTCAGTACGGGACCGGTGGCTCAATTAAAAGATGCTGTTGATGTGCACAGAGGATGCCTCCGACGGTCCGACAGCTACTGAGAGATGCGACACGCACACTCTCGCATCGGTTAGTCACATTCCTTCACAGGGCATGTTATCCTCTGGTTTGTTTGCCAATTGTTGACGTCGTCAAGTCGAGGATCTCGTGCAAGGATGTCCCGAGGGGAGAGATGTATGGAAAAGCTGGCCCTTAGTGACTATAGCCTGGATGGAAAGTTGCGCAGCAAAAAATTATCATAAATGTCACCACCGCATGATGGTGGTACTGTTGACAGGTGATATAGAAATAAAATGAAGATGAGCATTAAGGTGCAATTTACTTTGATGTATTTTCGAAAAATTCAAACGCAGTTTTTATTTGACGTACCATTTTAGATTGCGAAAATTGCGAAAAGCTCTCGTCATTTTATGGAAATTAGAAAATGGAATGACTGCTTCCAAAATTTTAATGAGATCTAAAAATTTTGAAAAAAAAAATTTTGAAAAAAAAAAATTTGAAAGCAGTCTCGAAGAAAGATTATGAAGGTTCGATTTTTTAAAACCTGACAAGCTATGCAAATGTAATGCTTCCTTCTTTTGATCATGAGCGGTTAATTTGAATTGCACAAATTTCAAATTTTTTAAAGTAATCAATGTTTTACATTTGTATAAATGTTTCCTTCTTTTAAACATGACCAGTTCTTTCGAGTTGTGCTGAATTCGTTATTTTCAAAATTAACATGATTTAGCCTTCACAGTAATAATGATTTTTATTTCAGAAGTTCAAATAAATATGTTTTATGTTAAAACGTACTTTAATTAGTATGACTTAAAAAAAGATCCATTTCTGTTTGAAAAAAAAAATAATCAAATTAAACCACACCAAAACATAAGACTAATAGTCAATGTGGTCTCCTTTCGCTTCTTTAACCAACTGCATCCCATTGGCATGCTTTCCACCAAGTTTTTGAAGTGCTGAGGATCCAAATCGTTGCAGGTCTTTTTCAGTGCTGCAAAATATGATTGCTTGTTGCTAAAATCGGTTTTCTCCACACAGTTTCGAGGATATCCCAAAGATTTTCAATTGGGTTCAAATTGGGGCTCTGAGGTAGCCATTCCATGGGCTCTATGCGACAGGAACAGTAAAAAGTAAGTGTTTTCTTTGCCGTGTGCTTGGGATCGTAATGCTGCTGAAACTTTTAGTTATCTTCCAGTTTCATTTTCACCGTGGACTCTTCCAAATTTACACAAAGAATATCGATATACCCATCTGCGGTCATTATACTATGGATGTGGGTCAGATTACCTACATGGTTTGAATGTATTCGAAAATTTCAACCATCCTATATGATCGTTTTGGGGGTGACCCCGGCTTAGTGGTTACTATCTATACGCCAAATTCATGGGTTCAAATCTCACCCAAACAAGTCACGAATGACCCAAGAGCGTTTAAGTGACTTTAATTAAAAAAAAATTAAATATTGTGTTTTAAAACACAGCTCTTTGATTTTTTTCCAAAGTCCAACATCTTTCTGCAAGTACTATTGATGAAGATTTTTCCCAATTCTATATAAAATCCTAGTCTTAGAATGTTTTGGGGGGGCTACGGGTTTGAAAATGGGAGAAATTTGCGTGACATAATTAATGGATCTTCCCTAAGGGGTCGCGAAATATTCGTTTATTATTGAAAATGCAAAACTGCTTTTGTCAGCTCAACTTGGCCTACGGGTTTTCTTGGGCCTATTAGCCATTGAAATACCATAGGGATTCTGTTTGGCCAATCGAAAGGAAAGAAAAGTGAATTCACGTGCGCCTTTTGATTTCGAGATCTTATTTCGCCTTCTTCAACACTTCGTCTTGCAGCTATTGAATAGAAACATCGTACCAAACGTTTGTTTGACACGCTCACGCCGAAATCATAGATATATTTGATGTTTTGTACTCGATAGACCAGGAATGGGCGATTAGACCGAAGTAGATTTCTCTTCTACCAACTATATCTACCGAACTATTCAATATTTGGGTACTCATGACTAAAGCAGGCCAAGCACGTTCGAATGACCATCGAAAAACTTTGTTTATGCAACTTGTCTTAGTAAATTTGGACTTGAAACATTTGCCAAGAATATTGAATATTAAAACATATTTTGTAACTGAGTTAATGGTTGGCATTGCCCCCCACCCCATGCTTCCTGGCTACGCCTATGAACATTGCGCAAAGTTGACGATTATTAAATCCTGTCAACATGGTATGTGATCGACGTCAGCTTTTATTCTAATCTAATGGTTGGATCCCACCATTTGAAATCTGTTCTTTACACTTTTGCAGCTGCTAATCGTATTAAGCAGCCAGTTGTTGAATTGTTGAACCCAATAGTATCACACGAGATTTTACTATGCCATTTCATCATTATAGCAATTCATGTCAAAATGATTCTATTTAATTCAAATCCCATCGTACATTATTTCACAAAGCGACCGCATAGTGATCATGCTAAGTAGTTCTATCTTGTTGTGGGATATGTTATATTTCTCGTTTTTCCGCCTGGTGCATAAACAAATAAGTTCTTCGGGTTTCCTACGCGGGAGCAAGCGACATAGAGTTGTCCATGGGAAAAACATGGTCGTTCGAGCTCCAATCCGCAAACTTCAAGTGACTGCCCCTGAGCCTTGTTGATCGTCATGGCAAGAGCCATTCGTACCGGGAATTGCAGCCACTTAAAATCAAAGGGCAGATCCGTTGGGATCATCGGGATACGTGGTAGCAGAACAGTTGTAGTTTCCATTTAAAATGGTTGCTTCAATGATATTATCCATCATCCTTTTTACAGCGAGCCGAGTACCGTTGCAAAGTCGCGGGGGATTTGTGTTACGCAAAAGTATGATTGGAACGCCAACTTTCAATTTCAGGACATGTGGCGGCAAACCGGGCAAATCAAGTGAGTTGAGGAATTCTGTCGGATAGTTAACTACTTCGTCAGTATTCGTTACTGTATCTATTGATTTGTAGTTTCTCTCATTTCCTTCTATTACATCCTGAATGCTGTAATTGATTGTGTTAACGTCCTGGTTTTTTGGTGCAAGGATTGCTCGTACGCTCAGCCACTGGTAATTTTTGTGGTTATGTGCGATGTCTGGAAACACCTTCGATATGAGCTGGTCTTTAGTGGCTACAATTTCACAGAAATCCGCTGGAAATGTTATACATTTGGTTGTTTCGTCGATGGGCATTTTTCCATTTCCGATGTCTAGGAGTTGTTTCGCAAATCGTCCAGCTGAAGCATCATTCATTAACTGTACTCGCATATTGGTTTTCAAGCTTAATCTTTTAACATACGGCCATAGTACTGAAGACTTCAAGCAGGCGTGTAGCTCATCCGCTGGCGTTGACCGTGGGATTACTGGCAAAGTTTGACGGAAATCACCAGACAACAAAATTAGAGCACCACCGAAAAGCTCATTGTTCCCTCGGAAGTCTTTAAGAGTCCTATTCAGCGCTTCCAGAGCTTTTCTGTGAGTCATGGTACATTCGTCCCATATGATGATCTCGCATGTACGTACCCAAACTTTTACTTATGTTGCAAGTTGGTGCTTCGTTGATCTGTAGATTGAGCGGTAGCTTTAATGCAGAGTGTGCAGTTCTGCCTCCTGCGAGTAGAGTTGCAGTAATGCCAGTCGAGGCGATCGCTAACGCAACTGGCCAAATGACGCGGTCCCCTTTACTCGAAGAGTTATTTAGAAGTTTCAAGTTATGGAGAAGTTTCATGGAGTCGAATAATTGTATGTCGGATCCTTAGCCGTAATAAATTAAAACATGTTCACTTACCTCGTAAACCCTTAGGCTTGTTGGTTGATCCAATGACACTCTGCAATCAGATTTTGACTGAGTCGAACGCTGCAAATCTTTCAAAACGGTTTCAATTCAACAACATCGAAATAACAATATCAAATTCACTCACAGTAACTTCTCCGTACGACAAACGTTTTGTCATGGGGCACTGAACGTTTACCTCCTAGCTTCGAACGAATCACCTTCCAACTTGCAGGCTATGAAATTAAGAAATTTTCCCTTATTTTTCAAAATGTTTAGCACACACCAATAGATATTTTTTGTTATCTTCTCCTATCATCCCAACCAAGGCCGACTGCGTGATTGACTTTTGCATCGGTGAAAAAGAAAAAGAAGTTTTGACGTTTGCTCTGCGATTCGATTTCATATGGCCCTTCAGAAACCTCTTTCTCGAGAGAGACGATGAAGTATTCTGAAGGGACAAATGTAATCTCAGAGCAAACGTTAAAACTTCTTTTTCTTTTTTGCCGATGCAAAAATCAATGCGCGCAAAGTCGAATGTCAAATGGGGGATTGTTTCCATATCACGTAACGCATAAAGAGGAATGTTTGGATTACGCGATAAACTTTTTGGCTATGATCGGCTGCGTAATAGGGTGCATCTGTATTTTGTTAACAAAAATAAGGAACTAAACGAAATTATTTTCTGCAAAAAAACGTAGGTTTTATGTTTTTAATTTAATCCTCGGATCAGTTCTACCATAGTTTTTCATTCGATGTAGAAGCATTTCATAGACAAACATTTTATCTTCAAACAACGCCATATCCTGTCAATTTGAACCAGAGAGGAGAGGGGTCTAGAACAACCATAGAAACATTTCTTGCCTTCATAAACCTCCACATGCCAAATTTGGTTCCGTTTGCTTGATTAGTTCATGAGTTATGCAGAAATTTCTGTTTCATTTGTATGGGAGCCCCCCCTTACAGAGAGGGGAGGGGTCTCAAACCACCATAGAAACATTTTTTGCCTTCATAAACCTCCACATGCCAAATTTGGCTTCATTAGCTTGATTAGTTCTCGAGTTATGCAGAAATTTATGTTTCATTTGTATGAGAGCCCCCCCTTACAGAGAAGGGAGGGGTCTCAAACCACCATAGAAACATTTTTTGCCTTCATAAATCTCCACATGCCAAATTTGGTTTCGTTAACTTGATTAGTTCTCGAGTTATGCAGAAATTTATGTTTCATTTGTATGGGAGTCCCCCCTTGCAGAGAGGGGAGGGGTCTCAAACCATCATAAGAATTTTCCGCGGCCCCAAAAACCCATGCATACAAATTTTGCACGCCGATCGGTTCAGTAGTTTCCGAGTCTATAAGAATCAGACAGACAGACAGACAGAAATTCATTTATATATATATATATAGATAGATAGATAGATAGATAGACTAGCTGAGTGTGCCCGGTCTTGCTCGGGATTCAATATTAGCTTGAGTTTATGCGCCGATTTAAAAAAAAGCATGCTATATTGTACGTACCCCCCCCCCCCCCCTATTATCGAAGGGGCTACCCCCTATGATTATCTCCTTATACCCCCACAATCGCCCCCACATGCCTAATTTGGTTCCATTTGCTTGATTAGTTCTCGAGTTATGCAGAAATTTCTGTTTCATTTGTATGGGAGCCCCCCCCTTACAGAAGGGGGAGGGGTCTCGAACCATCATAAGAACCTTCCACGGCCCCAAAAACCCCTGCATACAAATTTTCACGCCAATCGGTTCAGACAAACAGACAGACAGACAGACAGACAGACAGACAGACAGACAGACAGACAGACAGACAGACAGACAGACAGACAGACAGACAGACAGACAGACAGACAGACAGACAGACAGACAGACAGACAGACAGACAGACAGACAGACAGACAGACAGACAGACAGACAGACAGACAGACAGACAGACAGACAGACAGACAGACAGACAGACAGACAGACAGACAGACAGACAGACAGACAGACAGACAGACAGACAGACAGACAGACAGACAGACAGACAGACAGACAGACAGACAGACAGACAGACAGACAGACAGACAGACAGACAGACAGACAGACAGACAGACAGACAGACAGACAGACAGACAGACAGACAGACAGACAGACAGACAGACAGACAGACAGACAGACAGACAGACAGACAGACAGACAGACAGACAGACAGACAGACAGACAGACAGACAGACAGACAGACAGACAGACAGACAGACAGACAGACAGACAGACAGACAGACAGACAGACAGACAGACAGACAGACAGACAGACAGACAGACAGACAGACAGACAGACAGACAGACAGACAGACAGACAGACAGACAGACAGACAGACAGACAGACAGACAGACAGACAGACAGACAGACAGACAGACAGACAGACAGACAGACAGACAGACAGACAGACAGACAGACAGACAGACAGACAGACAGACAGACAGACAGACAGACAGACAGACAGACAGACAGACAGACAGACAGACAGACAGACAGACAGACAGACAGACAGACAGACAGACAGACAGACAGACAGACAGACAGACAGACAGACAGACAGACAGACAGACAGACAGACAGACAGACAGACAGACAGACAGACAGACAGACAGACAGACAGACAGACAGACAGACAGACAGACAGACAGACAGACAGACAGACAGACAGACAGACAGACAGACAGACAGACAGACAGACAGACAGACAGACAGACAGACAGACAGACAGACAGACAGACAGACAGACAGACAGACAGACAGACAGACAGACAGACAGACAGACAGACAGACAGACAGACAGACAGACAGACAGACAGACAGACAGACAGACAGACAGACAGACAGACAGACAGACAGACAGACAGACAGACAGACAGACAGACAGACAGACAGACAGACAGACAGACAGACAGACAGACAGACAGACAGACAGACAGACAGACAGACAGACAGAAATTCATTTTTATATATATAGATGTTTAACTTGCGAAACAACACAGTCCCGTACAGTTTACGTAAAACTATTGTCTGGGAACCTGCCTGAAATCCATCTTGACATAGGTTTCATCGTACATAAGAAGGCATCCACTGTACTTTGTCAGAACCCGGTCGTACAACTTCCGGGTGCGTATTCTGGCCACTAGTTTCTGCTTCATCGTCCTGTTTGGTTGCTTGGAGGCACGGAATGAACGGTAACCTGCTCGCAGACGGATCTTCCGGACGGTACTATGGCTGGCACCGTATATTTTGGCAACATCCCGATCCGAGAGTCCTGGGTTCCTCTTGATCGACATTAACACCTTCCAGTTCAGTTGCCGATCCAAAGTTCCAGTGAACCTCACGGGCCACACTCTTGCAGAACATTGCTACGATGTGCTCGTTATGTGAATTTTCTTCGACGAAGACACTGCTGAATTGTAACATAAACAGGTCAGCGATTCCCTCCGTATCAGACTCCTCTCGATCCGTATTGAACATGGTAGAAGGTAAACATGATTCCTTCCGTTGATCGTTCACATGCTTGAGAAACTTACTCCAGAAGCTTGAGCAGCGTCCACCAGAAGCTTGAAAAGCTTCTACCAGCTTCCTCGTTAATCGGCTCATTGGCAGTGTCCGTCACTGGAATTGATAGTGCTTCGAACTAGAGACGATACTGCGCGCCAAGCACTCAATTACGTGCCACGTGTTCAGGTCGGATTGGGAAAAAAAAATCGCAGCAATCACAAATCACTGAAAATACAAAAGAAAAAAAAAATCGCAGCAATCGCTGAAAAATAAGCAGAATTTCCGCCATTCCATAAAAATTCTTCAGTGAAGCGGACGTGCGGAAAGTTCAAGTTTTCCAGTGAAGTTGAACGCTGGTCGGCACGGAACCTATCGTTCCGAGACCACGGGGACATTCCTGCATAGGCTGATCGTGGATGTCACTGAAAGTGTAAGTATTCTTAACCAGATTCAATCGGATAAATTCTTATCCTTACTCTTATTTTCCATTTACATTTTCCAGAGTGAACATCGATCGCCTGAATGACGAGGAGCTCCGGACCAATTTGGTGCCGTGCCCGCAAATGCACTTCCCGTTGGCGTCGTTTGCTGCGGTTGTCCCAGGCGAAAGATCCAGCCATGCCAGTAAGTGTTTGCTTTTTTTTTCTACAGTTCAGGCGTGAACCGAAGTACGCCCACGCAAACCAACAACATCATGGAGTCGGGGAAGTTCTTTCCTTTCCGATAGTGATATTGGTTTACGTGGGCGTGCACGTTTAAAGGACCTTACATCGTTTATCTACAAAAGGTTTTGTGCCGTTTGCAAATGTTACGCTTGAGTAGAGTTTGAAAAGCATTATGAGCAATATTCCGAGAACTACCGGGTGAATTCCCCTATTCCCGTTTTTAAATCAAACGAACTATCCATTAAATGTGGATTGTTTGATTTTGACAGCCTAGCCATAACTCGATACAAGGCAACATCGATCTAAATTAACTTATAGCTTTATAACGTAGACTGGAGTTTTCTGGAATCGTCACGCTGCCTGACTATGATTGCCCACGCCGGTCTCAATCAGTTTTTCTAAGTGCATACGACCCTTTAAAAAGAATGTTGCTAAAGAGAGTACACTCAAAAAATAAATCACATTTCCAATGGAAAATATCCATTAAAATTTCACATAACTTTCATGTGATCTCATAATTGGGAATGGCACTAAAAAAATCACATGAACCATATGTGTCCAATGAAATTTATGTGATTTATCACAAAGAATTCATATGATCATATGAATGTTACGTGAATTTCCGATAAAAATCACTAATTTTGTTGGAAAAATATCATGTGCGTTCCCAATGGAAACTATATGAAAACTTTTTTCGGTGTAGTACTACACTGAAAAAAGTTTTCACTTAGTTTCTATTAGGAACGCACATAGTATTTTTCCAAAAACAAAAACAATGATTTTTACCTGAATATCACATAGCATTAGAAATTCTATATGAGAAATCATCTAGATTTCATTGGACACATAACGTTCATGTGATTTAGTGGTGCAATTTCCAATTATGGGATCACATGAAAGTTATGTGAAATTCACATGGATATTTTCCACTGGTTATGTGATTTATTTTATGAGTGTAGAGAGGGTCCAGAACAAGGGAGGGCTGATTTTGAGCCCAACTAACTGTCAAAGACAGAGTCATTCGAGCAGCGCATATCTTGAGTGAATTGACACATAGGTAGTGTTGCTAGAAACCGCCAAACCATTGGTTTCCAAGGCCGTTTTTTTTTTTTTAATCCGCTCCTTTCTCAGGCCGATGCCGTAGTGAGAGCGGAGAGAAGCAAAGAGGCAAATGGGAATTTCCATTATTGATATTATTCCTTATTGATATTATTCCTTACATTCTTTTCAACGCTTCTCCTGCCTCTTCGCTTCGTTCTCACTATGGAATCGGCTATCTCGGCGCGACACTGTAATCGATTGATCACCAGCGGGTACTCAAATTTATCGAATTTCGAACCGCTTGCTGACTCTTTTAGTAGGTTCTTCTAGAGTCGGTGTATAATGAGTCACGCCAAGAGAAAAACAGTTGAACTCGCATCACGGTTTTCGAAAGATTCCATTTCTTTTAACTTGGCAACAGAGGATTTCTACATCAACTTCAAATGACTTCTAGCGAGGAAAAAAAAATAACGGCTGTAGTAAATCATTATATCAGTGATTTTGTCGAATTATCTTAAAGAAAAATAGTAGAAATTGTCATTACTGATCATTACAAAACGTATCGCATGACAAATGTAATGCTCACTGCGTGTATAAGATCATTTCTTCGATTATATTTTATATTTAATTGCAATACCTTTCGTGGGTATATAGGTAGACTTGGTTTCACTCCTGGCGTGGCTCATTAAACACCGACTCTAGTTTCTTCCAGTATAAGTTTCGATTTAGAAGGCTTCTACAAGACATACCAATTCCATTATGTCAATCACGTTACTTACCGGCGATCATTTAGCTCGTTTTGGTAAGGCTTATCGTGAGTCCAATTCTCACTGTTTCAGCCTAAAATAATTACATACAGTGCATAATATTAAATCACTAGTATAGAAAACCGAGGTGAATATGTTGATGCCGAAATAATTACCTCAACAAGACAGGGTCAAACGACTAAGATCAAAAACTGACACACTTACCCATCTTGTGTTAACGGCGGATCTGATCCTATTGAATCAAGTGATGACCCAATTGTAAAAACAGTACTAGTTGGCGCCAGCATCAGTGGTTTAAAAATGCTTCGCGCTAATGGCATAGTTCCCCTGCCGAAGAGCATTCCACAATGATGTCTTGGTTAGCTTTAGTTACGCAATACTTTTGAACTATTCGTTTGTCAACAGGATCTTTTGAAGCCTTATACACTTAATTCAAAACAGACTAAATCAAGCAACACAACTAAATTGCAGGGATGTTTTTTAACTTGAATGTTTTTTTTCCCTGAAATGCGCAATTTCAATTTTAAGTATTTTAAGCCAAGAACGGAACTACGTTTCCTGCTTCATGTTCCTTCCCTTCTTTCGTTTTTTCCTATTAAATAAAATTTCACTAAAAACTATCCCCTATTTCCCTGTGTTTCAAGAGCACATATGTGATAAGCCCCGTTAAAAGAACTGAACAAAGAATTCAGTACCCTTAAACTCCCACCACATACCCTGCCAATCACATATGTGCTCCTGCCCTAGCTCCTAACTGATTAAAAAAGTTTTTAATGGTGGTATCACACTTTCCATACCTTCACTTACCAAAATGGGCCATTAACCTGAATGTCTAAAATCATATGCATTCAAAACGTAAATATGTCTCTCTATTTTAAAAATTTAGCCAATGGGAATATTGCCTTCTTCATTAAAATATTAAACAAGAAACAGCAATAAGCACACATAAGAAAAACAATACTAATAACAAAACAACGTAATGAACACTCAAAGAAGGAAATATTCTCATTCCATTCGAAAATGTAAAGCTTTATTTTCTAAAATATTCGAAAACGAATCTATTGTGGAAAATGTTAAGCTGATAAATGGCCCATTCTGAAAGGAAAATCCGGTAAATGTGATACCTCCATCCTTGCTAAATAGCTAATATTGGAGAATGACAAATTTGGAGGTAGCTTACTAACAAGATAAAAAAGAGCACATATGTGATAAGCCCCGTTAAATGTACTGAAAAGTCACATCTATTTCCTATTTCGATCAAAACCGATTATTACAACCCGTTTCGATTGAAATCATAAAAAGAGGTGACTTTTCAGTACCTTTAAACTCCCACCACATTCCCTGCCAATCACATATGTGCTCCTGCCCTAGCTCCTAACTGATTTAAAATACTTCTAACGGTGGTATCACATTTCCCGGAGTTTCACTTCCCGAAATAGGCCATTTACCTGAATGTCTAAAATATTTCACTCTATTTAAAAAATTTGGTAGATGGGAATATTACCTTCTTTATTCAAATATGAAGTCAAATAAACAGCAATAAGCAAACATAAACAAACGGTAAAAATATTAATAACAAAACACCGTAATGAACACTCAAAGAAGGAAATATTCCCATTCAATTCGAAAATGTATAGTTTTATTTTTCAAATTATTCCAAAATCATGGCGGAAAATGTTATGTTATAAATGGCCCATTCTGAAATGAAAATCCAGTAAATGTGATACCACCCTCCTTGCTAACTAGCTAGTATTAGAGAACGACAAACTTACAAGATTAAAAGGAGCACATATGTGATAAACCCCGTTAAATGTACTGAAAAGTCACATCTATTTCTTTTTTTTTCGATCAAAACCGATTTGGTATTACAACCCGCTTCGATCGAAATCATAAAAAGAGGTGACTTTTCAGTACCTTTAAACTCCCACCACATTCCCTGCCAATCACATATGTGCTCCTGCCCTAGCTCCTATCAATCTGATTCTATTTTTTCGCTAACTATCTACTAGATCCTGTAAACTCTATATTTTTAACAATATTCTATACCTCAACACCTAACACTGGTATTCCGAAACGCAACGATCGAGCTCACAGTAGTGGTCCTTCGAACTTCATAAGCAAACAAGATCTTCGATGAAAGCATTCTGCCACATCGATTGGTTTGCTCGGAAGGCACTCCCAGAATTGGAAGAAGCCATCCAAGCACGGTCCCTAAACGAATTTTGATCACCAAAAGGTCCCTATCCGGTGTTAATGGGTTCCGAGGAAATCGTCGGAGCAAAGATGGTAGCACAAAGTATTCGCTCGTACCCGGCTACAACATCTATACTCTTCAGAAGTCCTCGGAGAAACTAAATAATTTCGATGAAATTCGTTGGACCACCAGTGAGCTCGATCCAATCACAAACAAAATCAATGCCAAACAGCTAGAACAGATTTGGAATTTCCATCAGACCGAGGAACACGGCCGAAACGACAAAGGTCGAGATAAACGATTTCCAGCCAAACAACTTATTTACCCAATTTGGTTGACTGGAATTTTGAAGATGCATCGCAGTAGGCTGCATCGAAAACGTCAAATTTTGTTCCTCGGTTTGAATACTGCAATTTTGACGATGGGTACAGCTCTCCCAAAATCCAGCGTACACTAGATTGGTCTGCGTACGCTGCAATTTGGGAGTTGCAGTCTGCGTACAAGCGTTAGCAGTGGTCACTGCATACGTCGAACGTTCCAAAACGGAATGGAATGTTCTGGCGTATGTTTCGAAAACTGCTGACGTTGTCTTGCAACGCTGCACCTCGGCTATTCCTGCTGTAAAAACCGAATCTAATTCGGCTTTGGTACACCTAAATCCACTACAAAAATTATCTGATTCCCCTTCAAAATCTACACTATCTACACTATCTACTAATTCATCATTATTATGGCTATCTACTTCATTGAAATCTTTATCTAAAATTACCTTATCATTATCCGTGGTTGAGGCATTCTGAGTAGTTTCACAGCTGGGTTTTGGCACCGGTGGAACGTGGCTCCAAAAACTCTCACCACCCATCTGTTTGCTAGTCTTTGAAATAAACGGCCGTCGGATGTAATCAGCAACCGGCGACCTTACGTTGGAATACTCGTCGGTCACCGGTTGTGTTTTGGCCCTTTCACGATGGTCCCGCCCTGTTGGCAGCTTGCGCTTTAAAGAAACCGTCTTAATTCGACGATACATAGTCGCAAGCTGGCCATCAGGGTCGGACCGCATGAAATCCGGCAAAATAATCGGTTTGGCACTCCGGCCGGACCGAGTCTGACCAACATCACGACCATTTTTCACGTTCCTAGCAAACATTCTGGGTTTTCTGGCGTTTGTAAAGTTTGGTTGAAGAGCAATGGCAAACACGTCCGTCTTGAAACTATCTCAAAAGCCTCTTAGCGGTTGTTAGGAGCGTCATTCCTTATATAGACTTTTGGAGGGTGAAAATTTTGTTAGCATGGTGTTGCTATGGTAGCG